>NC_133454.1:131751682-132057660 GCF_048565385.1 Saimiri boliviensis
GAGTCCTTTGTATTTTGTGGGCACTGTTTTCACTCTTTAAGGTGTATTTTCAATGATTGGGTCTCAACTCTAGTGTCAAATTAAGCATTCTTACCTCTTACAGTTATTGCTTCTTTAAAAAAAAAAAAAAAACCATCCTAATGCTGACATCATTAGGATGTTCTTCTATATTTAATCATACGGCCTTTAGAATGTTGCTTTTCATAATTAGGTCTTCAGTCCCCTGGAATGACAAGAATGAATTTTTGGTATATAATGTGAGGTAATTAAGGTTCCAACTTAACGTTTTTCCAGTGTCGATATTCAGTCGCTCCTGAACATTTGATTGAAAAGTCCATCCTCTTCCCAGGATGTGCAAGCCACCTCTGATATACAGCAAGCTTCCATACATGTGTGGACTATTTCCCAATGCTCAATCCTGTCCCACTGGTCTATTTGTCTCTCCCTATGTCAACACCACATTGTCTTAATGACCACTGCCTTGGAGGAAGTACTGATGTTTGGTACAGCAAGTTCTCCCGCCTTGTTCTTCTTCAAGAATATTCCCAATTCTTGGCTTTTTGCACTTCCCAATCAGTAGAATCAGCTTGCCAAAGTTCACACACAGAAGCCTTGAGATTTTTATTAAGATTTGGAGAGATTTATTAAGATTTAGAGATAATCTTTTCTGATTATCTATTGAGTCTTCAAGTCATTGGAATGAAGGCATATTTCTCCATTTATTTATGTCTTCTTCATTGTCTCTTATTAAAGTTTTACCGTTTTCTCCACAGAGTTCTTGCATATCTTTAGTTATATAATATTCTTTTGTGCTGTTGTATACAGGTTCTTTTTCACTTGTTATCTCACATTTTTTATGTACAAAAGAGAAAAATAGTACTGAGTTCCCCACACCCCTTTCATCAGCTTCCCCTAATGTTAGCATCTTATATAACCATGGTACATTGACCAAAACTAAGACATTAACATTGGTATAACACTATTAAGGTAGAGTTGTTAATTTATTTGGATTTCCCCAGTTCAACTACTAATGTCCTTTTTCTGTTCTGGGATCCCATCTATAGGATCTATCATTAAATTTATTGAGCACATCTCCTTAGTTATCTCCAATTGGTGACAGGCTTCTCTTATTTTTCATTAACTTGACATTTTTGAAGAATACCAGCCACGTGTCCGTGTCCCTCAGTTTGGGTTTGTCTGGTGTTTTCTCAGGACTAGACAAGGGTTATAGGTTTAAGGCAAGAACACTAGTGAGGTGAGATGTTTTCCTCATCGTGGAATATGACATCAATATGGTTTATCACTGGTAATATTAGCCTTGGGCCACTCGTTTAAAGTGGTGTTAGCCAGGTTCCTCCACTTTAAGTGAATTGCTGTTTTTCCGTTTCCATAGTTTAGTCTTTAGAAAGGAGTCACTAAGTACGCCCCACACTCAAAGGGGCAAGAAGGAGTTGTTGTTCAACTCTTACCTCCTGCAGGAGAGTATCAAAAAAATATTCAAATATATGTTAAAACTACCACAGCAATTAAAACATATTTCGAAGAAGAAACTTTGAAGTTTCTCAAAGCTCACCAACTAATTTCAACATTCATTCATGAATCATTTTCCTGCAGCAAATATTACTGTGACATACTTCTATTTTCCTCATTCCTTCTACATTTTTTATTTGGAATTCTTTTGAAAGGAAGATTTTGTCTCTCTCCTCCAATTGTTTATTTAATTTTATCAGTGCGGATTCAGGAGTATTTGAGTTATAATCCAATATTATCATTTATTTTGTTGCTCAAACTATTCTAGCTTTAGCCACTGGTGGGCTCATGTGTCCTTTTGATGTGCCCCCCACCCCGCCCCATCCTTTTATTTTTAAGCACTTCCTTCTCTTCTAGCACCTGACAGTACTTCAGGCTCATCTCTTACTTTCCCTGCCCTAGCCCTAGAATCATCCATTCATCCAGATAGCCTTAGCTCCTTTTATTGCAGAATGAATTAAAAACCTGGATCTACACATGGGGTATGCTCATGGCTACTGGGATATCACTGCTTCCATCTCCTCTCAGTGGATAGGGCTAAGAAATATATGTATACATGTAACCTGAATACCCACACATCTTTATGTATCTGTATCTATATAAAGCTAACCATGAGTTCATCCTTTCCCCTTCCCCCACAACTTATTTATAGCTTTTTCTCTGACAGTGAGAAACCTGGCTCCCATTACCTACAGTTCATTTAGCTGTGTAACCCTATTTAACATGTAGCACATTTGTATGTGAAGCAAATTTACTTACTAGGTTAGAGTGTTTATGACAGACTTTGTCTTTAACCATAAAGTGTCCAGTCAAAACAGTGTCTTTGAAAGCAACATAGGCCAGATCCTCTTCCTTCTTTCCATTCACTGCTATGTCATTTGTCTGTAGCACACAAAGTATTCACTCATCAGAGTGCTTTCCATCGTAGGGTCCTCCAACATCCAGGTTAATTTTTTAACTTGCATATGGTAAAATTCACTCTTGGAGATTCAGTTCTGTGGGCTTTGACAAATGCCTGGAGTCATGTATCCACAACCAGTATCATTCGAAGAAGTTCCATACCCCTAAAAATACCCTGGGGTTAGTCTTTTGAAGTCAAGTACTTCTCCCCTAACCACTGGCAGCTATTGATCTGTCTTATGTCCCTGTAGTTTTGTTTTTTCTAGAATATCCTATAAATGGGATTCTACAATATGTATTCTTTCGCATCTGGCTTCTTTCAATGCTTAGCAAAATGCATCTGAGATTCATCCATGTTGTTGCATAAATCATTAGTTTATTTCTTTTTATTGGTGGGTGGTATTCCATGGCATGAATATTTACCACATTTTGTTTATCCATTCACCTGCTGAATGACAACTTCATTGTTTCCACTATTTGGTAATTATGAGCAGAGTTACTATACACATTTATGTACAGGTTTTTGTTAACATAAAAATTCAATTCACTTGAGTGGGAAAGGAACCTCTAGGACTCGCAGTATGTGTATGTTTAAATTTTCTAAGAAATTGCTATAATCTATTTCCTAAAGTCACTGTGCCATTTTGCATTCCCACCAGCAACATACGAGAGTTCTATGTGTCCCACATCTTCAAGAGTGCTTGGTATTGTCAGGTTTTGATTTTTTTTTTTTAATTTATGGAATTTCATTGTGGTTCTAATTTGCATTTCCATATTTATGTTAATTGTGCATCTTTTCATGTGCTTATTTCTAATCCATTTTTTAAATCGGATGGCTCACTTCATTATTGTCAAGTTGTGAGCATTCTTTATATATTCTCAGTGCAAGTCCTTGACCTGATAGGTGATGTGCAAATATTCTTTCCAAGTCTGTGCTTTGTCTTTTAATTCCATTAACAGTGTCTGTTGCATAGCAAAAGCTTTTAATTTTGATAAAGTCCAATTTGTTGATTCTTTTCATCTTACTAGTGGAGCTTTTGGTTTCGTATTTCAGAATTTCACTGCCAAACTCAAGATCCTGGAGATTTTTTTTCTTATGTTTTCTTCAAGAAATTTTATGGTTTTGTTTCATTTTAGATTTTTTGTAGTAAAGTATGTAGTACCCTTTAAATTTTCATTATCTAATTGTTAATCATCTCTCACATCAGGCATAGGTACTAAATGTATTAAAACTTTTACACGCACACATATGTATACATACAACACATTCAAACAGTTAAATTAGGAATAAACTTAGGAGAGAGTTGTATGACTCTGATGTGGGAAAACCTTCCTTTTTTATGAAGCAAAAGATGTATCATTTTTAAAAGCATAAAACATTTTCTATGATAAAAAGCAACATAGTTAAGGTGAGCAAAACAGAGACAGACTGGGGAAGATATGTGTGCCTCATATAACAAGGAGTTAATGTCTGTAATATATAGAAAATTCCTACAAAGTGACAAGCAAAAATGAGCAAAGGGCATGAACAGGCAATTCTGCAAGAGGAAGCCCAGAAACCAAGCCCATACAAGGCATTCAAACAGATAGAAATGACAGCAATGCCTCAGTTTTCATCCATGCTTGGTAATCCCTGCAAAAGATGCTGACAGCCTTCACTTGGGCTTTATTCAACAGTTCATTCAGGCATGGATGTGGGAAAGCTAGGGGAGCCTGAATTGCTATATACAACTTCTTGGGAAAGCAATCCAGCAACATTTACTAACACTAAGGAGGCACCCTCTCACCCTGCTCCAATATATCAGCTTTTAAGAATAAAGATAGATGTGACATCATAGTCTGAATAATTAACCAGCTTGACACTGTAAGAGCCTGAATGTCCATGATATACAGAATGGTTAAGTACGGCCAATCTAAACTGTGGGCTGTCATGCAACTACTAAAATAATAATTAAATCCATGTCTATATACCTAGAGAAAATGAGATGAGCTTATGTTACAGAGTGACAGGAACAGAGTGACAAGAACAGTGCCATCCTATGTATATAAAAGCAGATGCCAGGTAGGAGTTGCTTTTATAGGGTCAGCAGATGCCAGGTAGGAGTTGCTTTTTTAGAGGTGGGGGCTTGAAATCTAGTGACGGTTAACACTGATGACCTTGGGGGAGGAAAGCCATTGTAAATCTTCGAATTATTCCACTTCTCACAGATGAGTACTTAATTCTTTTACAATAAAATATTTAAATGAAGACAAATATAAGCCAGGAGCAAATACTGATGGTGTGAACAAAAAGTGGGGAGTGATAAGGATCATCTTCTAAGCTCCTGTGTCAAAGTTGCAGAGGTGGGCCCAGGAATCTAAATGTGAAGCCAGCTGTTGTTGGAGGGACTCCTGTGCCTCACTGGGGGTACAACTAGTTGATGTGGCATTGTGTTTTCACAAAGGAGTTCTGTGGCTGCCCCCGCATTCCAGGTTTGCTGTTCCTCATGGGTCAGAGGTCATACCACCCCATCTTTCCTGACCCACAGCTCTGTCAATGTATGAGTGTGACAATGTATAGTGGTGGGAGCTGTTGTCCCTTACCAGGCCTGTGCCTGTCACCTCCATTTTATTCTTGACCTGAGTGTCAGTTGTGAACATGGGAAGAGGCCCAGAACCTGAAGTGGGGAGAGTCCTGGCACCTGAGCACAGCCTCAGGCATAGTTACCACTCTAAAGAGGATCCACGGGCCTTTACTTTCGTCAAACACTGAGTGTCAAGCACTTTAGGGCCATCTTAAACACTCACCCACTCTACCACATCCCACTGTAAACCGGACTGTCAGGGCTGGAGCTTCCAGGCACAAGCTCCACTCCTCACCTGGCCCTGGGAGTTCACAGGCCTGCTCCACAGCACTGGTAGGTTGGGTGGGAAACCTAATGTGCTGTCCCCTCCACTTTCTCCTCAGTGAGGAAGAGCCCAACACTGCTGGAAGTGAGCATGCCCCACTTCATGAGAAGCAACAGCTTTGCCGAGGACCTGGACCTGGAAGGGGAGACGCTGCTGACACCCATCACTCACATCTCACAGTGAGTGCCTACATGTGCATAAAGGGCTGGGCTGAAGGGGTCTGGGGCTCAAGGAGTCAGCCTTGGTGCTAGGGAAGGATTGCTCTCTGGCCAGAGTTCTATCTGCTAACCTAGTGCCCACCACTTGATGTCTGCCTGGCCCCAGCACCCAGGCACCAGGCAGGAGAGGAGAGCAAGGGTACTTCCCACCATGTCTGGGAACATGATCCTGTTGTTTGGACTTATGGAAAACCAGACTGATCATTTTCCACTTGTTTTCATGCTTTGAGAGTCTGAGATTGTTTTTCCTCTCTCCCAGCCCCCTCCCCTGCCCCCTAAAAGAGAGACGACTGTTCTTTAGCATTTCCCTGTGGAACCCTGGCCAAAGCCATGAGGCAGATGCCGGGTGCAGTCTGCCAGTTGCTGCTGCTGTCCTCAGGGGCTCCTTCAGGTGGAGGAAATGGCTGATTTTCCACGCCTTCCAGTTGGCCTTCCCCTGAGGCACAGCTGGCCTGGGATGCATGCCCATCCTCCCCCGCTGTCACGCCATGGCCAGGCCAATCCCCGGTGCCCAGCCATGGTGTGATTCCCCTGCAACATGTGACTCAGTGCTCCCAGCTGGGGCACCCAGCAGTGACAGCCATGCAGTGGGGTCAGTGGGACACCCAAGCCCATTCTGGCCATAGTCCCATTTTGGCTGCCAACCCATTGGGGATTCCCCTTGATAAATGTCTTTGTGTCAGGATCTGTGAGTGACACTCACAGCCCTTCTGGGGGTCACTTGCTGGGACTCTCCTTCTCTCTACTGACGTTTTTCTAAAGGGTTTTTTGTTCTCTGGACTCTCTGGGGGTCAGGAGGTTGTCCTGAGCCATGTGTGCCTTTGTCGTAGTGAGGCCCTGGGCCTCCTGCCTTTGCAGCCAGCCAGGTGCAGACTTCGCCTTGCAAATCACTGAGGAAATTAGGACCCATGGTGCTGGTGGCTGCAAGTGTAACCAAGAGAACTGGCAGGGTTGGGTAGCCAGAATGAAGCTACCTCCAGGGAAGGAGTGGCTGTGTCAAGGGGTAATTATGAACAGATAGGACTTGTCCACTTCTTTCCAGGCTCCCCCAGTTCACAGAGTGGTTGTCAGTAACTAATGGTTGGCAGGGTGTGAAGAGGCTCCAAGGAAGCTAGGAGGTCACTGGAAAGCAGGGATGACTAGTCCTGGACACCCTGAAAATAGGGCTCTAAGCTTCTGGGTCCCTCCCAGCTGGGTAAAAAAGCAGGAACAGAGGTTGAGTGGGGTGGTCGCCAGATGGGCTGCCCAGCTATAGGTTAGCACCAGAAGGCAGCATGATGGTTTATACTGTAGCCAAGTCTTGTACCAAGTCCTGGACTATGAGAGACACCTAACGTAATCAGTGTTCGAGTTTTGTGGTTTGTGTTGTGTGCAATACAGGTGGCAGTGCCTGCTCAGAGAGGGGACAACCAAGAGTAGACTGGAACCCCAAAAGACTAAGGTTTGGGCCTGGATGCCACCCAGGCCACACTGGGCCACTCAGCCTGTTCCGTCTCATCCTTCTGGCTGCTTGTT
Organism: Saimiri boliviensis; assembly: GCF_048565385.1. Classification (NCBI taxonomy): domain Eukaryota; kingdom Metazoa; phylum Chordata; class Mammalia; order Primates; family Cebidae; genus Saimiri; species Saimiri boliviensis. Next base: position 131,758,735 of record NC_133454.1, read on the forward strand.
CCTCCTGTTAGAGCTCACTTGCTTTGGTTCTCTTGGTCACAGACCAGCCTTCAGACATGCAAAAAGTCATACTGGGAAGACAGGGCCATCACCCACAGTCCATCCAGCTGGGTAGCCAGGCCTTACCAGCTTTTGGTTCTTGCAAGGCCCCTGCAGGTGAAGGTGGTGAGAGATCAAGCACTTACATGGACCACAGACAAACCTGCAGCTGCCCAGTAAATCATTCCTATGGGGATGAGTGCTGCCAGTGGAGGTATCAGCACACACCAAGCTCCCTGGAGCCAGAGGTTACCCACCTGCCCTGGGGCTGACCCCAAGCCAGTGTGGCTGTGTCATCTAGGACACTGGGCTGTTTCTTGTTCCACTCCAAAATGACAGGGCCTCAGAGACGTGAACACCCATCCCTAAGCTTTCTGCCCACTTTGGGTCTAGCACATTACCATGCAGCAAGGTCCTGCAGCCTTTTCAGACTGGCACTCCCATGGCCTCCAGTGACAAGTGGGCCCAGACAGATCAGATACTCCATCATCACCCAACTAGATCCCTGCCCCAGAACTTACCAAGGCCTCTCTCAGAGCAGACTATTCCAGAAGTGGCAGCTGGATATAAGCCAGCCTGGGAAGGCAGGAAGGAGCCCAGGCATGGGGCCTGGGGTGAAGGATCTGAAAAGGGGATTTGGAGAGGGAAGAACAAGGAGACTGCTGCAAACAAGCCACCTTTGAGGCACTGTGTACTGATCAGGGAAGACTGAGAGCTGAGGCTTCAGGGGAGCTGAGTTCCTGCATCCTCAGGAGTCAGGGTATGGTCCCTCCAGAGAGGCCTGCAGGGGCTAGCGAACATACACAGTGTCAGGGCCTAGGAACCCAGGCTTCTCCAGGGCTACAGGCTGGATAGAGGCCACATTCCATCTGGGGAGAAGGCTGGAAGCAGTGGGCACCCTATGTCCTCAGGGCCGAAATCACCTGGTGGCACGGATGTGGGGGCTGTGCAGGTCTTCTGCCCACACTGGGGCTACATTCTTCTACCTCCCGCACAGCCCGAGTAGTCATTGATGCTAATAATTAAATTCCTTGGTGGGGGGCCTTTGCTGAGGCAGGGACAACTGAGCAGACATTGGAAAGATGATTGGGAATCTGATGGCTGCAGATGGGTGATGCAGCAAAGCTCCTGTGAGCAGCCTGGCCCCATGGATCCCGAACTGGGAAGAGAGGCACACACCCTGGTGTGTGCAAGGGATAGGGATGTGTGCTGGGGTCTCACAGCGGGCAGAGTAGGTGGGAGGCAGTTACCAAAAAACATTTCCATTTTTCTTCAGCATTTTACTGATGTTAAATGTATTTCCATGCTGGACCAGTTCCAGAATTCAAATTAAAAACATAAATAAAGACACATTTTGTTTCCATCTTGAGCTCTCCCCACCCGCGGGGCCCCAGAGAGGTGAGGTCACTGCAGCCTTGATTACGGGAAGGTCCCTGGGGCTGGGTGAAGCTCCTCTTTCCGGGGCCTGTTAGCCAGAGGTGGAGTGAGGGGTGAGCAGGCCTGATGCAAGCTAGGGAGCCATGGAGAGCTGAGGTGTGTGGTATCCACAAGACAGAATGATTTCACTGCACCCCAGCCTATAGGTGGGCCCAACTGCTCAGCTTTAGGACCCTCAGCCAGCTCTAGGCGGCCAGGACTCAGCCTCGAACACACCTTTTAGGCAGAAGCTGTCTTCCCAGGTTCAATGGGGCACAAGAGAGCCCCTGACAGCCTCGAGTTCCCTGAACCCATGTCTCCCACCCAGACCACGTAACAGGGCTTTTGAGGGAAAAGTGTGAAGTAGAGACTGTAGGTCTGCATGAGCAGTTGGGGAGAACCCTCATGATAATAGAGGAGCCCTGAACCCCAAGAGCCAAGATGAGTTCTGTGGCCTCCGGTGATAAGTGGGCCCAGGAGCCCAAGAGCCAGGATTCTGACCCACTCACTGTCCTCTGCTCACCAAGGGTCACTGGCACTCACCAAGGGATGGCACCATGCCTGTGTGCATCCCTGTGCCTTGCATGTAATGATCTGCCATCTAGAATGCCCATCACCCATCTGCAGCCATCAGATTCCCAATCATCTTTCCAATGTCTGCTCAGTTGTCCCTGCCTCAGCAAAGCCCCCCAGGATACACTCCGGCTGCACCACTGTGTTCTCCTTTGGCTCTCAAACCCCTAAGTACCCATTCCCCAAGCCCTTCATATGGTGCAAGGAGGGAGCAGGGCATGTATAGCCTTCTTGGTCTCTTCCTCCCCAGAACCCCCAAAGCCCTAGGCATGGAGAAGCCCTAGGATAGTTGTTAATTCAACCCTGCCTGAGATGAAGCAAGGACTGCAGACACTGCACCAGTGCTGAGGCACAGGGCTAGGGGCCTGAGGTTCTGTGGCTCTGAAGCTGGGAGTCATGTATAGGTCTGGCCTAGGTGAGCTGCTCCCAGTAGCCTTGGGAGGCTGCAACCATTTTTGTGAAATCCTCCATTGCAGTGCATCTCCAACTGCCAGACCAGCCAGGACTGGCCTGGAATTCACACATCTGGCCCACTGGTTGCACATGGATACCTGAGATAGCCCAAGAAGACAGGCCCATAAGCCCTACAGCCTGTGGCTCTGCCCAGCCCAGTCTTGTGGTTTCTCTGAAGGGCCCCCCACTCTCTTCTGTTTTGACATCTTAGAAGGGCAAACCCCAGCTCGAGGCTAATAGACACTGCCCCAGTCCTACTCTCCAGGGGGACACTCAGGGAGCACCCTGCCCATTGAGATGGGCATGGGGGAGGACCAGGAGCCCCAAGGCTGGGCAGAGGGAGTGGAAAGAAGGCATAGGAGAAGCTGCAGAGACCCCCACCAGGTGACTGTAAGCACTTCCCTTGCGCGCATGTGCTTGCCTGGCCTCTTGCGACATGACAGCTTCGAAAATCCTTGAGCAAAAACAGCCCCCTGTGTGTTAATTAGAATTTCCATGTCTTCAACTTTCTCCCGGACCCTGCAGAATCTCACGCCAAAACGTTCGAGTTGCTCTTTTCCAGCGAGGCCGCTGTGGCCTGGCTTTCATCCACATCACTACTAATGTCTCCTGAATTCTGCATTTGTCAGCAAGGACAGGGCCAGTCTGTGCTGTCTGGAAATAAGGGCAAACGTCACAAGGGTGGCCCCAAATTTGGCTCCATGGACCAGGGGATAGCTCTTTTGATGGGACCAGCTTTGCCTGGGACATTTTGGAGACATCCAGAGCCCACTGTGGCCCACTCTCACAGACCCCAAGGTGCCAGGCACTGCAGCTCTGTGAATGCCTAAGCTCCTCACATTTTTCTCCCTTTAAACTTTGGTGGGAAAGAACAGAGAGGCCATTCTGAGAACAGTGTCCAGAAGGATGAGTGAGGGGCTTGACAGAACAGATGAGACCATTTTGTCTTTCTAGACCAGTGTCCTGTCTTCTGCAAAGCTCCAGACCACCTCTGTCTGCATGAGGTGCCAAGGAAGCCCCCTGGGAGCCTGCCCGGGAGGGCCGTGCAGGACTGCATGAGTCACAGGATCCCTGTCAGAGCCCCACGTAGCACCAGCCAGGCTCAAACCCGTCTCTGAAATGCATGGGGGGATTAAATGTTCTTCTAACTAAATTAAAACTGAGGCATAATGGCTCAGTGGGAAAGAGATGGGATTGGAAATCAGATGCCCTCAATCTGGCTCCCAGCCTGCATCGGCCCAGCTGTGGCAGCCCCCCATGGCCCCCTAACCTTTCCAAACTTCATGTCCTCCATCTGAGCATGGGAGGAAGAAGTGGCTGGTCTTCTAGGGCTGCTGCTATGGGGAGAGGGCCACACTGTCTAGGTGGATAGCCCAGAGGAAAGCAGTGAGGCTTCTCACTTCCTCTGCAAAGGAAAGGCCATCCACATCACCCTGGCCCAGTGTACTCTGGCCAAGCTCAGCCCTCTTCACTTGTGATCCCCCAGCCATGATGTTGCTCAGGTCCTCAGCCAAGAGGGTGGTGTTGCAGGATGTGACAGTGAGAACATTTGCACCATAGAGGTGGCTGAAGGGCAGAGGACTTCACAACTGCACTGATATGGTCATAGAGACACTTCTGGGGGCGGGGGGCATCCCATGCAGATCTCGTGTGCTCTGCCTAGACCTGAAAGGGTGGAGACTAAACTGCAGAGCATCTGGAGGATAAGCACGGAGGTGACCTACTCAGGAAGTCTGAGAGCCATATCCCCTTAAGTGAGGGAGTGGGAGGGCCTAGCAGTCCTGAAGGCCAAAGCTATCCATCTCTCTAGGCTCACCTGGGCTCCCCTGGTAAAGGGTGGTGGTGTTACACTTTTAGTTAAAGGGTGACGCGCACACAGATTAGTACACAGGTCGCAAGTAGATAGCTGGAGGCATCTTCAGTCTCTGGGACCCATGTGTGCAGCACCTAGAGGAAGCAACAGAACACCCAGAAAGCCTCTCAGGTTCCCACTTCCTGTCACTGACACCTTGAGACTAACCAGAAGCCTAACTTTCTAGCAGCAATGACCAGCTTTGCCCATATTTGAACTTACGCAGTTGGAATCATGCAACTCATACACCTTTGTGTCCAATGTCCTTCACTCAATTTGATGTCTGGCAGCCTCTCTGTGGGGCTGAAGGGAGCAGTGCTTCCTCGTGCTCCTTGCTGTCTAGTACTCCACTGTGTGCATGGTCTACATCATTCATCCATTCTACTGCCTGTGGCCAGCAGGCAGTTTCTGGTATAAGTTGCTGTTTAAGAATATTCTGTACATGCTTTTGGTGAGCATCAGGTTGCATTTCTGGGGAGGATATGCCTATGTGTGGAGCCGCAGGGTCCTGGGTGGGCATATATTTACTCTTAGTGAATACTGCCCAGCAGTTTCCCAAAGCAGTCATCCCAATTTTCATTCTCAAGGGCCGTAGTCTGGCTGCTCCACATCCTAACACTTGGCATTTTCCATTGTTGCCTTTTTAACCATGCTGATGACTATCTAGCAGCATCAAATGGTGATTTTAATTTGCAGTAACCTGACGACTACTGAAGTTGAATCCTTTCCCATGTTATCATTTAGACAGATATATCATTCTGTATAAATTGCCCACATCTTCTGCCTGTTTTATGTTGGGGAAGTCTTTTCTTGTTGATGTATAGTTCTATTTATCTTTATATATTCTGGAGTCATTTGTCAGAAAGATGTACACATACACACACACACACACACACACACACACACACACACACACACATTGCAAATACCGCCTTCCCCTCTGCAGGCTGCCTTATTCCTCTCTTGATGGTGTCTTTTGATGAACAGAAGGTCTTAATTTTCATGTGGTCCAGTTAATCAAACATTTCCTCTCTGGATAGGGCTGTTTGTGTCCTATTTAAGAGACTTTGACTACTCCAAGGTCATAAAGATATTCTGGTTTATTCTAAAGCCTTATTAGCCCACCTTTCCCATGTAGATCTGCACTCCATCTGGGATTGATTTTTGTGTCCAATGGGAGGCCAAGGTCAAGGTCCACTCTTCCCCTACTTGGATATCCAGTCTGGCTCAGCACCCGGCATGGGAAGGCCCATCCTCTCCCCACTACCCTGCTACATCAGCGTCTTTAAAATCAGCTCACCGGCTTTATGCGGCTCTGTTTCTGGACCCTATTTGGTGCCACTGGTCAGATTCAAGTTGTTCTTTGTAGCCAGCACCACACTTCATTCTCACTATAGAATTTGCTAACAGGTTTTGACAGCTGGACTTGCTGGCTCTGGCTGCTTCTCCTTCCTCATCACTGGCTTTGCTGTTTTTGTAGGGTTTCTGCCTCACCATACATATGTCAGTGCCATGGAAAGCCTCCCCTAGGTCTAGCAGACTCTAGATGGGCATGGGAGAATGGATATCCTTATAGTATTGGGGATCCTAAACCATGGCGTATTGTGTCCCTTGTTTATTTAGGTTGACTTTCATGTATTTTATCCTGCCCTGTAGTTTTCAGTGTGGTGGTCATGAACAGCTTGTCAGATTCATTCCTTGTCAGCTGATGGTTGGTCTATGTTCACTGAATCCAGGGACAAGGTCTGTCAGTGAGCTCTGGCCAGCTTGGGTCATTTCATCCTGCCCACAGGACACTGTGGCAGTCACCCAATCACTATGAGCCTCAGTTTCTCTTGTATACATTGGGGGTATATCTCACAGTATTAGTGTAAGGCCTTGAGGAGATGAGGTTAGGCATCCAGCCACATACCTGATTTGGGAAAATACCTGAAAATATTGGCCAGCAGAAAAGGTCCCTTTATGATGGGAGATCCTGTGGGGACATTCCTTATTTGGCCTGAGAGCTTTTGAAACTGCCAGGTCATGAGTTACCAAGGGATACAAATGGGATCATAACATATGGCTGTCAGCTGCTGTCCTTAATAAGATGTGCTTCGAGGCCTGAGAGTCCCAAGCTCCAGGACAGTCCGGAGTCAGGTGGAGGGAGGGGGAGTCTAGAGGTCCCCAAGCTACCACCTCAGCCTCTGGGAATGGAGTTTAGGAGCTGTTGTGGCTCCCGTGGAGGTATAGGCAGAAACCTAGCACTCACTGTCCTGCTCTGAGAAGGGGGTTGGAGGCAGAATCAGTGGACTGTACCTCATGGCAGTCACAGGTACCCCAGCATGCATCTGTCATTTATTCTCATCACTGTTGGGCCCATCTGCCAAGGCCAGCACCCATCTTCAAGCAGGGTGAAGAGCAGGGTGAGCTGTGCAGCACACCTGCCTTTAACCCTGCACGTGACAAATGAGGGAAGAGGACCATGGTAGCTTGTCTCTAGGCAACCCTTAGGTGCCCAATGGAGAGATAATCTCAACTATGGAAGCAGAGTTCAGACTTGGTAACTTTCAGGTGCTTAGAATAGGCTGAAATTCCAGGAGCATTAACCAGACATCTACTATGTTTATGTCTTGTGTTGGGGTTAGAAGGGGATGCTGCTGTTGGCTGAGACACACAGCCCACATCCTTGGTAGGTCCCTGAGAGAGCACCTAGTAGGACTGTCCACCCGGCTCACAGAAGGGGAAATTGAAGCCTGAAGAACAGGGACCTGCCAGTCTCACTGGGAGATAGTAGAAGCAGCCAGGGCTCATTCCCAGACACAGTCTCTAGGGGAACCTAGATATGCATGGCAGAGGCTGGGATAAACCCTAAAGGTTGGTAGGAAAGCAGTGTAGCAGTAACAAGACAAAGGGATTCTGTGGCCCATGAAGCAGGAAGAACAGCCTGCAGAGATTATCTGTGCACTAGCTGATGGCTCTTTTGGCTGCCCTCTGCAATAAGAATTCTTCAAGTTTAGCTTCTATGTGCTTCATAAACCTGGTGCCACCAAGCAAGGAGGTCAAGGGTCCTCACCGGCTGGTAGGCCACTGGGAAGGCTCCTAGATTGCCTGGACAAGGCTGATCTGCCCTCCCAGGATGCAAAGAGGCAGGCCCAGCTTCATGCTTTCTCATGGTGCCCCAGAGGCCCCCACTAGGCATTCATGCTTTAGATACGTGGGCCCTCTAGGGACAACACAGTTGTCCTAGGCAGGGGCTACATCTGAGGCACATGTCCCTGTTAGTGACTGGCTAGCAGGAGGAAGTCTGGCAGTTAGTCTGTCAGCCTGGTTGGTCCTATGGGAGGCCTGAGGTGACTGCCATCTTAGAAAGAGGGTCTTGTTGGGAGAGGAGGAAGACAAATAAAAGGTGGAGAGACAGAGGTAGACAGGAGTCCAGGTATGACATCAGAATCAGATGTCCGCACCATCCCCAGGCCCTTAGCCTTTGATCTTCTCCGTTAAGTAATCCTTTCCCATGTGTGGCTGTAGTATCAGAGGCTCCCTCTGAAGATGACACTGGGAATATCCTGAAAAAGGTACAGAACACCTGGCATGCCTCTTCCAGGGTACCATCACTTGTCCATCCAGAGATTCTCCTAATTCAGCGGGCGCAAGAGCAACCCAGCAAGGGGTGTACACAAATAATGAGAAAGGGATTATTATTAGGGCCAATTCAAGGGATTTTTTTCAAAGGTTAATTTTGACTCTGCCTGACTTATCTCCTAAGTCTTTGGCACTAAGCATTCATACAAGATCTGACTGCACCACACCCTAAGTATAAACCTTGCCACAGCAGTGTCCTTTGGTGCCCTGCTGGGTAAACTGAGGCAGCAGGCAGGGGTGACTTTGCAAGGCAGTAGAGGGTACTTGGGAAGTAGGGTAGTAGGCAAGGCTTTTCAGAGAACATAGAGCTACACACACATACATGCATCCACATGCTCATTCTGACCCAGTCTGGATTCTTCCCCCACAACTCCACTGTGGTTACGGGTCTGAGCCTTCTGCCCCAGCGAGCCAGGTCCTAGCGAGCCAGGTCCTAGAGAGGAGGTGGGCAGCACCAGGCAGCCAGTCCGTTGGCCCTACTGTGCTGCCTCAGGCAGCTAGGCTCTGTATCTGGGGTAGAAAGAGTGGGATAAAAAGTCAAATAGCACCCGACTTCAAGCCCTTGAGTGTGTGGGGGCCTTGTCTCCCTGCTTTGGCCTGATCTGCACTCAAGCCAGTATCCTCCCCCAGTCCCTGGTCTGGACTGAACGGCTGTCCTCTGCCCCAGGGGACCTTTCTTCTCCATCTAATCCCTCCTCTTTGGGCCTTTCAAAGGTGGGCTTGTTTTTCAATGTTTTCTTTAGGTTCATGTCCTGATTTGTTAAGTTAAATTGAATTCCTTCTAGTCCAAAATACTTGAATGCTTTCTTCTGCTCTTTTTTTTGAACTGCCCCATGAACCCCACCAGCTGGGTGTGTGGGCTCCAGGTGACAGCTCAAGGGGGCCTGCTGTGGTGGGTGCAGAAGCAGGAGGCTGGAGCAGCCTTCACAGGCTGGTATGGTTGAGCTCAGGCTGATATGAGTTTAGGGGAAGAGAGTACAGAACTGTCCATCCCAGGGGCTCTAAAGAGCTTCTATTGAGATGTCCTTCCCCTAAGATCCCCACATTCCATGATAGTGCCTAGGAGCTCTGTGTTCCCAGGCCCCTCCATTGCCAGTCATCTTCTATAATGCAAGGTAGCCTTATCAGACCAGGTGGCCTGAATTTTGATTGGGAAAACATCCCTGTAGGTGTCAGGTGGTGGAAGGACTGGGTAAATGGGAGCCCTAAGACCAGATATGACAGAACCTTGCCCCATGGACAGAGCCAGCTGATGGCACAGCCAAGGCCAGATGTCAGGTTCCAGACTCTTGATTTCTGTGCTTTTTTGGTGGTCCAACATGGCCCGTCTCCTCCCTGCACCAGGTCAAACCAGTGGGCATTCATCTGCCTGGGCATTTTCTCGAGTGGCATGCCCTGGCCACCTGACTGTCAGGGGAGCAATATGTGGCACTTGAGGCCTTAGGCCTGGCCATGCAGGCCCACCCAAGTGACAGGGATTCATGACCCCCACCTGAGTCCACTGCAGGCCTTGTCTAACAGAGAAGCCAGTGAATCAAGGTATTACTTAAAGAAATATAGGGTCTGGGGCTGGCCAAAAAGGACAATGAAGTTGGCTTCTCAGGCCACAGGACTTCAGGGTACTCAGCAGGAGGCCCCAGCAGGCAGTACCAGTGCAGGGGTGCCAACCATTCCTCACCCAAGAAGGAGAATCAAAATGGATCCTGGGGCCAAGGCCAAAAGCCAAACTGAGCAGGCACGCTGAGTCCCCTGTAGATTCTGGGGACTGGGTGATACAGACTACAAAGCCTTGGCCACCTTCTACCCCCAGAAAAAAATCTCAGGAGAAACAATCCCACAGGCTACCAGGCCAGCTTTTGGAAACAGTCTCATTAGCAAACAAAAGAAGTGTCAGAGTAGAGCTCCCCTTGGCCTTTGTTTGGTCCACCCTTTGCCTAGGCACCAGGTGTGGAGGTTCCAACTTGGTGTTGGGCCTCCATGAACCAGAACACCTGAAATGTCATACAAACTCCTGCTCATCACAACCACTTGTTGATGCTGATGACCTTCAGAACAATCACTCTCAGCCTATCCCCTACCTGGCCACACAGGTACAAGACCCTATTACTTGGGCTAAAGAGAAGCTAAACATGACAAGTCTACCCACCTTGCCACTGCTGATGACCACCCTGACTCATGTCCCTGGTCTGCATAGTCCTTTTCCTATCAATGTTTAATTCCTGAGCATGCTGAATCTCAGGGCTTGGAAGGCCCAGACTGAACAGGGGAAGGGGTACAGTCCCTTCTTGCTGGTATGTTGGGAAGCTCTGGTGCAAAGGGCACCGATGGCCCTTCAATCCCAGGCCCGCAAGCACCACAGCCAGGAGAGTTAAGGTTGGATATGAAGAGGGACTTCCTGAAAGCAGGCGCAGGAAAGCATGGAAGTTCAGCCCAGGGGGTGCTAGACAAGGGAGTGTGTGTCTTCCCCCATGAGTGAGGGCAGTCACAAGAGGATGCCCAGCCTTGAGGGGCCCCTCTGTGCTTTCTGGCTCTTTAGGCCTTGGATGCAGCCCCTATTTGTACTTGCTGGCTGCACCATGGGGGCTTGGGCTAGGCCTGCCTGCCGGTAGGGAGGGAGGTGTGGGAGCTGGTTTGCTGGGGCCACCCAGTGTGGGCTCAGGAAGGGAAGGAATGTGACTGAGGCTGGGTGTGGCTGGGGAGAGCACAGCCAGTTGTGGGTTTTTCTTGGGGCCCAGATAAATGTGAGTGGAGCTGGAGGCCCCTCTCTCCCAGCCCCCGGCACACACACTAGGACCTTTCTTCATCATGCAGCCATGGAGCTGGAGGCCAAGGACACCCTCTGGAAATCTGAATTCCATTCACTCTTGGCAAAGAGCAGCTTCCTGCTTGGGGAAGGTGCACACTCGAATGCGCGCAACCACGGAGGCTGGGGGGAGGCATGTGGGGAGGAGGCTGCCTATCAAGATGTGTAAGATGGCCCCAGTGTTACTAGGCACTAGATGGCACTTGCAAAGCCCATTCCAAGGAGTTAGACAAATACCTCGAGTGAGTGAATCTGAAGCGTGCTGGTTGCGTTGCCTTTTAAATAGGCTCTGGCTTAGAACAGTCACAGCGAAACATGCCTTTGAATTGGAAAGCCAGAACTTTTTGCAAAATAATTTGAAAAGTTTGTTGAACCTTAAACCTTTCCTGATGACTCCTTCCTTCTGAACTTAACTCGTTAAAGTTGCTCCAATCCCAGCCCAGTGCCAGACCAGCTTCCTGGAAACTCTCGCCAACTGCTGGCCTTTGGAAAGGCTTGTCACCCTAATAGCTGTTTAAAAAAAAAAAAAACTCACTGGGCACCTTGGCTGCAGGGTCTGAAAAGTCCTTTGTGTTAGCTCCAGCTGCAGAGTTTTTCCAGGCCTCGCTTCTGGGGCTGACTGGAGCTGTTTCTCTTCGTTTCCTCTTACAGTGGCGGGCACTCAGCCGGCTTCTTCCCGCCCGACTTCTCTGCCAGAGCCCAGGTGGGGGACGGGGATGCCAAGGGCAGAGCCCCTGCAGAGGCTAGTGTGGGCATGTCCTGAGTGGACAGGCCTAAGGTGGGCCCACCAGCTCTATCTCCCATCTTTCCCCCCATTAGAGGTAGTGCTCTAGTGGGGAAAGATTAGGGCCCCTCGTAGGTCAACATTGTGTCATTTCCCCAGAATAGCCAGGGCCAAACCAGCTCCCAAGCAGTACTATTTCAGAAGTGAAGATAACTCACCCCTCTCAAAAGCAGGGTTTGGGCAATATAAAACATCAGAGTGGGATGGGATCTGGGTCATTTTTTTTTTTTTTTAAGTTTAAAACACGTGTGTGCATTAGGAAACATTTAAATACAGCCATTAGGCAAATAAATTGAAATATATTGTCATTTTGCATTAATCAAAATATAAGATGATCTGAAAATGGAAAAATGTTACATAAAAACATATTTCATGAGACACAGCAGTCACAACATACCATACACATTTGTTTCAGAATCACTCCACTCGAAATTCTGTAATAAGACATATGTAACGGTTTCACTTCCTAGGAGATCCCAACTGCTCCTCAACGTGGAGAGCACCCCTTATTAGAGCGTGGTTGGGCTCTCTGGGAGCCTGCCCAGGGCCTGCCCTGACTCTGGCTCTGCCTTTCCCTGTCAAAAACCTCTTTGTGCTGGAGCAGCCCCTGCTCCACAGAGTGACATGAACCAGAGACTCACAGCACTATGTGAGGGGAGCTGCTGCCCGCAGGGCATACTAGCCACGCGCATGCAGGGCTGCACACTGCCCTAGCGTGCATCTACAGCCTGGCAAACACCTGCCTTCTGGGGAACCAATTGTGCTTTATGTATTCAAGTGTTGTGCTACAAAAATCATAAAATCATCTTTACATACATGGTAAAACAAATTCAGAGTACAAAAGGGGTAAAAATAACACTCACTCCACCCCAACCCCTAACTTCCAAGTTTCCTTCCCTAAAGGTTACCACTCAACACTTTCCTATCACATCTTTCTGAGGTATTTTATATAACAAATATATGTGTGTCTGTGTATATATGTACTTGGTAAATACAGCTCCCTTTTATACAGATGTTAACATACTATATGTATTTTTCTACAGTTTGCCTTTTCACTTCTTTCATAGGTATACCAGACTTCTTTCTGAGCTGCACATACAATGCTGATTTATTATGGTGCAGTATATCTGAGAAACATTTTTATTTCAAAATGTGTGTATACATATATACAGAGACACACGTGTGAACAGATGATGGCTCTGAACAGTGTAATTGCAGTGCTGCTTTCTCATGGTTGGGCTTCCAGTATAATTGGAAGGAGCATAGTCTCTGTGTTCAGCTAGAGATTTAGCCCAGTGGGCTTGGCTTTTCCCAGATAGGACATGTTCACTGTTCTGCTCAGATTGTTAGCTGTAGTCTTTCTGGCATCAATTCCATTTCTGGTGAACACTTGAACTTGGCAAAAGGCATGGAGATAGTGATACAGGAAAGATCTAAGAAGGCTAAGGACCATCATGCTAGGTATTCAACAGCCAGCTCACCAAAGAGTCCTCTAAGAAGTGGGTAGCTCAACAGATTCACAGATGGGCAGTTCACTAAGGTCTTGAGTATTTCCAAGGGAGCACTAACTGGACTACAGCCTGGCAGGAGATAACTAAGTTATATGCATAGTGGCTGGGGGTATGATGGTCTGCCATATGAAGCAACCCCAGGACATTTAAAAAGAATGGAATGATAGCCAGTGTACTATGCTGCGACCTAACACAGGGGTCATGCTGTAATGACACCTGTCAGCTTTGACTGGGGAGCCCTCTCATTTCTTTGTAAGCATTCAGCCCCAATGTGCACCACTTAAAAGGAAGATACTGGTATGTTCTGGAGATGGATCTGTATTAAGACATCTAGCAAATCTTTTTACTAACAGCTGCAGAGAGTTTCATTGTGCCATGATTTATGGAATGGATCCTCTATTAATGGATATGGAGGGCAGCTAAAAACAGCCATTAACCATTCACATACATTCACTACTGAACGGACCACTTATAAAATTCATTTCTTCTGAAACATCCCTCCCCACAGACCACTGTTGTTTCTCCCATCCATCTTATTCCTACTTGTATCTCTGCTGACTGATCTCTTTAGCTGACTCTTGTCAACCAAAGGCAATATAAAGCACACACAAAGTAAAGAGAAATTTATAAAGAGAAACCGTAAATCTTGACAAGATAAGAGATTTCATCAAGTGAAAATGATATCAAAGAATTTCTCAAATAGAGACTGGGCAGCGTAGACCAGTTATCAGTTGAAGAGGAAACCAAGATTGATGCCTAGATAAGCATTTCAGAGGAGAGCAAAGGAGATGATAATTGATGCAGGCTGGCCTCTTGGTCAAGCAATGAAACCATGCCATACTTCTACAAAATGACCCTCTCTGTGGAAGTGCTGCCAAAGTCCTCTGCCAAGTATAAAAGATGCCCCCAGATGTTACCATATAATGTTTTATAAAAGACAAACCAAAATCCCCTCTGGATTTGTTTTTCTCTAAAATGAGTACATAATTGCAACTCTAACAACTGTCACTACATGAGTTAAAATAATTTTTTAACTATTACTATTTTTCAAAATAACTTCCCAATCAAATATGTCTATTGTAAAATTTTGGTCTCCATTTTCAGTGGATTCACTTTTAATAGACCCTCCCTTTCCCCCCATTTCCAGCAGGATTAAAATATTCACAAATGTTGTGAAAGATACTGCCAAATAAAGGCTACACCATTTATATCACTATGAGGACTGCACAAACCCACTTGCTTGCCCCACCCTTAACAGGTATATAATCGAGTTTTTATCTTCATATTAATTTGATAGACCAGAAATGATACACTGGAACTTTAATTTACATTTCTTTTGTTAGAAATAAGGTTTCATCTTTTCAAATGATTAAAATCATTTGTTTTTTCTTTTTTTGTGACCTATCTCTTCATACCCTTTGGACTTCGTAAAATACCTTGTTTTATTGATTTGTAGAAACTTGCTTTGTAATATTCGTTGAAAATATTTTATCCTAATTTTCCTTAGGTGTTGTGGCTTTTTCTATAATATTTTGCTGGTGGAAGAATTTTTTTATTTCACATTGTCAACTCTGTCATTCTTTTATGATGTAAGGTTCTTATCTTAAATTTTGAAATAACCTCCTGATCCTCAGATTGTTTTAATAAATTCTTCCATGTTTTCTTCCATCATTTTTTAACATTTAAATCCTTGCTTTATCAGGATCTTGGCACAGTCATTAAATCCAATTTGGTTTCCATATGTATGTCCAATTGTCCCAACACTATTTATGTGAGTACATCATCATCTCTCTACTAATATCAACTGCTACCTTTATCATATTTCAAACTCATTTAATTTGTGTCCATTTCTAGACTCTATTCTGGACTGCCGATGGGTCTGCTGATGGGCCAGAGCTCAGATATTTTAATTATGTAACTTTATGATGCACTTATCTGTGTAGCAGGGCTCCCCCTCATCTCCATTGCTTGAGAGCCAATAATAGGAAGCTCATTTTCACAATGCAGTCAACCAAGGGAATTCATGGCATGGCCTAAGATCTAAACACTCTTAAGATTTAAACACAGGATTAGCTCTTGAGTTAGACAGGAAGCTGGGGTGTTTGGGACTGAGGCTTCATCTTGGCAGCTAATAATGTCAGGGAGCATGAGCACTTGCTTCTTCCAAGGCTCACTTTAAGGAAGGCAGACTCCAGATGCGGGGTGCACAGGAGCTGCCAGCCAGACCCAGGGGCCATTTGTATACATGTATGATCACACTTTCAGGGCATCTTGGAAAAACTGAATTTGATAACTCAACAGAGAACAAAAGCGTAAATAAGCCTAATTCAAGAATTCAAAAAAACTCATGATAAGAAACATAATCTAAAACTTGTAGCCCGGCGCCTCCTCCATACCAACCACCAAAAAAACTACTAACACCATAAAGTGTCATAGCTAGAGCTACAGTACTATTATAACCTGTGCAGGCCAAATGGTTTCATGGCATGACTTGGGCAGCAGTGACTCAGTTTCCATGTCTGAGTTAGGCCACCTGTACCAATGCAGCCCCATCCATGTGAAGCTGGTCCAGAGGACTACAGTTCCCTGTCCCACCCTTGGCCGTGCTCTCCTTTACTAATCCATAGCCAAAGACAGAGGGACTAAGAGCAGGCTCTGGAGTCTGAACTCAAATCCTAAGAGCAGGCTCTGGAATCTGAACTCAAATCCTAACTCCACTACTTTCTACCTGCTACACCTTGAGTCACTTAACCTCAGTCTCAGTTTCCTTATCTGTAAAATGGGAAGAGTAAGAGTATCTTCCTCACAGCGTCGTTGGGAGGATTACATAAATTAATAATTTAAAGTATGCAGAAAGGTACCTGTCCTATAGTAGTGACACAGTATTACTTAAAGGTATTGCTATACCTCATGATAAGCATTCCATCCATTGTGATCATGTGTACCATGCAATTCACAGTGCCTGACAAAGCTGACGGGGAGGTGAGTTGGAATGAGTAGTATTAGCATCCTCATAAGATTACTTAGGATGCACAGGATCCTAGAATAGATTTTTTGAAATCTGCCTTTCTCTCCATTCTTGTCCAGAATCTGTGAACAGTGGTGGGAAAATGGTCCCTGCTGCACCCTAGGACCTGGTAGGCCAGACAGAGGCTAGAGGAGCTCAAGGGGCCAGGCTGCTGCTACTTCTGATTTTTACAGGACATGCCTTTTTTTTTTTCCCCCACATAAACTTAGAACCAGCTCTGCCTCAAAGGGAAAAAAAAAAAAAAAAAAAGGACCAGATTGGGTACAAGTTCCTGCCTTCTCAGATTAGGGTCATATCATCCATGCTCCCCAAGCATCAAGGTACTCCAAAGGAGGCCCAGCACTACCATCTAGGTGGGGAGAAAACATGACAGCCATAATGAACACATCTTTAAGCTGAAGAATAATCTTCAAATGATACTACTACTTATACTTCCTGTTTGCCAGGCAAACAGACATCATTTCACTAATCCTCAACGGCAGCTTTTAACACAAGAATATTATCATTCCTGTTTTATAGATAATCTCCTCAGAGTTGAGGGATTAAGTCTAGGGCCCAGGGTCACAAAGCTAGGGAGCCGTGGATCTTCAGGAGATGTCCCAGCTCATCAAATATTCTTTCAGTATTAAACATACCAAACTCTCTCCTGACCTCTCCCCTTCCCCAGGCTAGGAATGTCTTATCCTGTGAGTCTTAGCTGAAATGTCCCTTCCTCAGAGGAGCCGATTTCTCAAGCTTCAGACTAGGCTGTAAAAAAAAAATCACATACCTCTCCTCCCATTCTTAATGTGTAACTGTGTGTTTATTTGTGGTAAAGGGTTTACTGGCTGGCTCCTTCGATCGCATTCAAGGCCCATGAGGGTAGAGACTGGCTGTTTCTGTTCAGTGTTTTATCTTCAGTGCTTAATCCATGTGGAGCCTGTCCGGGACCTTCAGTGAATGTTTGATGAATAAATGAGTGAATGAATGAGTGAGTTAGGACTTGTGCCCAGGTCACACCAGGTGCTAGGACCCAGGCAGGGGTCCCATCAGGCTATACTGGGGTTCAGTCAACCCAAGGCTGGTCTGGAGAACATAAAGCTTGAGAGCTCTTCTTCTAGCTCAGTCATCCCTGCTCCCCCAGGGCTCATGTCCACATGCTATTGTCCATAAAAGCTGGGATCCAAAGTCGACCAGAACGTCTCTAGTCATAAAGAATCTTTTCCCCTGGAGCCCACTCATCTCTGCTGACATTCTAGAAATGCTGAGAAATCTGGGCACTATGAAATGCAGTGACTTGGGGTGATCCTCCTGGAGTCTTGTATAGAAGAGACCATCTCAGTTTTGTAGATCAGGAAACTGACGCTTGGGGATAGCAGATGTTCCCAGACAGAAAATGGTTACTCCTGGAGAATTGCTCAGGTCTGTGTGGAATAAAGGACAGGAGTCCTTCTGACACCTAGACTATGTGGTATTCAGACATCTCCCTTGTGCTGTGCAGCCCTAATTCTGCCTCCTGAGAGAGGTGATTTCCCACTTCTTACAGGCAAGGCTCTTGCTAGCCTGAGGACCAGGGGCCTTTAGATTTTCTTGTTCCCAGGATGTATCTCACCAACTCAGGAGGTATGGGGATGAGATCGTATTAAGAACAGGCATTACCATCTGCATTAAAAGGCTGCTACTGAGAGCTCATGCATTGTGATGGAACTAGAGGTGAGATACAGAGCAGGAGTCCATGACCCTCCAGAACCTGTCAGCCTGAGAATGGGAAATGGCATTTTAGTTTGCAAAACCAGACATACAGAGGCCAGGTTTCCCCTGCCCAACACTAAGCCACTATGCCTGCCTCTGCTGTCTGCAAATGCAGGTTCCTGGGGCTCTGGCTGGTTTCTCCAATGGCTAAGCTTTCCCCAGGAATGGGTAACTGGAAAAATGGAGAAATTACAAATGATTCCAACAATGATGGTTTTCCTATTAAAACATAACTGTTAAAGCATAGAGCTTAGTTCAGAGTAAACATTTCAAACTTCTGAGAAGCAGAGATTATAACATAGAGCAAGACTTAAAGCAGAGGTAGAAGCCCCTGCCTACTGACTGGCATCACAAACACTGCCCTAAAATGCCAACTCATTTCAAACACTACTGTAGCTAACTGGGCCTTGCATCTGCTGCAACGAACGTCTCTTACTTTCCTATCTCAATACAACTGTGAAGAGCCTAGCCTGGACCTCAGGCCTTTCCTTACTCCCTCTGGTTAGCTAGCTTTAGCTCTGAGGCAGCCCAGATGACATGGGCCTCTAGGGCTGGCTGCTCTTACTCTACACCCCAAAATCCCAGCCACTACCTTTGCAGAAATGCTTTGTTGGATTCCTCTCCTTGGCCCCTCACTCACTGCTGCCTCTCTCTTCCAAATCACAAATGCAAAAAATGGCCAAAGGTACATGCTCTATGACATGTTTCCTAGTCAGACAAAACTGGATAATGACTGCTTTTTCTTTTTCTTTTTCTTTTTTTTTCATTTGGAAGAATTTCCTTGGCAACTCTGTCTCTTCTTAGTCAACACCAGCTAACTTAATCCTCCCCCTTTATCAAGACATTGTTTAGAGTAAATAATTCATTAACCGTACAGCAATTTCAGAACCCTTTCACACAGATTCTTAAGGGGACCGTTTCCCCTGAAGAATGGGGCACACCAGAAGGTTCAGGAAGAGAAGTGCCCACTGGGACTTGGTTAGACTCTGCCAGCAAGCAGCTGTCTGTTAACTGACCCTACCCAGTATCTTCTGGGGCTGGATTAAGTAATTTAACAGAAGGGGAGCTGGTTAGGCTGGAGCATTGCAACTCATTTCTGTCCCTGCAGTCTCTCTCCTAAACTGACCCAGGTATGTGTTTGAGGCCTAGGACTTGCTGCCAGCATGAGACAGGCTCCAGGGGGCCACATGGGGTCCATCCTCCTGATTCTTCAGTGCCCCAGCATCATCCTCTTTCATTTGAAAACATGTTCTTTTGGCAAAAAGACTATCCTCCAGAACTTTCTGGCTGAGTTCCCCTTCTATTCCTCCTATTCCACTGTTAGGTGTTGAAAAAGCAATAAATCTGATGCCTTCTCCACGTCCCATAAGTGGCTTTCTGGCAGAGAAGAGTGACTGTCCTTTGTCTATGGCCCCAGATTTGAGGCTAAGCCTTCCTTGAAGAAGAAACAGGAAAGAAAGGCTTGTTGGACTTGCAGGGAGCTAGTGGCCAACTGAGCACTTGCTCAGGCTGAGGGGCCTGGAGAGAACCCAGGGCAGGTTGGTCTGGGAGAAAAAGGGTGAGGGAGGACTGTCTTCCAGCCTTCCCTCCACACTGGTCTGGTCACATGCCAAGGTTTGAGGTCTCCTAGTCAAGGCCTCCTGTGATTGGCTTCCTCCAGGGAGTATGCTGAGACAAAGGTTTTACAGACTTTCACTACATCATAAGATAGGTAAGTTTGTGTTCCTGATCCATGCAGCATGTTATCCTTATACCTGGTAAGGAGTGAAATGCTTCCAATTTTAAGGACTGGCTGCTTTTCATTCATACCTTCCTCCTATTCCTGTCTCATGGGTGAGCACATTTCCTGGATTTAAAATGTATAGGACAGTTTGTGAGAATTACAGATTCCAGGGAGGGGTCTCTCTTGGCATGGGGGGGCATCCAATGGCCAGAGCTAATCAGGTGTGGAAGGGGCTGCCTGGAGAGGATCCCCATCTGCATAGAATGCCCCCTTCGTGGGGATGGCTGGCACAGCTCACACACAGAGACGCTACTTCAGTCCTCCATTACCAAACTCCATGGCATACATGCCACCACTGTGTCTTGCCCATAAAAGCATGCACACAGAGTACTGACCTCTCTGACATTTCAAGAACCTAGCCATGTCATGGAAGAGTTCCCCTATGTCTCTGCTTGGCATGTGGGCAAGAGACAGATGTCTGTCCATGAGTCCTCTTCACATAGAGTTGCCACCTGAACAGCAAGACCTTATCCAGAAGCCCAGTGCACTTCCCATCTCACAGGCCACCAGCAAGTTGCTCACACCCAGACACAGGATGCTAGTCCTACAGGTGTGGTGAGAGGATCTGTAGATAACTACAGCTCTTGGCCCTTCCATATAGCACATGATAGGAAGCTAGGAGGGTTGCAGTTGGCTGTTGCCATTCCACTCACAGTTGAGGGGACAAGCCCGCAAAGGCACCACAAGTTCAGGGGCCCCATGTGGACTTCAGACCTTCAATCTGGGATCCCAGGAAGGGTGCTCTGACAGTCTGCCCAAATGGCCAGCAGGCAGGCATCCTCCCAGGTAGCAGTGAGAAAGGGCTGCACACAAGTCAGCCTTCCTGGGAATGGGATTTGTAGGCATAGCAGAACAAGGCTGTTTCCTAGGCTGCCTCCTGCTTCACCCGGGACTCAGATTACAACAGGACTAGGGAAGAACTTGTTGTTCTCCATGGATGAGCCTAACCAAGTTCTAGGCCCACTCTCCCATCCTCCTGCTGGGTCACACAGATGAGGCCTGTACACTCTGGGCTTCAGTCTCCACACCAAGGAGAGTCAGGGGGGCTTACTCTAAGCCAGGCGTCCCCAGACTATGCGGCCCCCTGAGGCCATTTATCCAGCCCCCCGCCACACTTCAGGAGGGGACACCTCTTTCATTGGTGGTCAGTGAGAGGAGCACAGTATGTGGCGGCCCTCCAACGGTCTGAGGGACAGTGAACTGGCCCCCTGTGTAAAAAGTTTGGGGACGCCTGCTCTAAGCCCTCCAGCTCCCACCACCTGAGGCCTTTGCCCTGTCTGACCCCTTGCTTTGCCTTTCTAAGAGCCCAGCAATGCCAACTCATCCTGCCCCAAGCCTGCTCCAATCTAGCTATGTGACCCTCAGGCCTTGGGATAGCAAACAGCAAATGTCTGCCACCCCAGTGCTGCCACTGACCTGGGAGGCCAGACCACAGACCACACTGAGTGTCACCTGGTCTATCTTACCTGTTCCAAGCTGGGGGAGGAGCAGGCTCACTTGGGCTTATTAGCAGAGCCAGGGTACCCCAACCCCTGACTAGAATATTGTGGACACCTATGCCCAGAGCCCCTGTACTGCCAAGTTTCCACAATTGTTTTGAAATAATTCCCAACAGATACCCCTACCCTCCTCACCCAGTGTTGAGTCTCACTCCCGACCCGGAGATGACAGCTCCCAGCCCTGGGCAGTGTGCTCCTACAAGGACAGCCGTAGTGACTGGAATGGCAGCCTGGCTACTAGCACTTTCCATATGAGCATGGGCTGCCCTCAGACCCAGGCTGCACAGAGCATGGCTGTTGGATCAAATGTGGGTCCCAGCTGGATGACAAACCCATGTTCAAGACTGGGAAGTCCTGCTCAGCTGCACTTGTACCCAGGACCACATAGCTTTCAACTGTAAATGTGCATCCCCTAAGATGCAAGCAGCCCCTCCTCACCCCTAAAAAGCAGCAAAAGTAACTCAGAGCCATTGTGCCCTATGGCCAGAGGCCCTGGTGTATCTTCCCACTGACCAGCCTGAAGGTAGAGGTGACCCAATCCAGGTCCATGCAGGTCTCTATGATGCAGAACATGCCCAGCTTACCATCCTGATGCACAAAGGCAAGGACAACACTGGGCCCTGACTTGCCAAGACAGGCAAAACTCAGTAGTCCCAGTTCTGGGGGACAGGGACCCAGGAAGTGATGCAAGATGCCCTGAGTTGGGTGTGACAAGTACACCTTGACACACCAACTGCACAGGGAGGGGAGGAATCTGAGCCAGCTTCCAGCTTCCTCCACAAAGCACAGAAGGCTGCCAAATGCCCAGGCTGGATAGGGAGCATCCCAGTGTTGGGACACATGCAATTTTCACTCAGCCAGCATCACTACCAGCTCTGGGCTTCTCTCCTCTGGCCTCCCACCTTGCAGTTTTGAGTTCCCAGGCCTCTCAGAGCTCTGGCTGAGGGCTGCAAGCCAGAGGCTGAGGTAGCCAGGCCTGCGCTGGGCTGACACTCAGGGCTGAGTTCTGCTGAAGGATCTGGGAGGTCAGCAGGCACCTACCTATGCCTACCTAGTGGTCCATACAGATCCCTGCCTGCACAGGAGCTGCTGCAGCATTTCAACAAGGCCATCCCAGGCACACTAGGATTTGAGACTAGCCTCCTCTGTTTGGTCCCTTCTGTGCTGCACCTACTACAACCCACTCTGATGACCCCCCGTCAAGGAGGTGTGACTTCTCAGGGCAGAGATCCCTTCTCCATTCCTCTCAGGTCCCCGTAAAAACTGGGACCTGTCCTTGCCAGCCAGGTCCCCAGGAACTCAGGGTTCAGTGTGGGAATGGGTCTGGGCCCAGATTTCTAGCCAGTAGCCAGAAAGTCATGGAGAGACTGATGAGAAGAGCCCCCTCGTGTACCTAACCACACCCCAAGCTACCCAGCCTGGCCCCCTTCCTCTGCCCCAACAGGCTCCAGGCCAAACCTGGTTCCTGAGGAGCCTCAAAAGCTGGACTTGGGGTGTCCCACGGAAATCCTGGTGGGATGGAAAATCCCCAGCAGTCTTGAGGCTGCACTTCTCCCACCCGCTGTGGGTCAGCCAGGCCGCTGCTTCCTGCTTCCCTTTGATGTCTCCTCATGCAAGGGAGGGGTCAGCACCCCTCTAGGCTTGGGCAGGCACACACTCCACTCAGCTGCAGCCGCGGAGTTGGTGCTTTTGGGGCCTGAGTATGCTGGGGTCAGGCAGGGGACCTAGTGGGGGTGGGGAGAGAGGCTGAGGTGGAAAGACCCCATGCAGCTCTCCAGGCCCCTGCAGACAGCTCCCAAGCAAGGGGGCTGGAAGAGCTGCCCTGAGCCCATCAAAGATTATAGCCACTCATACAGGGCTGTTTGATCTGAGAGGGAGGTGCCATGACTGACCTCACCTCTGTTTAGACAAGGAAAATGAAGACTCTGGAAAATCTAAGCACATCACACACACACATGCACATCACACACACACATGCACACACACACACACACACACGGCCTCCACGTGTGCACGCACACACACGCGCGCGCGCGCGCGCACACACACACATGCACACACACACACACAGCCTCCACGGGGGTCTTCCTCTCGTGTCTGGGGAACTTCCCCATAGAGGTTTCAATAATTGCCATCCTTTGCTGGACCTCTGTGTAGGCAATGGGCTCTAGCCCCTGCCTGTGCTATCACTACTTCACAAGAGAACACCACGCTGAGGCTCTGACTCTGGTTGCCCTGCTCTGGTGGTGAGGTAGAGGTCACACAACCAGGCCGGTGGCCCTGGTGTCAAGGTTCCACACCACAGCAGCATAGCAGCCAGTGCTTGCTCACGGAGGCCAGACACTCATGTTGGGCTGGGCCTGGGTGGGCTCTCTGGACCTGCCTCCTAACCCTAGGGCTGCCTGCTTTTTTCATTTCCACACACCACGTGCCTAAGCCCAGCTGGGGCTGGCATACGAATTGGGTAACCTGGTTCTGAGCTGCTGTTGGGTACTGCATCAGTGTCTACTTATATCATACCTATGTACTACCCTCCCCCACACAGCCCACTTGGCCTACCCCACAGAGAGATGGCACTTCAGGTGGAAAGGGCTGGTCCAGAGGTCATGCAGGCCTCTAGGGTCAGGTTGGAAGCTGAGCTGGGGCTAGGGCTACCCACATAGGCCTCTCTCACAGGCTGTCCCCCATTGGGCCTATGGCTCTGAGAGTAGGGGTCTGACCTGGAAAGCAGGGGAGCCTGCAGGTCCCTAGGTTGGAATCCTGGAGTCCTGGGCTGCAAGGTTTAGAAGGGTAGTTACCTCCTCCTCTCCAGTGGCACATCTGGCGAGGAAGTAGGGTGGTCTGGCCCAAGGCCTGCCCTGGTGTGAAGGCCTGAGACCCTAAGGAGAGCTGCAGGTGGCTCAAGGGCCTGTCCCTCTTCCTTTTCTGTGGAAACAGCTCAGCTTGCTGACTTTGATACAGTGGTTTAGGCTAAGCTTTGAAGTCAGCCCTTGGGAGATGTTCCCATCAGCCTTTGCATAGGTATCTACAACTCTAACCCCAAGACTCAATGCCTCCCTCAGGACTGCCCCTATCCCCAGAGCTTCAGGCCTTTAGGTCAACCTTTGGAAGAGGTACCTGAGAGGAGTAGAAGAAGCCCACTCTTGGGAAATGGGGAGCATAGGGGAGGAGGAAGACACTGCCTTGGAATGACACTCTGAGACCTCTGCCTTGCCTACCTGCATTCTGCTGAGAGTTTTGGGTTACCTTGTTTTATGGTCCCTGTCCCATGCACTAGGCTTGCACAGGAAGAACAGAATGAATGATGTGGAAATCTGTTAGCAGTGGTATCTTCTAGGTTCTCAAGCATCCAGGTGTTTTAGGAACAAAACAAGCTAGCAGGTGTAGAAGTCACACAGCCTCCTGAGGGGGCCAGGGCAGTGAGTAGCTGCAGGGGGCAACTGCCCTTTGCACCTGGGCCAAGAGTGCCAGGGACTTAGTCTCATTTGTTTACAGGAAGCTGATGGGTGGTATTTGGTTCCTGAGCAGCCCGGGAGGGGAGGGGAAGCACTGCATTCTCATTGTGGTACTTGGCCCTCCCCAGCTGCCTGGTTGTGGCCTGCCTCTGAGCACCCACCCTTGCACATCCAGCCCCTTCCCTGGGGAAGGTTCTCAACTGTTCCAACCTCTGGTACTCCCAGGCTGCCTCACCCAAAGATGACAGTGACTAGCCTCAGAGCCTGGCTGCTTGGAAGACCTTTGCCCAAGCAGAGAACTGGTGAAGAAGATGAGCCTTCCAAGGGCCAGTCCTGCCTTTCCTCCCCTCTCCTAGCCTGCTTCTGTCTGGGCTGAAGGCACAGCATGGGCAATCACTCTTCCGGGGTTCGAACTTGGGGAGCAGGGACAAAACCTGACAGCCCTCCCCAGCATGAAAGGATGTGGAAGGCTGGTCTCCCCAGAGACTGGGCTAAATTCTGTTGTGTCAAGTGTCCAGTGACCTCAAGCAAGTCATTCCATGTGACTGAGCTGCTCTCTGCTGTGTCTGCACGTGTGTAGTGTCTCCCTCCATGTAGGATTGTCACAGGGATTAAATGATGTCAAGTCTGAGGTGCCCAAAAGCAGCAAACACAGCAATTCAACTACTTGGCATGGAACCTGTGCCAGACCAGAAGGACTTTCTCTCTCCCTGAGAAAAGCTGGGATCCTGGGGGATAGAACTGGGTAAAGATAAGAGCAGAGGCTGGAGGCTGGATCCTGGGAACAGCCATTATGCCCAGTGGGGGTTCTCAGCACCCATCACAAAGATGCCACTGGGCCTAGGGAAGGACAAGAAGTAACATGAAGATGGGACAGAACCCCATGTCCTGGCAGGGAGTAAGGCACATGTATGTGCATATTCGTGTGTGTCAAGATGCATATTTGTCAGTGTGTGTGTGTGTGTGTGTGTGTGTCAGTGCACATAGGTATAGAGGCTGTCTCTCAGAATTCCTGAGGGGTTTCTATTTGATCCCAGTGGTTGAATATGGAGTGTGATCCCAAACCCCTTAGGTGGATGTGGTCTGGCAGGGGATCAGCAAGACACAACTCCCTACCTTCTTGGCCTCCAGCTTTCAGGCTTTGGCACTCCCACTGTTAGGAGCAGGTATCTTTGAGGGGACACAGAAGTGTAAGCCACTGTTCCCATCTGGGTTTTGTCATATGTAAGTCCCAGATGCTTTAAGTCAATCTCAAAGGTTCATTTGGGAGTCACGGGTATGTGTCAACAAAAGCCCACCAGACCATCAATGGAGGGGGCAAACCTTCTGGGTGAAATCTTGGCTCAGGTATCAGGATATGCCAGGAGAGCGAAAGAATGGAGGTACTTTTGTTCTAGATGCCTGCACATTCCTAGCAACACTAGGGGAGGAGGCTGTGCAGACCTGGTGCAGAGTCTGCGCTGGCCTCTGGCCTCTCACAGCCTTGGGAGGGGTACTCAGAGCTCAGCTGTGTTTAAAAATTAGCAAGTGGAGGAGTTAGAGGATCTGTAGTTAACCCCTTGAGTCTCGGAAGACTGTTTGAGCCACTAATCAGAAAGGAGAGATGACAAGAAAAAGGCAATCTCTCACGTCTGAGCTGCAATTCACTGCCCTTACAGTGAACACCGATCCTGACATCTTTGGCTCCGGCCTCTGGGTGTGGGCATAGAAGCCCAGGAACTCCTATCTGTGAGGAGACCACTGAAGCTCCCTGCCCTCTCTAAGTCTCTGATGTTGACAGCCTTTTTGTTTTTTCATCTCGGCCTATTCAAGGCCATTTTTCAGCTTGCTTGGCTTTGCATTAAAATTGGGGGGATTTTCTATCCTTCTTAAGTTATGAAATACCTCAGCAAGGATGAGGCCTCCCTGAGAGAGTCAACCTGGCTTGTTCCCTGCATGTGCTGTGGGGAGCTCCTCTTTACTGCCATAGTTCCAAGGATGAAACAGAACCAGGTGAGGAAGGAGTCTCTCCCCATCTGTCCAGGGAAAAGGCAACCCATAGGGAGCCACACGGGCTGGGGACATTCCAGCAGGGCCATTTACAGGCCAGTGGCCATCCACTGCCAGCAATCGGAGAATCACAAGCACTGAATCCAATGTGACCTCTGCCAGGACCACGACCCCTAGGTCCTCTTCTCCATCCCTCCAGTTCTCCTGGGTTTCCTGCTATCTCCCTGGCTCTATCCTGTCTTCTTGGTAGGTTCTTCCTCCTAGCATGGCCAGTAAATGCCAGTACTCTTCTCTCTGCAAACCATTTCCCTAAGATGCACCCTCAGCACCAAGGGCTTCTGGACCACCTGTGAGTCCCTGACCCCACAAATGTCTCTCCAATCCAGTTGGACCCACATTCCAGTCACCTGCCCCCACCTCCTCTCCACAGCCTCCATTGTTTTATAGCCTACTTCACTAAAGTTCTCTATTTGTCACCTATCCTCTCAGTGGCACAAGCCGGAAGCTCCAGGATCATTTCCGATACATCCCCTTCCGCACCACCTTCATCAAGCCCATCACCAAGACAGATTGACTTCACCCATCCATAGTTCTAGAGGTTCCCCTCTTCCCTCCATCCCTATTGCTACTGACTTGGTAGGCCACCATTTCTCTGTACTGAAAGCACCTTCTAATTGGCATTCTCATATCCCTTGCCCCATTCCAATCATCTACTCAGTGGACAGAAATCCTTTCAAAGTTTAGAGACCTGTGGGTCTAGCTTCATCCTGCAGCTGCTTTTCTAGTAGTTCAGATGCTTGACTTCTTTCCATCCCAGGTGCTCATGGGCTCCCTCCCTCGAGAGGGAGGCCTGCCCCTGCCACTTTCCCCAAGGGAGTTTCTCAGACCCCAGACTAGTTCCAGTAGGTTCCTGCTACACACATTCTGTGTTCCCAGCCCTCAGCACTCCCCTCAGGGTGCAAACGGTCTTTCAACATTAGTTGGTCTTTCTCTCCTTTGTCCACAAACCCTCAGAGGGCAGGCAGGTCCCAGTTCGTATCAAATCCCTCCTGCTGGGCCAGGTTCTAGTACCTGGTGAGTGTTTCACAAATATTTCTTGTATGACTATATCCCTAAAATGAGGCAGTGTCAGACATAATTCAGCACCTGGGAAGAAGGCACTGTGCTGTGTAGATGCAGCAAGCAGGCTAAAATCACTTGTTGCATAGCCTCATTCACAAGCAGGTTGTGGTGCCCATATGCTCAATAATGAGGCCCACTGAACTCTCCTGGTTCCCAGAAGCCTCATAAGCAAACACACTCAGTAAAGGAACAGGAAGTCGTTTCTGTAGTAGGCTGAGAAAAAGGCTTCCATTTAGCCATACAGGGGAATGGCTCCTTACTCTCTAAGAGTCATTTGCTCCAAGACTATTTCCTGTCACATCACCAGATAGCCCTCAGTTTACCCTCTTTGATCCACGCATTCGGATCTGGTCTGACTCTCCGTTCCAGTCAGTCTCTTTTCTGGGAGGACCACATGTCACACATAGCCCAGGGCTACTGTACGGCCACCAGCCTTAACAACTCTGATGCACGCCCTCAGGCCTGGGCCCTCTCCCTGCCCTGAAGCCAGCCAGAGCCTGGGTGGGGGCCGAGTCTGGCCAAGCAGTAGTGTGTGGAGCTGGGCCTGGGCCTAAGCAGGGAATAAGCTTGTTTTGCCAGGCGCTGGCCCCCCATCGAGTCCCCATTCTTTAATGCTAATTGCTACAATTAGCAGGAGAAAGGCCTTTTAGATCCATTTCTTCTCCTGGCTGAGGCCCGGGCTGCAAGGGAGGTTGAGCCCAAGGCTTTTCGAAGGAGCAGGGATTCTTCCATAAATGAGGCCACATTTAAATTGCAAACAAGAGCCTCAGGCCAGCCCTAAAAAAGGCTCTTGGAGAAAAGCTTTTAGTTCCTCACACAGAGCGGCCAGCCAGTGGGTGCGTTCCAGCCTCATGGGCCTTCCTGGCTGGTCTGACTGGAACCTTGGGTTATCCAGGCTCCTGCCAGTGACCTGGATGTGCTGGGGCTGACCAGTTCAGAGGAGCATGGCACAGGCTGATAGAGGCACTGGAAGGAAAGACAGTATTAGAGGCCCTCCCTTCCAGTCCTGCTCTGAGGGAAACCTTTCTCATCCTCCTCCTGGAGTATACTGCAAACCTGGATCCAGTATCTGCTGAGAACCACTCATTCATCAGTCTGCACTAACTGGAGAAGGTGAGGAGGCCCAGCCCAGCCTCTCCAGGCCACCTCCAACTTGGTGAAGCCACAGGTACCCATGCCATAGATGGCTGAGGGGCTGAAACGTAGTCCCAACTAAAGCCCTGGGTGGCAGCCCATAGGTTGTGGGACTGCAAGTACTTGCCAAACTCAAATTATACTGCTGACCAAAGAAGAGGGTACTCTTCTTTGGGTACTCTGGGCCAGGGTCTTACAGAGGTGGTGAGGCTGTGGGCTGTGGGTGTCAGATGTGGCAGGATGCAAGCTAGGGCCTGCTGCCTTTAAAGGGCCAGAGCAGAGACACCATCCCAGTCCCAAGAGCTGGTCTAAGGAAGTGGCTATCATCTGGGGTATACCCCAGGGGACATATGGCAATCTCTGGAGGCATTTTTGGCTATCACAACTATGGAAGGATTACTAATATCTACTAGGTAGAGACCAAGTAGGGTGCTAAACATTTTACAATGTAAAGGACAGCCCCTCACAGCTAAGATGCATCCTGTCCCAAGCATTACCAGTGTGGTCAGCTAAGAAAATCTGATGTAAGGGGTCGGATTTTGACACACTATTTGCCTTCTCACTGAGTTCTGAAAATGGATGCACTTTCCTTGCCTGGACTTTTCATTCATTCAACAAATGAATGTAACCATTCAACAGAAATCTGTGACACACCCACCATGTGCAAACCCTATACAGAAGACAGGTATGTCCTCATGGGGCCTCCCTTCCACTGGAGGAGATAAGCAGCCAACAAATAAGTAGACGTCTAAGGAACTAGAAAATACTTAGCGTAGCCTGTGCTTTGCAAAGACTTGAAATGTAGTCTTCAACTAGTAAGTGACTGAAGGGGATGACAGATATGGCAGGTCAGAGCAAAATTTCCTGTGAGATTTAAATAATAAGGAATTGTGTCAATGGAAGATCACCAGAAAGGACAAGCCAGGCAGAGGTGGTGAAGGCCCTGGGGTAGGAGGGATACCTGGCAGATTTAACAAATATGAAGACTGCCAGAGCCAAAACTCAGTGAGGGGAGGACGGCGGCCAGAGAGGTAAGCAGGGCAGATCATGTAAAAACCTGATGGAATTTGGATTTTATTTCCTAGAAATAGAAGCCACTTAGAGGGTATCTGGCAGAATAGTCATGGACGCACATTCATTCATTCGTTCTTGGCTTTTGGGACTCAGCACAGACAGAGCTGATCACAGCCCTCAGCCTATGAAACACTGTCATCCTGTAAGGGTCTGCATAAAAGCGCCACTCTTTTCCTCTCCGTGCTTTTCCACTTCATCTCTTTCCTCTATCCTTACTCCCCTCCCCGCACAAACAGCTGCTCCAGGGTAATTTATTTAAATCATTGTGTATGTGTGTGTGCGCACGCACTCACGAACACTTTCTGGTACTGCATGTCTGGGTGGTGTGTACTTTTAATTTAAATACACAGTCATGTACTGAGGCCCTCATTCTGTTTGGCATTTATGTCACTCAGCACCATGTTTCCACACGTCTCTATCTTGTGAAGTGTACATCTAGTCCCCTGCTCCTAACCACAGTGACTGGCTCCAGCTGCCCACCCCCATGGGCCACGCTCCCCTGAGCGTGCACACACACAGTCTCTCCTTGTTCTGGGTGAGAACTGCTCCAGCATGTTTACTCAGGAGGGAAACTGCTGGGCCACAGGTATAAAATATTTTATTTGAGGAAGACGTGCTGGCTGGCTCTCCAGAATGTCTGTGCCTGTCTCCATCCCCACCTGCAGCACACAGGGAGGCTTGTTCCCTGCCTTCTGCCAACACTTGGCCTTATCCTACTTTCTAATGCTTCTCCTGTGAAGAATAGCTGTTGCTTTCATTTATATTTCTCTGATAACTGATTAGCTTAGGCAAATTTTCATCTATTTGTTAACCCTCCTGCAAACTGACAATCTTCCTACCTTTTTCCTAATGATCTGTAGTGCTTTCTGGTATATTTTAGCTGTTGTTCCCTCCTAAGCTTTAATCGTTTCAAGCATCTTGTAACTAGTCATGGCAAAGTTACATTCATGAATGTAAAAGTGAAAAAGGCAAATCATTTTCTTAGTATTATTATGAAAACAGTCCTGACCCTTGTCATGATGGATTTATTTGACAAAAATCCTTAATCCATCATCATTAATGTATTCAAGTTCATACATTTTATAGTCTTGAGGTTCACACATTTTATAGTGCTTTCTGGATCCTGTTTAAGACCCCCATGGCCACCTGACCTTGGAGATTATTCTTCATCATTTTTCTCCTATTAAACAAATATCAACTACCTTTTGCTTTCAAATCTTTACTCCATTTGCAGCCCACTTTTCCTATGGGCTCAGTTAGGAATCCATATTCCTATTCCTACATTTTAGGGCTGGCTTTCCAACATCATCTTCGGAACAGCCCCCATTGATACGTGGTGTGCCATCTTTATCACATGTCACCCTCCTCTAGACTTGGAGTTACCTCTGAGCTCTCTTCTGGGCCTCTGTAACCACACCACTCTGATTGCTGAGGCTTGGCATGTGCCCTGGTATCTGCCAGCAGAAGTCCTTTGCTCTCCTTTTTTAAAGTTCACTTGGCATTTACAAATATTTTTCTTACACGTACATTTTAGAATATGTTTATAAAATTTCTCAAACCCTCCAACTGAAAGTTTGAGGGGAGTCCTACTGAACTTATAGATTTGGAAAATCCTGAGGTCGTTCTAATGCTAAGTTGCCCCACTCAAGAAAATTAAATGTCTCCATGTATGGAAAGATCTTCCTCTATATCCTCCAACAGAGTTTTAAATTTTTTTCCATAGAAGTCATCATCTTTGTTAATTCCTAGACTGGTATAAATTTTATTGCTATTCTGATTGCTGTCTTAATCTCTATTATGCTTTTTTTAAGTCAGTTGCTATTGGCATAAATAAATGTGGTTTTTGTTTTTTGTTTTGATCTTATATCCAAAACCTCTCTGAAATCTGAAATCACTCTTAAGTTGTAAGTTTCTTAATTTTTTTTTTTTCCATGCAGCCCGGTAGTTTTCAAAGTATAGTCTGGGGATTCCAGAGAGCCCCCCAGACCCTTTCACAAAAGGTCAAAAACATTTTTGTAATAATACTTGGACATTATTTGCCTTTTCTACTTTCATTCTCACAAAGATAGTTTTCCAGAGGCAGCACAGCATAGCCCCACTGGAATATGTGCTTCCATAGTACTGCTTTAAATATTTCTTAGCTTTAACTTCTAAGATGATAACTACTGACAGAATCTCTATCAATATTTTCATGAATACAAAGGGTCATAAAATCAAAATGTTTGAGAGCCTTTATGGAGACCATCAATCCTATGAGTTACACTCAGATTTATCACTTCCTCTACCTGATCCTCACATCTCCATTTCTTTTTCTTATATTAGGATATGGGCAGAATGGCATACTTGGGCTACTCCTTATCTTAGAAAGAGTGATACACTTTTAATTCCTCTATCAAGTTTGCTGAAAAGTTAAGTTTTGGTGTATAACATGTATCAAGTTGAGACAGTTCCTCTCTAGTCCTGGCTTGCTAAGTAGTGTCCTCCACTACCCCAAAAATCACACATAGGCTTTAAACTTTATCACATCATTTTTCCTGCCTCTGTTGAGAGAACCATATAGTTTTTCTCCTGTAGCCTCTTAATGTGAATTACATGGATAAAGTTTCTGATATTGGATCATCTTTGCATTCCTAAGAGAAATCCCACTTGTTTAAGAATTGTTGCTTAATATATATTATTGGATTTCGTTAGCTAATATTGTACACCGAACTTCTGCATCTACATTCATAAGGGAAATGGCTTATAGTTTTCTTGTGCTCTCTGTCTAAATTTGGACATGCTCTGATTCACAATTTAAAAAGATTCCTCTAGCTGGAGCATAAATCCTGAAACAGACCCACTTTTCTCTTCAGCATGTTAGGAAACACATTAAAATACAACCATAATCAAGCAACTCAATCCTTAAATTTTTCTCCTAGTGAGTATCTGGAAAACAGGTGCAGAAATGGATCATTTGAGACACCGTAGAAATCTGGTTAATCCTGCCTGCCTGCTTTCCTTCAAGTACTGACTGAGCAAGGCTGTGTATCAGGCTCTTGGCTGAGTACAGGGTAGGCAGCAGAGAACAAAACAGAGTTCCTCCCTGGGAGCTTCTGGTCTAGCAAGAGGGGCACCACAATAAAGAAAGAACTGGCAAATGCATATCAAATGTGGATATTATCATTAGGAAAGTTTTTAGACTTCGTGATAATCTAAGAACTATTCTACTTGGATGAATTATTCTCTTTCTTACCTAGAATAGTTCTGTAGAAAGGCATCTTATCCCCAATTTTATAGAAAAGGCTATTTGACCTCTTAGGGACCACAGTGGGAACTGAACCTAATGGCAAACCTCTAGGCCTGTTTACCCAGACTGAGACCCCCCAACCAATCAACTCTGATCCCCAATATGACCAAGACTTCTTCTGCCACTACCTCTCACCTGGCAGGTGATCACTTACCCAAACTCAGACTGGAACCTTTACCTGGCCCCATAATTTCTGGCTCAGAATCCCCACCTAGATGTAGAACTTTAACTTCAATTCCTGACTCCAATACCCAACTCAGACCTCTAATCCCAATCCCAATCTCTTAATGGAGACTCCCATTTGGAACCTGTACCTGAAGGCAGACTCCAGACCCTGACTCTAGTTGCCAACTCAGACCTTCCTTGAATCTCAACTAAGAGCCATGATGCAGACTGCAAACCAGAATTCAGGTCCCCAACTCAGAACCCCAATCCTCTGTTCCCAATGAGGCCCAACCTAAAACCACCATGCGGACTCCAGACCTGGACTGACTTGCACCCCAACTACTCAGATCCTAACTCAGGCAAACTGCCAGCCAGGATATAGACCCTAGACCTGAATTCTGATCCCAACTAGGATACCTAACTCAGAACCACAACAGGGATTCCCGACTCTGATCCTAATTCAGACCTTGACTCAAAACCACTAAGTGGATTTCTGACTCTGGTCCCAATTCAGGACCTGACTCAAAACCGTGGCACAGATTCCCAACTTCCACCCCAGTAGTGCCCGACTTAGAACCACGATGCAGATTCCAGACTCCAATCCCAATTCAGCTGCCTCTGAACACCAAGCGAACTATAGACCCAGAATCCGAACCTTGGGACATGGCCAGGAACTCAGACCCCAACCATGGCCACACTATCCACAAGGTGCAGAGGGGAATACACTGCCCAGGCTGCACTACTGATGCCTGTAATCTGGGACGACCGCGGGGCACACAGCTCACCTCAGCAACGCGAGTGATCACCCGTCCGGCCGTCTGTCCAGTTCAGTGGTGACAGTGTTCAGACCCTCCCAGAGCAATGGGGAGGCCAGTGTTGAGGAGCCTTGGGGAGAGAGCCGCACAGAGGAGCCCAAGGGAGAACCACACTGAGGAACCCCAGAAGAGAGCTGTGTTGAGTGCCGGGGAGAGTCGCACTTAAGAGCCCTGGGGACAAGCATGCTGAGGAACCCCGGGAAAGCCATGCTGAGGAGTCCCCGGGAGAACTGTGCTGAGGAATCCCAGGGAGAGAGCCGCGCCGAGGAGTCCCCAGGAGAACCGCGCCAAGGAGCCCCCAGGAGAGAGCCGCAATGAGGAGTCCCCGGGAGAGAGCCGCGCTGAGGAGTCCCTGGGTGAGAGCCGCGCTGAGGAGCCCGCGGAGCCGCGCTGGGGAGCACCCGGGAGAGTCACGCTAAGGAGCCCGTGGGAGAACCGCGCTGAGAAGTCCAGGGAGACAGCTGCGCTCAGGAGCCCCCAGTAGAACCAAGCTGAGGAGTCCCGGGGAGAACTGCGCTGTAGAGTCTCAGGGACAAGGACGCTAAGGAGCCCGCGGGAGAGAACCGCGCTGAGGAGCCCCCGAGAGAGCCGCGCTGAGGAGCCGGAGGGAGAAAGTCGCGCTGAGGAGCCCGCGGGAGAGAACCGCGCTGAGGAGCCCGCGGGAGAGAACCGCGCTGAGGAGCCCCGGAGAGAACCGCGCTGAGGAACCCCCGAGAGAGCCGCGCTGAGGAGCCCGCGGGAGAGAGCCGCGCTGAGGAGCCCGCGGGAGAGAACCGCGCTGAGGAGCCCGCGGGAGAGAACCGCGCTGAGGAGCCCGCGGGAGAGAACCGCGCTGAGGAACCCCCGAGAGAGCCGCGCTGAGGAACCCCCGAGAGAGCCGCGCTGAGGAGCCCGCGGGAGAGAGCCGCGCTGAGGAGCCCGCGGGAGAGAGCCGCGCTGAGGAGCCCGCGGGAGAGAGCCGCGCTGAGGAGCCGGCGGGAGAGAACCGCGCTGAGGAGCCCGCGGGAGAGAACCGCGCTGAGGAGCCCGCGGGAGAGAGCCGCGCTGAGGAGCCCGCGGGAGAGAGCCGCGCTGAGGAGCCGGCGGGAGAGAACCGCGCTGAGGAGCCCGCGGGAGAGAACCGCGCTGAGGAGCCCGCGGGAGAGAGCCGCGCTGAGGAGCCCGCGGGAGAGAACCGCGCTGAGGAGCCCGCGGGAGAGAACCGCGCTGAGGAGCCCCGGAGAGAACCGCGCTGAGGAACCCCCGAGAGAGCCGCGCTGAGGAGCCCGCGGGAGAGAGCCGCGCTGAGGAGCCCGCGGGAGAGAGCCGCGCTGAGGAGCCCGCGGGAGAGAACCGCGCTGAGGAGCCGGCGGGAGAGAACCGCGCTGAGGAGCCCGCGGGAGAGCCGCGCTGAGGAGCCCGCGGGAGAGAACCGCGCTGAGGAGCCCGCGGGAGAGAACCGCGCTGAGGAGCCCGCGGGAGAACCGCGCTGAGGAGCCCCCGAGAGAGCCGCGCTGAGGAGCCCGCGGGAGAGAGCCTCGCTGAGGAGCCCGCGGGAGAACCGCGCTGAGGAGCCCCCGAGAGAGCCGCGCTGAGGAGCCCGCGGGAGAGAACCGCGCTGAGGAGCCCGCGGGAGAACCGCGCTGAGGAGCCCCCGAGAGAGCCGCGCTGAGGAGCCCGCGGGAGAGAACCGCGCTGAGGAGCCCGCGGGAGAGAGCCGCGCTGAGGAGCCCGCGGGAGAACCGCGCTGAGGAGCCCCCGAGAGAGCCGCGCTGAGGAGCCCGCGGGAGAGAACCGCGCTGAGGAGCCCCCGGGAGAACCGCGCTGAGGAGCCCCCGAGAGAGCCGCGCTGAGGAGCCCGCGGGAGAGAACCGCGCTGAGGAGCCCCCGAGAGAGCCGCGCTGAGGAGCCCGCGGGAGAGAACCGCGCTGAGGAGCCCCCGAGAGAACCGCGCTGAGGAGCCCCCGAGAGAACCGTGCTGAGGAGCCCACGGGAGAGAACCGCGCTGAGGAGCCCCCGAGAGAGCCGCGCTGAGGAGCCCGCGGGAGAGAACCGCGCTGAGGAGCCCCCGAGAGAACCGCGCTGAGGAGCCCCCGAGAGAGCCGCGCTGAGGAGCCCACGGGAGAGAACCGCGCTGAGGAGCCCCCGAGAGAACCGCGCTGAGGAGCCCCCGAGAGAACCGTGCTGAGGAGCCCACGGGAGAGAACCGCGCTGAGGAGCCCCCGAGAGAGCCGCGCTGAGGAGCCCGCGGGAGAGAACCGCGCTGAGGAGCCCCCGAGAGAACCGCGCTGAGGAGCCCGCGGGAGAGAACCGCGCTGAGGAGCCCGCGGGAGAGAACCGCGCTGAGGAGCCCGCGGGAGAGAACCGCGCTGAGGAGCCCGCGGGAGAGAACCGCGCTGAGGAGCCCGCGGGAGAGAACCGCGCTGAGGAGCCCGCGGGAGAGAACCGCGCTGAGGAGCCCCCGAGAGAACCGCGCTGAGGAGCCCGCGGGAGAGAACCGCGCTGAGGAGCCCCCGAGAGAACCGCGCTGAGGAGCCCGCGGGAGAGAACCGCGCTGAGGAGCCCCCGAGAGAACCGCGCTGAGGACCCCGCGGGAGAGAACCGCGCTGAGGAGCCCGCGGGAGAGAACCGCGCTGAGGAGCCCCCGAGAGAACCGCGCTGAGGAGCCCGCGGGAGAGAACCGCGCTGAGGAGCCCCCGAGAGAACCGCGCTGAGGACCCCGCGGGAGAGAACCGCGCTGAGGAGCCCGCGGGAGAGAACCGCGCTGAGGAGCCCGCGGGAGAGAACCGCGCTGAGGAGCCCGCGGGAGAACCGCGCTGAGGAGCCCCCGAGAGAACCGCGCTGAGGAGCCCGCGGGAGAGAGCCTCGCTGAGGAGCCCGCGGGAGAGAGTCGCGCTGAGGAGCCCGCGGGAGAAAGTCGCGCTGAGGAGCCCTCGAGAGAACCGCGCTGAGGAGCCCCCGCCCCGGGGTCAAGCGCACTGAGGAGCCCTGGGAAGAACCGCGCCAGGAGGAGCTCCGGGGAGAACCACACCAAAAAGCCCGGGGAAGAATCGTGCCGATGAGCCCCAGAGAGAACCGCGCCGACGAGCCCCCAGAGAATCACGGTGAGTGACGCAGCCGGAGAATCGCGCTGAGGAGCCCCTGAGAGGACTGAGCTGAAGGACCCCCTGGGAGGATCGTGCTGAAGGGTGAGCGGGAGACCACGCCGGGGTCCGCCCTGGGAGGATCTGGCTGAGGAGCTCACTGGACGTCCGTGCTGAAGCGCCGCCGCGACCGTTCTGCCTGGAGACTGCGGCAGTTCTCCGACTGCCCCCACTGCAGCTGACGTGGCGACCACCCCCCACCTGCTGATTGGGCGGCAGCGGGGGAAGGCTTGCGGCGGGCTGCTGCACGGATTGGATAGGCGCAGAAAGTGATGTGCCGCACCCTGTCATTGGCTGACAGGGGTTGGTTTTGATGCTACCCGGGCTCAGATTGGTCCAGTCTGATGCCGCGTGAGGCACTGGCTGGAAGTGAGGTGGCCCTCGCCGCCGCCCTCCCTGCCCCCACACGCTGTCCCTGAGCACCGATAGTGGGTGGGGGCTGGGGCCGGGGCCAGCGCCAAGCTCCGTGTTGGCATCGCCGGGCGAGCCGGAGATACTGGCCCGTTCCCTGCGTGATGCGCTCACCACCCTGGGGCGACCGCGTGAGGACGGTGGCCGCACCCCAACCCTGCTGGGGTCCCTCCGTGTGGAGGCCCATGAGCGTCCAGGCCACGCCTGGGACCAGCACCGCTGCTGACGCTGCTGCAGCGACCCTCGAACCGGGGGCAACGTCGCCGCCATGGCACCGAGTGCGGGAGGCGTCTTCCCCGCTCCATACAGTCCATGCAGGGGATCGGGATGTTCTGAAGCCCCCGCTGCTGTGCTGGGAACACCCATGTCTGCTGCTCACCCTTGAGGACATGGGACCTCAGGGGGAGAGTGGCAGGGGTAGCCAGGACCTGCCGGGCCACCCACCTGGCAAACGGCAGCGCGGAGGGCACCCCGCGCCTGCCCACCTCCCATCCACGGCCTGGGCCTGACACTCGACTGCATCTGCGGGCCCCTCCCCTTGTCTGTTCCCTCCCTAGCGCCGTCTCAACACCAAGCATTGACATAAACCCTGGGGACAAAAGCCTGAGTCACAAAGACCCCTTCTGGAAGCTCACACCCTGAGGCCTCCCTGGCAAGGCTGGGGGGAGTTTGGCCCTTCCATGTGGACTGCAGAAACAGTGTTGGAATGCAGGACTCTAGATATGTTCTCGAGAGTTGTTACAACCCCAACCCAGGGTTGACCTCAAACACAGGAGGAAGGGGGAGGCTGGAGCCAGCCAAGCGAGCCAGCCGTCCCCCAATCCAGGCACGCAAGGAGGCCATTCATCTTCACCGCCCCTGCTGAAAATGTATGTCTACGGGAGAGCCAGGAATCTCTCTCCAAGGGTGACTGGGTTGGAGGTTTTGTTGTTCTTCAGCCCAGAAGAGAAAGGGAAAATGGTGTCATTTTTTCAGGCAACAAGAGATTCCTTTCTGGCCTTAGCAGCAATGCCCAGATGAGTCCACTCCCTGCCTCCTGCCCAGCCCACAGGCAGGCTGGGCATAGGTGGCACATGCCCTGGGCACCTGTCCCTTTGCACTGGCCTGAGGGGTTCGTGCATCTGATTGAAGGGTGCATCCCACCCTCACCATCTTGCTAGGAAGTTTTTGTCATCTCCCTGTCCCAGAGGCAGGTGTGCAACCGATGCCATCACTCAGAGCCAGCACTCAGGAACGCACTACACTTAGGGTTTCATGCTGTGCTGTTGCTGTCTTGGAATCCTTGATAGTTTTATCTTCGAACTTGTGTTTTGGAAGTGAAGTCTGAGGGGAAAATGGAGCTTGGACTTTCAGCTCCCAGGTCGCTTCCCCACCTTCCTGCCTCTTTAGGACAGATTCTCTGCTGCCTGTCAGCCTGCTTCCTCTGCCCAGCCTCCCTCTTGACATCCAGGGGATCATGACTCCCACTCGGTGACCACTATTATTCTTGGTCCCTGACCAAGAAGAGCAGGGAAGGGCTGGAATCCTGACCCTGGCCTGGACTCTGCAATGCCGAGATACCTACAAGTCTCATTTCTCTGCCTGTAGCATAGAGGTGATGCTGACAGCCTCTTGGAGCTGTTGAGACAGGAAAGGAGAGAGATTATGTTGGAAGACAAGGCCAGGAATGTTGAGTTGAGCGTGGCCTCAGGCCCCTGGCTTGCTCCTTCTTGCTGCTTGGGGTGCAGCTCCCTTCCAACCTCACTGCGGCCCCCAGACCTCTACCTCTGTGGCCTCCCCGGGCCTCCTCTGGCTTCCAGAATCCCCCTGGTCACTCTCCCTGCATGCCCATTTCTACCTCCCCAGGAGATCAGGGGAGCAGGAGCCCAGGTCTTCAGAGTCATTTCACAGATTTCACCAGAATAAAAGGCCTACCCATGTGGGGTTTACATTCTGGTAGAAAAGACAGATTTTCAAAATGTGGCCATTTTTCCTTGGGCCTTTGTTAGCTGCATCAGATGGAGGTACCCTGGTGGATTCCTTCAGTCCTCACTCTTGGACACAGAGCTGTCTCCCAACCTTTGTTGTTTTATCCAAGGATGTTGAACATAGGCTAAAAAGCTCCCCAAATCAATTTCACTTAGAATGGTGTTGATGCTTCTACTAAAGAGTGACAAAGGGTATTGGTTAGGATTTTTATCTTGCAAACTGATTGTAAAATTATGAACATTGAGCTTATTTGGTCTTACGCTTAACAAAACTGTGGGTTCTAATTGTGGACCTGGATGGGGACACATCTTACAAGTAACTGATTCGTTCATACAGATTTTCATGTTCTGGGCTTGCGTCCGCCTTTGACCCAATCCTGGGAACTCAGACCCCAAGCTCCTGGGCACTTCAATATTCCCCTGACAAACCCCAACCGTGATATTCCATGGGCACGCTTGCGTGAGGTCTCCTGAATTTACTCTTAGCAGTAGGGTTCCCAGACCAAGGAGCTTGTCACTATTGTTTGTGACCAGCTCACCAGACATGGTCAGGAAGGACAGTTCTGAGTCCTGTGTCCTCCGCTCCTCACCCCCTCGCCACACACAGGGCGCCGTCAATCAGCCAATGCTGCCTGCCAGCCCAGCGCACCTGTTGTGTGCCCCCACTCCTGCCTCCTCCAGTCCTTTGGGGGAAGACTGGAGAGGAAAACAGGCTGAGACTGAGAGGGGTTTGTTGTCTCGTCGGGCGACAAGAGACACGTGGGAATTGGCTAGAGAAGCATGCAAGGCTGAGCTGACTCCAGGCCAGCCTCAGAGGCAGATGGGGGCTGCCAGGCAGGCTGGGAGGTAAGCCGGGGGCTGGCCTTGGGCACCATGGTGGAATTCTGGGAGGAGGCTGCAGTCACAGCCAGCTCCCTTTCTGGATTGTTCTGTGGGTTGTGGAAGGCCTTGAGATTTGGCACCTGCACCTTGTCACCTTGGGACTCAAGGCTGCAGGGGTGGGTGTGAGACAGAGAGCTTGGGCACCTGGTGGCTGCTCCCTGGGCTCCCCACATGAGAGAGGGCAGGTCCCATTCTCCTCCTGCGTCTGGTTTGCCTCATCTGTACATGGTGGGGGCTGAACTAGTGTTCCTTGCACTCCCTCCAGCTTTACTATTTGGGGTTCAAAAGGTTCCCTTGCAAGCTTGTGCACCCGAGAGCACGCACGCACACACGCACTCACAGCTGAAGAGAATTAGGCTCAAAACGTCCACTTGGCTTTTCTCTTGATTCCAAGGTATTTGGAGTGGGGGTGGGGGATTAGGGGAGGAAGTTGCTGAGCTAATTCTTTTGCATTTGCCAGCACAGAAGTGCAGATGGGGCCCAGAGCCCCGGCGGCGTCCCAGGGGAAACACCAGTCCTCTTCCGCAGTGCAACGCGGGAGAAAGAACTGCTGTGGGAGCCCCTCACCCCAGCAGCAGGATGTGTGATAGGCCCTGGCCAAGGGGCTCTGTGGGCCTCAATTCTCTCCCAGCCCTGCCCCCACCCTCAGAGTCCAAGGGTGGATCCATCTTCAGACCCAGCCAGGTTCCCAAGTTGCTACTTCCCTCGGAAGCTGAGAGGCCCAGGGCCACGTGGCTGCCTCCTCAGGCCCTCTGAGGAAAGGCCCCACTCCATGCTGCTCTTTCTTGAGAGTGGACAGGTATGTGGGAGTGTGGGGGTGGTAAGGACCCCAGGATTATCCCTGAGTGGCTGACACATTGCCAAGAAGCCTGTTCCTGAGGTCAGCCCTGGCAGCTGGCACACTGTAGCCCCTCCTCGGTCCCCTTCAGTAAGGCTTTTTGCATGCACTGGGGCACATACCTGCCACTGCAGCTGTTCTGGGTAAGGTCTCTGTGATCCTGCAACCCCCACCATCCAGTGGCTTCTTCCTTCACTGGTCATAGGTTTCTGCTGACCTTGCAGCTCATGTCCTTATTCTAGAATCTTCCTCCTCCTGTGGCCTGTGTGTCGCCTGCACCTGCATTCCATCAGGGCTTCCCCTCCAACTTGATGGCTTTCAGGTACATGGGCCTGTTGAAGGCTCTGGTCCCACTGAGCCCATGAGACAGTGTTCCTATGAGAAATGCTTACTTGACTTCCTGCCCCAGGTCTCTGCTGTACCCACAGATGGCATGAACTCATGGAGTCCCCACCCAAATCACATCCCGCCATGATGGGCAGGCTCTGGGTCCTTTCAGGCCTTGTAGGCTGCGGTCAGAGGTGAGGCACAGCAGGGAGTTCTGTAGCAGGTTTTGGGCAGAGCAGTGCCAAGGATCAGATCTCCCTTCTAGAAAGATCACTCTGACTGCTGAATGGAGAGAGAACTGAAGGGAGGCAGCACAGTGAGGGCAAAGGCTATGGGAGACTCACCATCACCCAGTGAGAGAGGTGGGAGGCTGGGAGAAAGAGAGCATCTGTGGAAGTGTGAGAAGTGCCCAGGCCCAGCTCCCTGAGGCAGCAACTTTGCCTAGACTTTTGGCTGAGGACAGGGAGGAGCTTAAGGTATCCCTTAGCATCCAATAGGTGTAGCAGCCTAGAGTACATGTGACCATGGGTGAGACCTTGGGAAGGGCTGGTTTAGAGGGTTTCTTAAGACCTGACTTGAATGTCCAGGCCAGGTCTTCAGAAACCTATGTAGTGGAGTCAGCCCCCATCCCTCCGCCCAGCTGCAGTAACAACTCCATGGCTCTGGGGCACTTTCACCCTGTGGCATGGCCTGTTTTTGGTACCCAACACTGTCTTAGCTACCCAGAGCCCAGGGAAAGGCCCACGGCTCAAGCTGACAGAGTGTAACAGATGTGGGTGCTGCTCCCTCAGGGAAGCCCCTGTTCCAGGACAGTCTCAGCACCCCCCGCCCCGCCCGCCCTGCCAAGAGCAAGCAGTCTCAGCGTGCGCTGCTTGGGGGATGCCCCCCAACAAGAGTGCTGCCTTAAGGTCACTCCCAAGCCTGTCCTTACGGGCAGATTTGCATTCCTGCATTTGGGGTTGGGAATAACATGAGGCCAGACGGGTGGGGGGTCTGGAGTTCAGGCGGTCTCCATGAGTAGCAGCATGGGGTGTGGGCCGGTTCCCATTGGGAGGGCAGCTGTGCTGTGTGTGTATATGTTTGGGCATTGCTTAGCCAAGCCTTGATTAGCCGAACCTAACTCTCCCAGAGCCCCCACTTCGATGCGGGTTAACTCAGCAGCTGTCTCCTGAGCACCTGCTTGGGGCCTGGTTGGGTGCCAGGCATGGGGGTTGGGAAAATGAAGTGAACTGGGCCTGCCAGACCCATTGCCTGCAGGGCCTCTCCTACTACCACCTTCCAGAGGCAGTTTCCTCCCACAAAGCATCCCAAGCTCGGGGTATGTGCCCCCCTTCCTGTGCAGGCCCGCCACTTCCACAGCTGTCCCCCAGCCGAGAACAATCCCCTCAGCCTGCCAGGGAAAAGTAGGCCCAGGCCTTTGAGGACATTGCCACAGCCAGGGCCAGCCTGGGAAGTTGTTTCTGATTATCTCTTGAGTCCTGGGAGAGGTGTTAACAGAAAGCCCCATCCCTGTTGCTCTGGTGGTTCTAGTTTGTTTTGGGCATTAAAGAGCCCTGGGTCGGTATTTGTAGTGAGGACAGATATTTGCAGAGAGCCTAGAGAGCCTGCTCCAACCTCAGCTCTGTACTTGTCAAGGGTAAGACTGCTGAAATGAAACCCACCAGGCTTCTGGTGAGCAGTGGGTACAGAGTCCTTGGCAGTAAAGGTCCTCAGAGAACCTGATGAGAATATTCTAATCAAGCTAGGCAGGCTCAGAAGATGGATGTCATTTGGAGGAAAAAGACAAGAATGAGAAGAAAGGGAAACCTACCTGGGGAACCATGTGGCTGTGGTGGTTTTAGTATGTGTCTGCAAGGCCTTTGACAATCCTTTCTTCAGGAAGTGTCAGTTAATTCCCCTCTAATTAAGTTTGGCCTGGACTGTGATTTGCTTCTGTCAGATCAAATATGGAAGAAGTGACAGAGCATGACTTCCAAAACTAGGCCTTGCAGCCTCCTCCCTCCTCTCTCACTGGAATCACTGATTCTGGAGGAAGCCAGCCACCATGGTGTGAGGACACTAGCCACCCTCTGGAGAGGTCCTGTGGTGAGGAATTGAGGCCCCCTGCCCATGGACTCCCGTATAAGCATTATCCAGCCCCAGTCAGGCCTCTGATGAGACAGCAGCCCTGGTGCACACATTGACTGCAGCCTCACAGGAGACCCTGAGCCAGTCCCACCCAGCTAAGCCACCTCCAGATCCCTGGCCCACAGAAACCATGTGTGATGATAAATGTGGGCTGCTTTAGGGATGAAGCTGTAGGGTGACTTGTTACACAGCAAAGGCCAGCTGACAAAGCAACCCACTCTAACTGGGCTTAGTCTGACCCTTGGCAGGGGCTGCAAAGTGGACTCAACCTATCTGTTAGCTTTTACTGATGACCTGTGGCTCCCAGGAGAAAGAGTACTGTGCCCAGATAGCATGGCTGCCCCAGGCCTACATATCATATCTCTGCTCTTGCAGAGTTTGAACGCTGCCCTCCAGACCAGTGGCTCTT
The DNA here is from genome assembly GCF_048565385.1 of Saimiri boliviensis. Lineage (NCBI taxonomy): Eukaryota > Metazoa > Chordata > Mammalia > Primates > Cebidae > Saimiri > Saimiri boliviensis. Next base: position 131,802,954 of record NC_133454.1, read on the forward strand.
AACCTACGCTGCACATGAGAACCACTTCCTGATGCAAGTCCTACTCCCAGAGAGGAGAGTGATTTTGACTCAGGCAGTCTAAGGCAGCAGAGAGCTGTGGCATTTTGGGTGGAGAGGGCACATGATGGGTGCTCATGTGTGGGAGAAGCTGACAGCTGGGATGTGATTTAGGAAATGTAACGGGTCACCTTCTTTCCCCAAGAGAACACCAGATCCATTTCCTTGGGACATGGATAAGACTAAGGGAAGCACCCACGGGGATGAGGAGAGGGGTTCTCAACGGAGAAGTGCCACAGAGAAGAGGAAGCAGGTGTAATGGGGTGGTGGTGGGATGCTGCAAGTGGATTGAAAGTGGCACCAAAACTCACTCCTATTTTTCTCGCATCCCTAGTCTTGGGGACAGGCCTATGCCGGAAGCAGGGATTGCTTCTGCTGTGCTGTCCACTGAAGTAAAAGGCAGACATTGCAGTGTTAAGAAATTCCTTTAGCCCTCAGGAGGCAAGTTGCAGAACAGGACCGAACTGACCCAGTCAGGCCATGCCTGGGCACAGAGCTGCCACCACTCTCCCAAGATCCCTCCCTCTGGGGAGACTGTGCCTCCACCCCTGCCCCCAGGCAGCCCCTGACTCCAACCTTACTCCTAGCTGGTATTCTGGGCCATCAGCTCATAGGTTCAGCAACGAGACCTGCCAGGCTCTCAGAGCAGCCTGGACCCAAGAGAGTGCTAAACAGATGTGCGCTGGCCCACTCCAAGCAGGGAAATTTGTTTATCTCACAAGTAGTCCTGTAGCAGTTACTGTGTCAGGCATGGTTCTGAGTGCTTCATCCACACCACCACCCACTGTAGAGATGGGAACACTGAAGCATAACAAGCTCAAGGGATTGGCCAGCCATCAGGAGGTAGAAGGTACTGGAGCTGGGCTGCACCTGAGTATCCTGGAGCCATGTCTATGCCTCCCTCTGCCACACAGCCTTGGTGTGAGGGATATAGCCTCTGTTTGCAGAGGTAGCTCCTTTCATGGGGCACAGGGGCAGGGCAGGTGTGCCTTGGCCCACATTTGGCTTCCTGAGCGCTGAACTTGCATGTGCCACCCCCCAGAGGTCCTGTGTGTGGCTGGGTAAATGTGCACAGGTCGAGGAGGTGGTGTGGGCAGCCAGCCTCCCAGAGCACTGGTTCCCTTGGGGCTGTGCCCCTGTTCCCCGAGATTTCCCCAACAGATGGCCAAGATCGAGGACCCCAGGAGACCATGCTTGTGAATTGTCCCACTCAAACACGACATTATTATTATTATTATTTTAGACGGAGTTTCACTCTTGTTGCCCAGGATGGAATGCAGTGGCGCAATCTCGGCTCACCACAACCTCTGCCTCCCGGGTTCAAGCGATTCTCTTGCCCCAACCTCCCAAGTAGCTGGGATTACAGGCTCATGCCAACACACCCAGCTAATTTTGTATTTTTAGTAGAGACGGGGTTTCACCATGTTGGTCAGGCTGGACTGACCTCAGGTGATCCATTCAGCTCAGCTTCCCAAAATGCTGGGATTACAGGCATGAGCCACCGCGCCTGGTCACATTATCTTTAATGGAATTGGGCTGGGGAGTCCTTTGTTACTCTCCTCAGTAGGGAGAAGGCTCCTGAACCCACTGCGTGCCCTTCCACAGCAGCCGCTTTGGAGACTTGACTTCGACACTCTTCTCAACAGGATCCCTTTCCTCACTGGTGTCTGTGGCCTGGGCCACTGGCATGGCTGAGCGGAACTTGGCAAAGCAGTGAATTGGGAGCTCACTTAGGCACGTGGTCCTGAGGCTCCTTGCTGGCATTTCTGTTTTGCTCCCTGCTCCTTTTTTTTTTTTTTTTTTTTTTTTTTTTTTTGTAGCTTCTCTTCAGGGCACCCACAGTTCCCGAGAAGAGTGGAGCTGAGGATGGTGGAGGTGGAGCCCAGGCATATCCCCCTTCCAGGCCAGGCAGGCAGCAAGGGGCCAACCCCAAGAGGGTCGGTGCAGAGACCCCTGGGGTGCACAGGGTGGACAGTGACCAGAAGACTCACCCCAGGGGGGCCTCTAATTTTGACCCTTGATCTGGGTCTAAGCACCTCTGACCGAGAGGCAAGGGTTTCAAGCAGCCTCAGCTGCTAGGAGGCAAAAGATACAGTTTATATGGGGTCGGGTGGTGGGGCTCCATTTCCATCTCCTTGTTCCCTCCCCAGGCCAATGGCCAGGGCCAAAGCCCTCCTTGGGACATGTCAATAGCTGCAAACATTTTAAAGATGTGACATGTTCGAAGCCTGGCAACAGGGGCAGCTCCAGCTGCGCAAGAACATGGCTGGATTTACTTCTGCGGCAAAGCACCCGGTCACCTTTCTCTGCTTGGAGTGCAATCTTTTTTTGGAAGCCCTACTGGAAAATCTGAATCTTGTGAGCCATCAGCTGTTTATAATCAGAGAAGCATATGTTTAAAAGAGCTGAGGGGCCTTATAAACTCCGTGTGCAAATTACCTTTGGGGCTGCTTGCTCCACCGCCCCTCCCTGAGGCTGCCATCGCTGGCGAGCAGCTGAGTGTGCTGCACAGAATTAGCTGTAACCCCGTTGTGGCACGGGGTCTGTTTAGCTTTAGTCACGTCAGCTTGGCCCTGGAGCGTGGGAGCCTCCATCTCTCCTGCACGGCTTCCAGGCCCCCCCACCCCCCAGCCCCAGCTGCAGAGGACTTCTGGCTCTCTCTTCCCGGGCTTTCACCATGAGAAATATCAAACCTGGGAACCGTGTAGCAAGAAGTGGGCAGAGGCCCAGACACTGGGACCTGTGGGGGCTTCCCAGAACTGGGAGCCACTCTCAGTGTCTGCTCTGGTGCTGTGATCCTGCAGGGCTGTTTTTTTATTTTGTATTTTTTGGTGTTCATTTTTGTTTTTGTAACAGCTTTATTAAGATAAAATTCACATACCATACAATTCACCCATTTAAAGTGTACGATTCAACGGTTTTTAGTACATTCAGAGTTGCGCAACCATCACACTATCTAGTTCCAGAACATTTTCAGTGCCCCTAAAAGCAACCCTGCATTCTTTAGCCATCACTCCCCACTTCCCTCCTCTCATTCCCCAGCCCCAGTCAGCCACAGCTCTGCTTTCTATCTCCACGAGTTTGCCTGTTCTGAAGATTTCACATAGCTGGAATCACATACTAAGTGAACTTTTGTGGCTGACTTCTTTCACATAGCCTAAGATTTTCAAGCTTCATTCATGCTGTAGCGTGTATCAGTGCTTCATTCCTTTTTAGGGCCAAATAATATGCCATTTTATGAATGCTATCACATTTTATTTATCCATTCATTCATTGAACACTTGGGCTATTTTTACTTTTTAGCTATTATGAATAATACTGCCAGGAACATTTGGGTATAAGCTTTTTTTGTGGACATAGATTTTCATTTTTCTTGAGTATTCATGGAGGAGTAGAAACACTGGGTCATATGATGACTACATATTTAACCTTTGGAGGAATGGCCAGACCGTTCTCCAATGTGGCAGCACCATTTTGCATTCCCACCAGTAGTGTATGAGGGCTCCTATCTCTCCACATTCTCACCAACACTTGTTACTGTCTGCTGTTTTCATTTTAGCCATCGTGGTGGGTGTGAAGTGATATTTCCCAGTGGTTTTGATTTGTATTTCCCTGATGACTAATGATGTTGAGTATCTTTTCATGTGCTTATTAGCCATTTGTATCTCTTCTTCCAAGAAGTACATATTGAAATTCTTTGCCCAAATTGTAATTGAGTCATGTTTTTATTATTTAGTAGACTTCTTTATATTCTAGATTCAAGGCTCTTATCAGATGTATTTTCTTCCTTTCTCTGGGTTGTCTTTACATTTCCTTGAGCATGTCTTTGACTCACAAAGGTTTTTTAATTTTGTTGAAGATCAAGTTATCTGTTTCTTTCAATGCTTATGTTTTTGGTGTTGTAACTAAATAACAATGTATAATCCAAGGTTAAAAAGATTTACCCCTATATTTTCTTCCAAGAATTTTATAGTTCTGCCTCCTGCATTTAGGTCTTCCATCCACTTTTACTTTAATGTATGGTACAGGGTAGGGGTCTAACTTTATTCTTCGTCATGTGGATAGCTAGTTATCCCAACACCATTTGTTGAAAAGACTCTTCTTTCCCCAGTGAAGGATCTTGACACCCTTTTCAAAAATCAATTGACGGTAAATATGAAGGTTTATTTCTGGATTCTCAGTTTTATTCCGCTGATTTATATGTCTGTCCTTATGCTGGTACTGCATTGCCTTTATTGTTACAGCTTTGTAGTGAGTTTTAAAATCAGCAAGTGTGTGTTTTCCGACTTTGTTTTTCTTTTTCAAGGGTGTTTTGGCTATTCTGGGTCCCTTGAATTTCCATATGAATTTTATGATCAGCTTGTCAATTTCTGCAAAGAAACCAGCTGGGATACCAATAAGGATTGCATTAAATCTGTAGGTCGATTTGGGTAGTATTGCTGTCTTAACAATGTGTTAAGTCTTCCAATCCAAGACCATGTACCTCATTGTATTTGGATTTTTAAAAATTGTATTCAAGAATATCTCATGGTTTTCAGAGTATAATTTTTGCACTACTTTTGTAAATCCTACAGGGTTTTGTGTGACAGTGACTGGCAGCTATTCTTCCTCCCCGTGGACTGGGCCCTGCCCATCCTCCAGGCCCATCTCCCTTGGAGCCTCCTCACCACTCCACAGCCTGTGGCCCCTTTCGGGCCCTGGCATCTGGTGATGCTTCTTTGAGGTCTCCTGTCTTGTTGCACAAATTGTTGCCCAAGTCTTGCCTGGAGTGCTCTCGCTCCTTCCTGCTCTGTGAGCCCTCATGAACCGTCTCCTATGGGCTTACCAAGCCACCATCCCGTCCAAGTGGTCTGTGGCAGCTTGTGGGATCTTCTCATCCTTGGACATCGTCTGCCCAGAGTGGGACTCTCGGAGTCCAGGGTGACTCCACTATCCTACCAACCTCTGTACCCCATGGCCGTGCACAAAGCTCAAGGTCCCAGAGAGGGTCTGTGGGTACAGTGGAGCTATTTCCCAGGCAAATCCCATGATTGATAAACTGTGCTTAAACCAAGTGAGATATCTTGAGGTTTCACCACCAGGGAAATAAAACTTTGGCAGCTTACAAAAGGAATTTGATTTTTCAAATTTCCTTTCAACTCAGGGGTCTCAAATCCGCTCGGCAGACTTAGGAGGGAGGGTCCTGGCACTGCTTCTGAGGAGGATGCCTTTGAGGGGAGGCAGAGCTCACTCACGGCAAAGGCTTGCCCTGAGGCATGGCAGGTGGCAGGTGGCTGGGACTGCTCACCTGCTCGCCTGTGTCCATCCCCTTGGGCAGCACACAGCCAACTCCTTTTGGACCAAATTGGATCACTGCCAAGTGGTATACCCAGCCTTGCTGAATTTCTACCCACCTGTAAAAAGGAGAAATTGTTTCTGTGTTCCCTGCTTCCCGGAGAGCCAGGGAGAGGCCAGGATCCAAGGAGGTCACAGCTTTCTTGCCCTTTGGAAACCTGAGTGGGGCTTTGTGCTTGCATCTCATTTAAGCCATGAACACTTGCCGGCTCTCTCTATTCATCCACACACCCTGCCTTTATTGAGTGCCTTCTGGGTGCCTGGCTCTCTGCTAGACGTGGGAGTTACGATGTAGAATGGACTGATACTGGTGACCCCTGCCTAGGGGAAGCAGCCTCTAGCTGGGCAGTCTGGAGATCATCACAACCCTCGCTGGAGCTGGGGCACAAATGGGGCAGGAGCAGGATTCCGCCTGGGGGATATTAGATTCACCAGCCATTCTCTGGAAAGCTGTGGGGAGACCCAGAGCAGGGCCTGCAACAATCACGGTGAGGTGTTTAGGGATAGAGCATGGAGGTCCCTCCCACCTATTCACCAGGCCGCCAGGCCAGACACTGCCTCAGCTGAATGCACGCTGGAGGCCCAAATGCTAGACACTCTTCCCTCTTGAGTAGGTTGAGGAGACAGGGGCTTCCATTCCCCTTGGAACATGCAGAAGGGGCTGACTGAGGCCCCCATCCCTGCTCAGGACTGCAGCAGAGCCCCCGTGGGCACTCCAGCCTCAGCCTTCCTTGCCATCCACAACCACACCAGTGGCTGGGAAGCCAGAGCCCCCTGGCTCCTGTGCTTTCTCTGCATGGGACTCCCTCACAGTCTCTGGGCGGGAGCACACGTGGCATCTCTAGAGAGTATTGGGGCTGGACACAGGGAGGAGGCAGCAGGGGAGAAGGAAGGACTGCAGCCCCCGCCTCCCTCCAAGGCGGCTGTCAGAGCAAGATCAGCTCCCTGGAAGACACTCGGGTTGTAAACAGGGTGGGGCAGGGGTCCTGGTAAGGATGAGGAGCCAGAGGCCTGAGCCACCCACCCCGTGGCACGGGGTACCCAGGAGGCAGCAGGCTAATGAATCGCCATGAAATTAATGACTTTGTGAAGCATTTGGTATTTGGGGGATTTTACATTAGGGTTAATGAGCCTCTGAAATGAGATCCCGGAGAGGGGCCAGGACCCTGCCTGGGATGCAGCTTCCGTGGACTGAGCAGCCTGGAGCCCCTGCTTGCTTGGTGTCCCGGGCCAGCCGGACCTGCATCCCGCTCCTCCTCTGCCCCCTGGAAGTGTTCCCTGAATCACATTGTTCACCGCGCTCCTCAGGCCTTCTGGGCTCTTCCTCTGCTGCTCGCCATAAAAACTCTCCAGTCATCTTTTCCGCTGTGGTTTTTATTGTTTTATTTTATTATTCCAGCTATATTACGTTGGGAAGAGCTACAGAAATGGTTTCTTCTTTTCCAGATTCCAGAACAAGTCGTGGCCATTGTAGGTTTTGATTAATCACCACCTCCCCTCATTTCTTACTTTCTCCAGCTAAATTTTTCCCACTGTGGGAAGGGGTCTGGAGGACAGGCACCCTTCTTGGCCCTGGATAGCTTTCCATTCCCCCTCAACCCACCCAACAAGAGAAAAAAGTGAGCTCATATCGAGGGTCAGCCCCAGTTCTTGAGGCCACAGGCTCTGCGGGCCTCTGGCCGAGCTGCATTGCAGGAGAAGCCAAGTGCTGGGTGAAGGCCTGGGGAGGAATCTGGGTTCTCTTGGCTGCTGGTAAGATTATCCATTAAATCCATATTCCACTGTAGAGTTCATGGATTCAGAGGATATACCGTATTCTGGCCGTCTTACATTACTGCAATATTGCTTCCAGATGGGCAAACGTGCGCTCGGAGCCTGGCCCTGCAGACACCACGGCCCAGCACGCCGCTCACTGCCGCGCCTTTGTTCTCTGCTTCCTGCTTGGTTTCTGCTAACTCAGGGAGCTCCAGGTGGCTGCCACTCAGGGGTGTGTTGGGGGCACCTTGGGGCACCCAGACCTGCAGCCCCCCACCCACAGGCCATCGCCACAGAGAAAGACCGCCAAGAGTGCAGGCCAGGACTCTCTCCGAGCCTCTCCTGTTACTGGGGCCTGCTCCCTGAAGGGCACGGTCCTGGCCATGTGCAGTGCCCAAGCTAGGGAGGTCCTGCTTTTCCATCTCATCCACAGGATAATTCGAATGGGAGTGTTTCAGTATTCCACATCTCATGGGGGGTTGGGCCCCACCTCCCTGGCAGCCCGCTCTCCTCACATGGCCTGAGCTGCAAGGTCAGCCCCCTCCCAGGCCCCTGAGAGGCAGCAGGCGCTATGGCCAAACTGCCTGCTGGGCCCCAGGCTCTGGTGCTCTTCCCAGAGTAGGCCTCCCAGGGTAGGGCTGAGTGTGGTTGCAGTGGAGTCAGGAATTTTCTTCTGCCATCAGTGGAACTGTCTTCTCTCTGCTTCCCCTGTGCACTTCCAAATCCCCAGGACTCAGGACAGGGCTCTGATGCCACAGGCGCTCTAGGTGGATGAAGGAGCTCATAGCTGTGGGAGTGTTGGGTGGACGTACGGGGTGTGGAGGGCCAGGCCAGGCTTCACAGAGATGGAGTCTCAAAGGAGGAAGTAGCACGCAGGCGGCGGGCACAACACATGCAAAGGCCTGGAAGATGAAGGCACCAGGTGTAGCCAGCATCCCAGACAGGGACACCAGGCCCTTGAGGCTGGGTGGTGGGGACAAGAGAGCGTCTTGAGTGGCTGTGGGGCTGTTGTTGTCTTTTAAATGGTGCCATCCCTTTCCCAAGCAAGGGAATGATGGAGACAGAGGTGCCTTTCAGAAAAAATGGAGGTCCTGGGGACCTGACTTCTGGGTCCCTCAGGATGCATGTTCTCCAGCTTGTCAGTGTTCCCTGGACACTGTACTGGGGGCACACAGCAGGGGGCCTGCAGGAGGGGCCTAGCCAGGGCCTGGTGTACAAGCAGAGCCCCAGTGCACAGCTGGGCAGATCGCCTGTGGTTGGTGCTGGTGAGGATTAGCAGGGTGGGGACCGGTGATAATGCTGCTGACAATACTTGGCAAGGGTGACCACAAGTGGCTCGTCCCAAACATGAAATACTCCTCACCCATTCTCCCATGAGCCCCAGCGTGGGCACCCCATGCCACCAGCTCCATTTACAGCTAAGGAACCTCAGTAGAGACGCAGCTAGAAAGTGGCCAGCTGGGGTTTGGGGCTAAGCCTCTCTCTGGCTCTCTGAAGAGCTCAGGGGAAACTGTAAAGACCTGTGGGCTGTGTCATGGAGGGCCTTCACCCTGGAGGAGCCAGGGAGGTGGGCAGAGCAGGCAGGGGCAGGGCAGGAGGGGCTTTTCAGGTGACCCAGACCCTTTGTTGGCCACTGTGGGAGTGGGGGGAGGCCAGGGAGGACCCCCTGCTACCTAGCGCAGGCAGGCACATGTGCCAGGGCCCAGGAGGGAGAGAGCAGCCAGGTAGACTGGGTTTCTAGCCAACGTGTGCCTGGGGATGCCTGCGCCCAAGACTTCCTCTTCCACCACCCCTGCTCGAGTTCCCTGGGGCCCATCCCTCCAGGCTGCTGCTAGCCTTGGAGCCTGTGACTCCCCAAGTGGTCACACACAGGAGCACCTCTTTGGGGGAGAAGAGCCAGCTCAGGGGGCATGGGGAGCCCTGCAGAGTACCCTCATGTCACACCCTGTCCCTCTGGCCACATTCCAGCTGGCCCTGCCTTTGAGGGTCGACCAGCTGGAGCAGCTCCGCTTCCCACACCCCGGCGCCTTACACGGGCCTCAATGCTTCCCAGCCTCCTGAGGTTGCAGGTGGCCAGAGCTTGGGTGAGGCCCCCATCCCTGCTCAGGACTGCAAGAGAGCCAGAGCTTGGGTGATTGAGTGGGAACCATGGTGATGCAAACCATAAAACTGTCCCCCACGTCACCTCCAAACCCTCCGGGCTGGCCTCTCAGTGAGGGATGGCCCTGGGAGAGGCTGCCCTGCCTTTCACCTCTCATGTACTGAGAGTGATGGGGAAGCGCTGTCGACGGAGTGTTGACCCCACCCACAGGGTCAGAGCCCCTATTCCTAGCCTCCCTTGTGCGTTCGGTTGCTGGACCCTCATTAATTGCTGTTTGTATCACTTAACAATTTTTCACTTTTGGAGGGATCATAAATAACCCCAAAGCAACATGTACCCTCTTGGGGCCAGGCTCAGGCAGTCTTCTCACTAGGAAAAGAAGTCAGAAAAAAGCTCCAAGCTGAAGCACCCACGCCTACCAGCTGCCTCAGACATGCCACAGTTCTCAGGGAACCCTCTAGGGGCACAGCTTTGGGGAGTGGAGCAGGGTGGCCAGCTGGCCAAGCCACAGTGAGAAAAGGTGTCCCATTGGCCAGAACACAGTCCCCAAGCCTCCTCGGCTAGGCTCTTGAGAAATGGCTGGGTGTCCCTTCTCAGCAGAAGCCTTGTCCCTAGCCTCCAGGGCCAAACTCCAGCTTCCCAGGCCTGTGGTTCCCACCCAGGCTCTTTCGGGTTGGCTTGCCAAGTATTAGGACATGCAGCTTCAGTTCTGCAGGGCCTGGTGGAATTCCATTCCCTGCCTACCAGAACATCTTATCTTAAGGGCCTCTCAGCCACAGTAGGCCCCAAGCCCCAGAGACTCCAGATTCCCCGCTACGCGAGGGAGCCGTTAAAGGCACGGGCAGCGCCGTGCTTCAGGAGATGGAACTGGGCGGCTGTGTTGACCAGGCCAGGAGCACTGGTGTTCTGGATCCAAAGCAACCATCTCTTCCCATATTTGGAGGGAGTCGAGAGCAGGCAGGAGCCAGGACCCAGGGAATCCTGAATACTGGGTGACTGGCAGACATCACCCTGGCCCAAGGCCAGCTGCAGTAGGAGCTGAGTGAATATCCCCTCCGTGAGTGCAGGAGTCTCAGTGGTGCGTGTGGAGCTGTTCTGTGGGCCCAGCATTCGCCAGGACTGCCATGGTTCTGCCGAGTGACAAACAGCCCCCTAGGCATCCTGCCCTCCAGTGCTGCTTGTCCAACACGAGGTGGCCGGGTTTCTGCTCGGGCACCCAGGCTGCTCTTGCAGACAACCCATATCTTCCTTCCTACTGGCAGGGCAGGCAATTACACCGTTGGCTGCAATGTGACGCAGACTGAGCCTGGCACAGGGTCCCTTGGACTCCACAGCTTGGTTGGGTCACCTTGGCCATTTTGAAAGCTGTTGGGGAGCAAGAAGTACGAGCTGGAAGTCAGCTTGAGGGTTACCCCAGAGTGAGAGCCTTGACAGCCAGGCCCCCAGGCTCCTGTGATTGCAGCCCACGCCTCTGTGCAGTGTACGCAATGTCCCCAAAAACCTCCACTGAGAAGGTAGAAGTGAAAGCCACAGAAGACTTCAGGGTAGCCAGTGTGGAATTCTTCCCTCCTTGCTTCACAGTTTTCCACCCTTTTCCCTGGCTTGCTTTTAGAGCCTTTTAATGAACAGTACCCCAACCCCTCAACCCCAATAGGGCCTGGCTCAGGGTGGGTGAGGGAGTGGAGCTCCGGGAGGTCATGGCCCCCCCCAGGAACATTCTTGTCCCTGTTCCCCCAGCCCCATATTCAGGAAAGTTTCTCAGGCCCATATGAACTGGCTGCTTAATTTTGTTTGAAACACAGGCTTTCGGAAGAGCAGACACAGAAAGACAGATGGCAGGAGGTGCCGTGGGGCAGCACTGGGGAGGCCGAGATGGAGAGCGGGGAGATGGGAAAGCGCTTACGGCAGCTGGACAGCAGGGGTGCGAGCCTGTCCGAGACCTGGGGCTGGAGGAGCCCCCCGATTGCCCACGCACTCCAGGGCCTGCAGGTTTGAGCCCCCCAGGGTATTAGCCCAGCATTTGAGGTGCTGCCGAAGTCATGGAGTGAGGGCTACACCTGGCATGGCTCCCCGGTTTCTGAGGGCTGGGAAAGCTGTGTGTGTCGCAGAAGTGAGGCTTGTTTTGTTTTGTTGATGGGTGTCACCTCAGGGCCTGTTGGTGTCTGTGGAGTTGCCTCCTCTAGAAGAGCCAGGTTGACAGCCCACAACTCCATCCTGGCTTAAACCCTTTGAGGCCTTCCCTGCCCTCAGGGAAGTGAGCGCCCCACTGCAGCCCAGAGGCCCTCCTGACAGCTGCCTTCCTCTGCCTCTTCCTTTCCCACATCCCCTTCACAAACCTTGTGCTTGCTCTGGGCTTCAGGGGTCTGAGCCCAGGTAGACCCCCACAATTAGGGCAACTCACACCACTCCTCTCTAGCCCCGGACTGGCCTCCCTGCACCTGGCCAACCCCCTCCTCGCCTGCCTATTTCCACCTCAGGGTCCCTCCAGAAGCCAGAACTCAACCCCCGCAGCACCAGCCCCTCCCTATAGCATCATGGGGTGCAGCATGTAGATGAGCAGCATGTGGATGAGCAGGATGTGGATGAGCAGAGGGGAGGACAGGGGCTGATGGACCCCAGGAATTGACTTCTTATATGACACGGAGGATAGTTCGGGCATCTAAGTTGGCCGAGGCTCCTTGGAGCACACGCGTGGCCTGGACTGTCCGGAAGTCCTCTGCGTGCTTTGTGTAGATGCGTGACTCCCCAGCTGGCTCCATACTAGATGACCTGGGCTAGGGCCACTTATATCTGTCAGGGGAAGGGCAGTTGCCATTCAGACCACACTAAAAGGTTAATGTCCACCCTGGTGCAGACCAAGCCCTGGACCCTGCTGTGACAGGCAGTCACATCAGTGTCCAGGTGCCCATTTTACTTCGGGGAGCTGAGAGCTGGTGAGGCAGGCATCCCTGGTCATTACTGTGCCTGTAGGGCCTTCATGTCTGCACCCTCCCCCACCATGAACCTTAAGGTCAGGAAGTCCATTGAAATGCAGATTCCTGGGCTATTCCCAGAGTTACTGAATCTCCACCCCGGGGTGGAGCTTGACATCTTTCAGGGACCGCAGACCATGGATACTCATCTACCCCTGTGGTCCCCTCCAGCCCCCGAGTTTGTGCTAGGGCAGGAGGCCCTGTGGCCCGTGGAACTCCAACCACACAGGACCACCTCCAGCCATGTGCTCTGGGGTGCAGGGCTGACCTCCCAAGTCTCAGGCTTCCCATCTCTCAAACTGGGGATGATAACTACACCCATGCCTTGCAGTGGCTATGTACATGAGATCAGGAGCACACGCTGGAAGGTGATGCTGGTTAAAACCATGATCACAGTCTGGGTGCCTATAGTCCCAGCACTTCGGGAGGCCAGGAGTTAGGGACCAGCCTGGGCAAAATAAGGAGACTCTGTCTCTACCAAAAAAAAAAAGCCCAGACTAGTTAGTGTGCACTTGTGGCCCCACCTGTTTAGTGGCTGAGATGGGAGAATCACTTGAGCCTGGGAAGTCAAGGCTGTAGTGAGCCATGATCACCATGATTGGCATGTTGACCAGTCACTCAAAAAAAAAAAAAAAAAAAAAAAAAAAGAAAAGCCTAATGTCAAAAAAAATTAAAAAAAAAAAAAAACCATTATCACACCCTGCACACAAATCACAATCCCAGAGTTCAGAGAACGCAGAAGTCAGAGAATGCTCTTGGGCAGAAAACCTTCTTTTTTTTTGGTCACCCAAATGCTGCCTGTTGGCTGGCGAGCCTTGCTGGCCAGCAGTAGCAAAAGAAACCAGGGCAGACAGTGTAGGAAGTCATGCCCCAGATCATTTGGGGCAACTGGCACTTGTGTCCCTCATTACGTAGTGTTGAGTTGGGGAACAGGCCTGGGCGCAGAGCTTCAAAGCCGAACACTGTGCTGGTACCCGAGAAACAAACAGCCCTGCTGTAGCTGTAGCCCCTGGAGGTGTCCTAATATTCCATAATTTTCAGTGGCAGAAAGACAGAAATGAACACGGATCAAACCCGCGTCACAGATGTATAGCTAGGTCAGCAAATCACTCAAAAGACCCCAGAGTCTGAACCTTGCATGCCTGGGTGGAGGTGGGGCCGCTTCACTGTGCGTGCAACTGTGGCAAACTGCAGAATGTCCCAAAACAAGTCCCTTACTATCTGTGTCCTTCCATGCCAGCTCGCCGGAGGGGCTTCTGTTGAAAGAGATGGGGTCCTGTTCCCAAACTCACTGGAGGGTTGCAAGGAGATGCTTCTCGTGTGTTAGACAGCACAGCCTTCCAAATGGGCTGTGGGCGTGGCGTCTAAAGAATCAAGACAAGCCAAGTGCCCTGATCTTTTATTACCTTTGAAAAGTATCGGTGAGCTCGCAGAGGCCTGAGTGTGCTGGCAGCTCTCCTCATCTGGCCTATTTGTGCACTCAGGCACATGCTCCCTGCTTGGTCGCGTTTCGGGACCCAGCTACAGTCAGGCTCTTTCGTGCTGAGCATGTGCTGGCCTTACCTGGGGACAGCTGAAGGCCAGGAGGAAGCTGCTGGCCTTGAGAAAGTCTCTCAAAGCAGAGGTAGTCCCCTCAAAAGTCTCCTAGCTGTTCTCTGCAAGGGGAGAGGGACTCAGGGCTGGCCACAGCCAGCAGTGTGCCATTAACCACTGCCCGTCTAGAACTCTAAGCTCCTATGGGCCCTTCTCTGATCGTCCTATGCTGGGGGTGTCAGCCTGCGTGCCAGGGCCCAGGAGGGGTGCCTCCTCAGCCACTGAAACGGGAACAGCGCATGAGCCACCACCAGCCCTTTCTCCCTTGTGCAGGGTGGCTCCCAAAACCTAGGACTCCATGCTGATGTAGGGTCCATAGTGTGTCTGAGCCCACGGGAAGTCGTGCCAGTTGGTCGTTTGGGGCAGCTGGTCCTTGTTTTCTTGATGACATGGTGTTGGGTTGGGGAATGGCCTTGCTGGGAGTTGAAGCCTGGCCTGGACCCTGAAGCCACTGGGGAGTTGGCTACCTGAGGGAGATGAGGTTGTTCCCAGGGCTCCTCACCAGGGGCCCTCCGCTTTTCAGGGACTCCATCAAGCACAGCTTTCCAGGCCAGAGCCATGGATGGTCCCTGGACACCTGCAGCAGCCAGGCCCCAGATGCAAGAAAGGGTATTTGTTTCTTAAAGCTTGTAAAGAGTTTCTAAAAGGTGGGGAGGGGAGTGGTGAGGGCCTGTCTCATGTTTTCCGTTCTGAACGTCAGGAGAACGAGTTGCTGGGGCCGGACCAACTCCAGGGAGACAGCTCGACAAGTCACGAAACATCCAGCACCATCCACGACTAATTTCTTCCCCCTGTTTGTCCTACCGTGGAGGTCGAGTTAAAAGGCAGTACTTGGGGGGTTGAAAAGCTCCCCGCAGGGGTCTGCTCATGAGGGAACCCCGAGCCTTTGCGGCCTTTGTTCAGAGGCAGCTAATAAGCCGACTCCTGCTGGGCGCTTTGCAGCGGGGCTGCTGTTCCCAGTCCCAGCTCAGCCTCCCTGCCTCAGAGGGCTGACGGATCAGCAAATTGCTGTCTCTGGCCCCGCAAGAGGGGCAGGTCCAGGGATGTGTTTCACCCCCAAGGTGTGAGTGGAATCAGCAGATTGTATCGAGAAATATTTCTAGGGATTTACATTCCGGCGGCCAGCGGCCTTCAGGAGGTTTTAGTCCGTCTGCAGGGGTGGGAGGCCTCCCGTAGAGTTGGCAGGGGCAGCAGGGCCTGGGTGTTTCAGGAGGACCCACTCACTCTGGGCCACTTCCGATGCTGCAGATAACACTCGGTGGCCCTCCGGCCATCTGTCTCTCCCTACAGCAGTGGTGGGGATGGTGGCCTCGGCCTGCCTGGCCTGCAGCAGCCCTGGCTGGAAGCTGAGCAAGCCTGCAAGGAGGTTCTCCTGTCTGTCCATCCATCCATCTGTCCCTTTCCCCCTTCAACAGCCCTTGTCCCCTTTGCCAGTGCTGGGAGGCTACACCGTGGACTTCTCTTGGGGTGACCCATGAGGCCCAGCTCCATTGCCGGGGGATACCCTCACGCCAAGCTCAAGGAGCCTGTGTCTATGCACACCCCCTGCCCCCAGAAGGCACATGCTGAGCTTTCCTGTCCTCCATTTGGTGGCCACCTCACCTCCCTGGGGTCACAGGACCCACACAGACAGCCTGCTAGGGTCCTGGCAGGCACAGGGTATGGGAGCAAGGTTAGATCCTGAGGTCCTGACCCTGGTGAGTCAGGACTGGGGAGCCACAAAGCCAGCATGCTCCTGCCTCCTGGGGCTCCCAGTTAATGTGGCATCTCACCAGGTGTTAACAGGTGAAGAGAAATGCGCTGGGTGAAAGTACTATGGGAGGAAAGGACTATGAGAGGCCAGGGTGGGCCTTGGGTGGACCCAGCCTCTCTGTGGCAGTGACATTTGTGCAGAGCCAGGCAAGGCTGGCCCATCCTGGGAGCTGAGTGCTGGACCATGGGGGCCTGCAGCCCAGAACTGAGCCTGGGGACGGCAACATTCAGAGGGCAGGGATCAAGGAGGGCCCCACAAAGGAGATCAGGAAGGTGGGGGCTTGGTCACCCCCAAGAGAAGCTTTTTCTAAGGCAGGAGAGGCCAGCATGTCAGCCACAGCTGTGGGTCCCACTGAGGCTGAGAATAGAACTGGCAGTAGGGTTTGGCCAGGCGGAGGTCCTGGTGGGGCTGATGACAGCAGTGCCATGACCAGGGTCGCCCGTGTGTGACTGAGAGCAGAGTTGCGACCCGTTTAGTAAATAGGCTATGGCAGGCCCTTGAAACTTAGTGAGGTGGCCAAGCTGCCCCTAATAGCTGTGCCCTGTGACCGAGACCCTTCCTCCTTCCCTCCCTCTACCCTGCCGGGCTCAGCCAACTGACACCAGGGCCCTGCGAGGCAACATCTGAGCCGCCCTTTTGAGTGGGAGCTGTGGCAGCTGCTGCGTTACTGGAGTGGGGTGGGGGGCGTGTGTCACTCCCAGGACCAACTGGCTGATGAAGGCCTTTGGGCACTGCACCTGGGGAGCCTCAGGGCAGGCTCAGCTCACACTCTTGTGTGCCAGCTGCAGCCCAAAGGCCTCGTGGCCTCCATTCCTGTGCCAGGGTGGTCTGCGTAGAGAGGTGGGGGGCCAGGGTCCCAGACGGATCCTGAAAATGGCCTCTGCCTTCCTCCGGGGCCCTGACTTCCTCCGTGGTTGCCTGAGAGGGGTGTGGTGCTGCTTGTCCATGGCGCCCTGCACGCCTGATGCAGCTGCTCACCCCACTCCCTGCAGCCCTGGGCAAGGTGCCCACAGCCCTGTCCCATTTACTGTTGGGGCAATTGAGGGACATGGAGGCTCTGAAGCCTCCCCTGGGACACTACAGCCCTCAAGACTCCCAGCAAGCCCCTCCCTCTCCGAGCCTTGGTGTCCGCATCTGTAAAGTGGCAGTACCCTCCTTGCTGAACCGGCAGGGAGAGAGGAGCTGTTAGCTGAGACCAGGTGGTACTTGGCAGCCGCAGCATGTGGAGGCCTCACGCAGGCAGCCCCATACCTGGTCCGAGGCTCTGTCCTTCCTGCAGCAGGGGGCCTGGAGCAGTGGCATTAGAGAAGACCCTGCAGCCCAAAGAGGGGCTGCCAGCCCCAAACTCAGCAGCTCCAGGTAGCTCGGATCCAGCCTCGGATCGCTCATGCCCCACGGGTTGGCTGGGCGGGGGAAGTGGTCCGAGATGAGTAGTCTAGGGTGGCCTTGCTCCTGGGGAGGGCCCTTGGCAGGCATCCTCTCCTCTACCAGCTAGCTGGGCCTCACTTGGCGCTGTGGCCTCAGGGTTCCCAGATGCTTGGTGCACGTGCACCACAGCCTCTCTGTGTCCCGTGGTGGTCAAAGCAAGTCACATGTGGTGGTGCTCATGACGTGGTGGTCAAAGCAAGTCACAGATTCCATGGGGGCCTGAGAACGAGGAAGTCACACGTGGAGGGATGTGCCTTGGGGACGGGGCACCTCGGCCTTTGTATCTGCCGTAGGCGTGGAGGCATTTGCTGTTCTCACCGGGGGAGGGGAAACCAGAACGGGCTCTGTGTCTGACACGGAGCCCTGTACTCCATCTACGCAGCCCCCACCGCCTCTGCACACGGCCCCTCGGGTCCTGCCTGGGGGCCCAGGCTTTTGATAGAGAATCACATCTGGACCAGGACATTCTGGTAGGATTGCCGGGGGGCCAGGACAAGGAGGCCAGGAAGGAGAGATAGAAAGAAAAACACGCACACATCCAGGCTCGGATGATATACAGTCCTGCTCCCAGCTCAGGACCCCTCTGTGGTGTCACCTTTCGGCATGTAACCACTTATTCTGTCAGGGAGGAGAGCCCTCCCGCTCCACCAGGTGACGGCCCTAAATCCTCAGGAGCGACAGCGTCCTCCCGCCCGGATTGGGTTTCTGCGCAGTGGCATGGGGCTGGCAGCGAGGTCCTTGTCCCGCCAGCCCCAGGCCTGGAATCCTCCCTGGGAAGCTAACTGTGCCCTTGGAGAAGCAGTGGGGGGCGGGGGCAGGGGCAGGGCAGCCTGCCCTTCACCCTCCAAGAGGCGATCCTGTGACTGTCCTGGGCTCACAGAGGAGGACGTGGGGGCCTGCACGAGGAGACACAGGCAGCAGAGCCAGGGCTCTTTCCCCTTCCAGCTGGGGGAAGGGGCCAGTTCAGAGGGAGGAGTCACAGGGCTCAACCTTCTGGCTGTCATATGAAGCTGGAACAAGGAAGGAGGCACTGGAAGGTGCTGGGCCTCGGCGTTCTCAGCTGTGAAATGGGAACACAGTGGTCTCTGTCACAGGGTGGAGACAACTGGTCCAGTCACCTGGATAGGGTGCTGAGGGCAGGGCCTGCTATGGCCATCAGGAGCCATTGGATTAGAATCTGGTATGCCCCTGGGACTCCCTGCCCGTGAGCCCAACAGATAAGCACAGGGTCTGAGAAGCGTCAGACACGTCTCCCAAGCAAGCTCATGTCTTGAACCAGCACTGGACCCGCGTCAGCTCCAGGGAGAGCCAGGGCAGGGTGGGGCAGACCTGGGTTCCGGACATGGAGACAGGAGGGAGCCGAGGCCATCTGTGTTCCGACGCAGCGGTGAGCCTAGGACAAGCTCCCAGAACCCACCGGGGACAGATAGCTGGACTTGTGAAACACCCCGGGGTGGGGGGCTCAGCCACGGGGCCAGCCCTTGTCAGAAATGCCCCTGGCTTTTTTGAGTTCATGAGTGGCTGTGGGTACCAGGTTGTTCGGCTTTCAGGTTTCTGCCTTCCAAAACCGGAGAGGCCACTTGGCCTGCCTTTTCCTCAGAAGAGCCCACTTTTTATATGGAGGTGACCTGCCATTTGTCCGGTCGGGGGTCCCCAAACGTCTTCAAGCTACTGAAGGAGAAGCCCTGCGTTTAGCCGTGGTTTGGGGAGTACATGGCCGTGAAGTCGCCGAGTTAAAAAGGCTGCCCCTGGAACCCCGATCAGACTTGCCCCTTCCTGGACGCGCCCTTTCCGTGAGGTCGGGTGCCGTGCCCCACCTTCAGTGCCAAAGCCCCAGGCCCACAGGCCGCACACTCCGAAGAGGGCAGCCTGGGGAAGGTGGGAGGGATCCCTGGGCTTTGTGAACCCGTCAGCTTGTGTGAAAGTTCTCTCTCCCAGGCCCCACCCCCACCCAACGCACAGGTCACCTGCCCGGTTAATCATCCTGGGCTCTGAGAGCTCCCTGGGGCCCCACAGGCCAAGCGTTTTCTGACTTGGAGAGGCAGGAGGCCAACTCCCCGCTCCTCAGATTCTGCTGAACTAACTGAAACCCTAACCTTCGGGCTTCCCCACTAATTTGTGATAAGGCCTCGCCAAGAAAAACAGCAGGCTAAAGACCCCTGATTTCTTCATGAATTCCAGAGCTCTTGGTTCACTCCGGCAGGGAAGGGGCCCCAGGCAGCCATGCGTGCAGAGCCACCTCTGCGTGGGTGAAGGGCTGGGGACGGCCTCTTGGGAGCCCACTAAGGAGGACCACCTGCCTGCTCCAGGCAGATTGCTTCCAGCTGGCCGGGGCAGAGGAGCAGGCCAAGGGTGGGTCCGGGCCGTGGCCCAGAGAAGCTGAGCTCGCTCAAGAGATGTGTGCTAACGTGGCAGGATAGGGTGGGAGTGTTTGTGAAGGAGTGGCTGCCTGAGCCCCCGATCTGAGGGTCTGGGGCCCCTGGATGGATTTGTGGGACCCACGGCATCCTCAGACCACAGGCAATGTGTCGAATGAGAGTGGCGCTCTTCCTGGCCCAGTGGGAGGTTTCCAAAAGGGTCCAGACACAGCTCAGGAGATGGATGCTGCCCTGTCAGCGTGGGGAAACTGAGGCCCCAGGCAGAGGCACCACCCACTCCAGATTTCAGTGGTCCCCCACCCCACCTCCGCCCCACCACGGCTGATGTGAGGGAGGTGATCGGAAGTCCAGAGGGATGCTGGATAGGACCCGGGTGAAGAACTGGTGGACTGAGGCCAGAGAAAGGCAGATGGCCTGTTCCTAGCAGGGAGGAGTAGCAGTTGATATTTTCTCCCCACACTGGATTTCTGTATCGGCCTGAATAGGAGCTGAGTTTAATATGGGGAAGTAGTGATTTTAAAGTGCCAGTGTGCCTGCCTTCCCATGGAATGTGCCTCTCCTGTGGCTGTGCCCATCTCCCCATTGCTTGGCACAGAGGCATTCCCCATGCCCCACTGGCATGGGCACCAGGTCTGCCCTTCCAGAGGCCCTTCCCAAGTAGCTCCCAGCAGAACACTTGAAGCCCAAAAGCAACTGTGTGTTCCTTAGTGAGAAAGGGAACGCATTCACATCCGATCCTGACTCTCTAAGCCCTGTCCCTGCCCCTGGGTAGAGGGTTGGCCCTGGGCTTGGAGGTCAGCAGCAGGGAGGGGACACTTGAGCCACTTGGTGGGGGCTTGTGCTATGCTCTTCCCTCTGCCCTGTTAGGTTTGCTTCCACCTGTGAGGTTCTATGATGTATCTACCCCTGTAGGAGTGAGACAGGCACAAGCCAGACTTCAGCAAGGAGCAGCCACAGCATGGCGGGGCTTTGGAGCAACAGAGGCCTCAAAAGCTCAGCGTCTGCAGATGTTAGGGGCAAGGGGGCAGCTTGGGGGATGTGCTTAGGGCCTGGAGGCAGACACGTCAGGTTCTGAACCCCAGCTCAGGGACCCAGGCCAGCTCAAGCCCTCTCGGAGGTTCTGTTTCTTCATCTGTAAAATCGGGACAATAACGGTAGCTATGTGTGGGGCACGAGATGGCACCCAAGGATAGTTCTGGTGTGGGTCAGGTGTCAGGGGCCACCAGGCCTTGTGCAGGAACATGGGGTGGTGTCCCTGGAGGGGATCCCACCCCAGACTCAAGGAATGAAGGGGAGGAAGAGGAGGTTTCCTGAGCTTAACAGAATGGTGGTTGTCTGACAGGCTCACAGCTGGCCCCAGCAGCTCCACAGCAGGGAGCAGGAGCGGACACCCTGGACTCACTCTACCCCCTCCTTGTCTCCTGCCAGGGGTCCAGCTGGCTAGACCCAATCTGAAGCCCTGGGCCAGGAGCTTGTGGATATAACCTGCAGAGATCAGCCTCCTAGGGCGGCGTGGGCCAGGCAGAGAAGGGCTGTGTATGGAGGGCGAGCAGGCAGCGTCCAGGATCCCACCACATTGCCAACGGACAGCGCCGAGCACGGCCTGGTGTGGGCTCGCCTTGCACTGTGAAGGAGCAGGGACATGGCCAGGCATTCCTTTCTCCATGGGCACTGTGGGGCATTGCCGTGGAGGCAGAGGGAGCATCTGATGGCTGTGGGACCACACTAGTCACAGCACTTCATTTCCATCATACTTGGTGCAAAATCCAAAGCTCTTGCCCTGCCTGAGCCTCGTGTGGCCGCCCCCGCTCACCTCCCAGCACCACTGCCTCCCCGTTCCCCTTCTGCCTCCCCAGCCACTCCAGTCTTTTCCTCGTCCTTCAGCTCGTTCCAGCGTGTTCTTGCCCAGGGTCTTTGCACACATCCCTTCCAGGACTTCCAGTGGCTCTGTGCTCCCCTCACACAGGCCCCATGGCTTCTGTCCCCTTCATCTCTGGTGCGGCCACTTGCCCACCCTTCTGCCCTGACTTCTCTGTGGCTCCCCGTGGCTCTTCCTGGCACCTCGTAGGGTAAGTCTCACCCAAGATGGATGTGCTTGAGGCCAGGGCCAGGACTCTTGTTCA
Source organism: Saimiri boliviensis (assembly GCF_048565385.1). Taxonomy (NCBI): domain Eukaryota; kingdom Metazoa; phylum Chordata; class Mammalia; order Primates; family Cebidae; genus Saimiri; species Saimiri boliviensis. The sequence continues at coordinate 131,824,448 of NC_133454.1, forward strand.
CAGCGCCATCCCTGACCCAGCGCCAGCCCTCAGGGTAACCGTGGTCAGCCGAATGCCAACTGGTTAGCTGCTTTTTCTATAGGACCTACGCAGTGTTTGACTCTAAAACCGGGGGTTGCTGCTTGGTGACGAGAGTTAAGCTGGCTTTCTGCTAATTCTGCAGCCTCCGGCTTGCTAGCCTCCCACCCAGTAGGGTCCAGGTCACTGCCTCTAGGAGGTTCTAAAACACTCTGGCACAGCCCGCCAGCAGAGCCAGCCCTTAGGAGTGTGCAGGCACAGGGCCTCAGCCCACTGCATCCTCCCAGAAGCTGGCCTACAGGATGGAGGCTAAGGGTGGCCAGTCAGGCATGGGGTTCTGCTGGCCCAGAGTGCCAGGGGGCCAGGAAGTCCCCAAGGCCTCCAGCTGCAGGAGGAGCATCCCAGAGGAGGAGAGGCTGGAGCAGAGTGTCCTCCTGGTCCTGGCAGCCCTCTGCCCCTCGGCACCCCAGAGGCCTGGCCATGGTGGATGCTGCTAAACCACCAGAAACTTAATCTATTATTACACAGAAACTTCTGTACAGTCAGGGGTTTGAAGTCCCCAGAAGTGTTTGCCTGATTTGGGGCAGATAGCAGGGTGATTAATGCTCGTGATAAGGTGTTGATTGGTTCTGGGAGCTGCTGCAGACACAGGGTCTGTTGTGCATGCAGGGCTGGCAACTGTAGTCACAGAACAATAGCCCATTTATCTAGCACACCACCCCCCGCCTGCCCCAGGCGGGCACAAAGGGTGCTTGGGCCAGGAACCCAGGAGCCGGGCTCTCCCAGGGCGGAGGGTCCAGACCTGTTGCAGGGAGGCTGCTCAGCAAGGCCTGGGGGCAAGGGCTGGCCTGACCTAGCTCATTCTCCCTCAAGCCGCACACCACAGGGCTAGGGCCATGCTGTGGGTTCCAATGACTGCCCTGGAGGTGACAAATCTCCATGTCTCGGTGTCCACACCTACAAAATGGGATACTAAAGTCTCCACACTGTAGCTCTGCCAGGTGGATTGAATGAGGTAAGACAGTGAAGTCCTGAAAGTGAGATGTGTTGGCATTCACTCTACAAATACCGAATGCCAGCTCTGGGTGCCAGGAATGCAGCAATGACAATATTAATACAAAACTGATGGAAACGCCGAAGGGATGTCCACCAAAAGGAAATGTGGAAGGGGTCTGCATCCGTGGATTCAACCAACTGTGGATGGAAACTATTTGGAAAGAAGATTGCATCTGTGCTGAACATCTCCACTTGAACAGCCTTTTTTTTTTTCTTGCCATGAATCCCTAAACAACAGAGCGGAACAGTGGCTTGTGTTGTGTTCGTTGTCATGAGTGGTCTGGAGATGGGAGGCTGCGTGTGGGCTCCATGTCAGTTGATGCATTTTCACATGGGAGACTTGAGCACCTGTGGATTTGGGCACCTGCAGGAGGTCCCTGTGGGTGCTGAGGGGTGGCAGCCCTTTGTTACTTATCTGAAGAGTGATTGGAAGGGAAAGCAAGGGCAGGCAGGGCTCGCTCGGAAAAGGGGCCTGGTGTGGATGGGACCTCGGAGGACCTTACAGCGTCCCCAAAGTGAGGGGACTCTCATAGTGTCAGGGAAAACAGCATCGTGGAGACAGGGTGCGGCCACAGCAAAGGCCCTGAAGTGGGGGACGGGCCCACAGGCTGGCAGAACAGCAAGAAGGCCCGTGCACTGGGACCCCGAGAGCAAGGGCACCTGAAGCTCGGGCCGGCCCCAAGTGCAGTGCGGCTGGCCCCGATGGCAATGGGGTCCCTCTGGCTGCAGAGCCAAGAATGGACCATTGAGGGGCTGGGACAGACATGGCAGACCAGGATGGGGACTGCTGCACTAGTCCAGGCAGAGGAGGCATCTGGACCAGGGGGACGAGGAGCGGGTAGTGGATTCAGGGCGCCTGGAGGGTGACGGTTTTAGCTTCTTACGTCTGCTGTAATGAATTCCCACAAACTTAGTGGCTTTAAGCAACACATTGATTATCTAACAGCTCTGGACGTCAGATGGCCAATGTGGGCTACATTCAAGGTGCAGGCAAAGCTGGTTCCCGCTGGAGGCTTGAGGGGAGGTCCCTTAGCCTGCGGCCTTCCCCCACAGCCCACTTGTCTCTGCTTCTTCCTGTGGCCTTCACCACCTTCCTGCCTCTCTCTTTCCCTTATAGAGAGCTCAGTGGTGGCCTGGAGGAGGCGGTCAATAGCAGCATGGTGGGGAGGTCTGGCAGGGACAGACTGTGGGGGGCCTGGGAGGCCCCAGGAGGTGGGTGGGACTTTGTCCCTGGGCATTCAGTACAGAGGTGAGACCTGTGTGGCCACAGAGTCTCCCGATCCAGACCCCATTATCCTGGGGTAGGTTTTAGGGTATGAACTACCGCAGATGCTCCAAGAGGGGCTGCCACTGGAAGTTGCAGGGCTTTGCAGTGATGGAAGGGTGGAGGAGGAAAGAATGGAGGGTCAGGGGACAGACCCTGGAGCCATTCTGGGGACAGGCCTTGGTGGCTATGGCCCAGAGCAGGGCTGGGCACCAGGCCAGATGGACCAGAGGCTACCCCAGCTGAACCAACTACAGGGATGACAGCCCCAGCCCAGCCTCCTCCCAGCCACCGCTCTCAGGGAGCCCAGCTTTGCTCCTAGAAAAGGGAGGCCCTGTTGCCCTGCACTGGGAGCAAACACCTCCTTTGGCCTCACACTCAGCCCAGGATCCAGAGGTCCTCAGGGACCTGCGGGAAAAGAGGGCAGCCAGGCACCTCTGTCCGTGGCAGGGCTGCATTGCCCGGCCTGGTGGAGGGAAGCGGCCCCTGGGCGAGGTCCCCTGTGCCCACTTGAGGGGGTGCTGAATTCCCCAAGGCCTGAATCAGACCTGGTGCAGCTTCATAAAGCCAAGAGCAGAGGGCAGAATCCGAGGGGCCTCACCACCCATGCAACCCACTGTGGCATGGAGAGAACAATGCCCGGATGCCCTCATCCCACAGTCGGAATGCCAGACCCCTCGGGAATTCAGGCCTTGGTGAGTCTGGCACATTCCGGCCGTGTGTCAGCGGGAGAGTCCTGGGAAAGGGAGCTGCAGGCTGCCCACCAAACGCCCACCTAGGCACCGACGCGGGGAAGGCTGACGCCCAGGAAGGCCATCTCTCAGGGCAGGAGGTGCAGCTCCAGGTTCTCACCCAGGGGAGGGATTTCCTCCCAGGTCCAGTGTCCCTTTCACTGCTCAAGGCAAGCCCTCTGGAACAGACCCATCTTTTGGGGGACCCTATGATCATGGAGATCAGGTTCCTAGAATCACCTCCAGCAGTGCACGCAGAAGAGCCGGAGGCCGGAAGAAAGGCTCCTGGAGCAAGAGAGGGGAGAGCGGGTCCAGAGCCCTGGTCCCCCTGCCAGCCGCCCAGGAGGCTCCCGTGCCCCGTCTCCCAGCTTTTCTGGGTGGGAGGCAGTGGTGGGGAACTCAGCCAGAGTGTGTGATCACCCCGCTTCAGCGGCTGCCCACAGCCTTCACCATCAGGACCACAATTCTGAGGGCCCTTTGGATGAGGCCATCTCGCAGAGCTGCCCCCCACAGAGAGGAGAGGGGAGGGGAGCTGCCTTGCCGGCAGGGGACCCACAGGATGTGGCCTGCCAGCCCTGGGCTCCTGTGTTCCTTCCTCCCCCCTTCAGAGGAATGGGAGAAAGCCAGGCTTGAGTTCCTGATTTTTGTCCATTAGTGTTTTTAAATTGTGGGAGAGCCGGGAGTGGCGGCATGGAGGCCTCTACCGATTCCCTTTGCTCTGGAGCGAGGCTGCGGCCGGGCGGTGCCTCTCAGCCTTCTCTTTGGTGCATGGGGACGATGCTGGGTCTTGCCTTAGGGGTGTTGCTGGCGGCTTTCTTGTGCTCCTGGGCCTCTCCCCAACCCTCACTTTGGCTCCCCCAATATCCAAACCATAGTCCACAGGGCAAGCTGCCCCTGCACACACAGCACAGACCCCCCAGGCCCAAGCTGCTCCCTGCCCCACACGGGCTTCCTCTGAGGGTGCTGACGCCACCGCCTGGGGTCTTCTCTTTCCTCACGTTCCTGACGCCTGCCTGGGCCGGGCAGGGGACTCCTGGCTTCGTTTCTCTCCTCACCTTTCCCGGGCCATCCTTCAGACCTTGCCCGGCACCTTCCCTCCCTGTGCCAAGGCCTGGAGGTGATGTGGATGCAGCCAGGCAGTGAGGAGCGGGGCGAACGTTACAGCCGGCGCGAGAGAAGGGGCCCGAGGCACCGGTGCTTCCGACGGGGCCCGAGGGCCGTCTGACCTTTCCGGCCACGGGGCAGCAGTTGCGTGAGCGGGAACAATCGCCCCAGTGTGCAAGGCACAAGCAGCCTTTTCTTCCTCACCGGGCCGGCGCACACAGCTCCCAGCCTGGCTTCCCTTGAACAAACATATTTATTGTGGCCGCCACCGAGGCCTCGCCTTGCAGCCGGAGCCTGGGGGCCTCTGTCCCACCCACTGGGGCCCAGGGAGGGGACCCCTGCCCTGGCGGTCTCCCCTGCCCCGTGGGCCCCAACCCCATCTTGCCTGAGGCAGGGATGGCTCTGGTCCCACCCACCGGCTGGGGGCCCAGAAATTCCAGGCTCCTGCTGGGGACCCGTGACCACCCACAGGCAGCAAGTCAGCCAGGGTCCAGGGAAGAGGGGATCTGGGACACAGCTACTCCTGAGCCCATCCTCCACCTGGAGCCTGCCCCTTCCCTCCCGGAGCCTCAGTGTCCCTCTCTGTAAAACAGGAGGCATTGCCCAGCCACGCATGGCTCTAGCATCCCTCAGCCCAGGCCTGGCCCAGCAGCTGGGGTCGCGAGAGCAGTGCCCTGAGCTCTGAGATCCCCCCTCCCCCACTCCCAGGCCTCTGCCTTCCCCCTGGTGCCGCTCTGTGAGTCCAGAGGGGAGGGGCGTCCTCCCTCAGCCCTGACCCCGCTCAGGCCTCTCAGCTGCACTCAGCACAGGAGCTCCCCACACTCGCCCTCCCTCTCGGCGGCCCCAACCCTCGCTTTCCCACAAACCCGCAATCTCCTTTGCTCCGCTTCCTTCCGGACAGGCTGGCCTGGGCCCTCCCCACGGCTTGGCTTCCCTGGGGGGTGTCAGGCAGGGTCAGCAGCCATAGGTGATACCCCTAGTTCAGGGGACTCATTCCAGTTGCAAAGATACGAGGAGAGCTAGGGACCCCAAAGAGTAGCAGGGAATCCCCAGGTTTGCTGCCGGCAGCTCCTAGGAAGACCTTTGGGAACAGCAGGCACCTGAAGAGGAAGAAGGGCCAGGCCTGGGCAGCCCTGGGGGAGGAGCCAGGGACAGGTGTGCTGCCCTCTTGGCCTTGGATCTGTGGCTGTAGAGCCTCCTGGAGGGCGAGGCAGCGGGGAGGGGTCTAGCGGGTTGTAGGGGACTTCGGGCCTTCCACCGTCTCTCTCCCCTGCCTCAGGGCCTTCACGTCTGCTGTTCTCCTGCCCTGCCTGGTGAACCAACCCCGAGACATGCACACGCTTGCCTCTTCCCTGCTTAAGCCTCTTGAGTCTTCAGGCCTCAACCCAGGCTTCCCCTGCACGACGTCCTCTGAGCTGTGGCACACTGTAAATCAAGACCACCTTGCGGTTCCCCCAGCCCCTGCCTTACCCTTCTAGTGGTTCTGGCCTCTGATCACACGTGGAGTTTCAGGCCTGTCTGGCCTGGCAGAGGCAATTCTGCTCTGGCCCTGGGGCCTGCAGGTGTGTGTGAGAGGTGTATGGTGGCCGTCCAAAGAACAAACAAATGAACTGTCCAAAGCACAGGGCAAGGCAGACTGCTGGGGAGGATCAGGTCCTAAGAGGGTTCAGGCTGGAGCCCAGCTGCAAAGCAGGGCAGGGGTGGCCAAAAGGGGCCTGGGAGGCTGGACCTTCCGGAGGTGGCAGGGAGTACCGAGGGCAGAGGCAGGGGCGTGATGGACGGGTTGGATGAGGAAGCTTTACGGCCTCCCAGCCACCACAGGTCAGGGGGAGCGCTGTGCCCAGGGCCCCTTGACCAGCTGTGTGGGGCAAGGCAGGATGGGCCCCTCGGTGACGGGCAGGATGTGGGGAGCAGGGTGGGACAGGCCCCTTGGCTGTGAGCGGGATGTGGGGAGAGGGGCTGTCAAGGCTGATCTCAGAATGCTTGCTGTGGTTGCTGGGTGGGGTAACGGGAGTCTCCCTAGGCCCCGAAGGACTGGAGAGAAGGAGCAGGCCTCAGGGGCAGCTTCCCGAAGAGTCCAGTCAGGTCCCAGGCACATTCAGTGCCAGCCAGGGAGGTGAGGGGTAATCCTGAAAACTGCTGTATAGACAGAAGAAAGGACAAGAACGCCGCTCCTCTACTGTAAACTGTGTTGCTGGATGAGCCTCCTGCCTTCTCCAGCCTCAGTTTCCCCACTGGGAAGACCTCCTGTGCTTGGGCCTGGCTGTGGCTTCCCAGGCCCTGGCTGGGACCACCGCAGAGGTGACGTCTCCAGGAGGCCTCTGGGGCAGCAGCATGTTCCAGTACGACACATGTGCCCCAGAGTGGCTGCGTGCCAAGCCGGCTGTGCGCGTGGCCTCGGGCTGGTAGGGTAAGCACCTCGGAGGGCACTAACGAGAGGCACATGTGCCAGGGAAGCCCTGCCTTGTCATCACCTGTGCCTTGGCTGTCAGCACGCATCTGGCTCACATTGAATTCCCCCATAAAACGTGTTGAACCTGACGGCGGTGCAGCAGGACAGGGCGGGACGGCACACCGGGGAGCTGGGGAAGGGCCGCTCGGGGGCTCTCCTTGATGGTGACTCCCCCATGAGAAGCCACTTGCCCTGAAGACCCTGGGGCCCGCGGAGTGGGAAGTGGGGACAGGCTAATGGCAAGCAAGGCCCCGCCCGGATCAGGGTGTGCTGTAGCCGCCTGACTTCCCCTCCGAGGGCCGCAGGCTTCTCCCCTTCCTTCAGAGCCCAGCCACTGCTTGCTCCTTCCCACCCCTCCAAGGCCGGGGATGCCTGAGGCCACACTCTGCTGCAGTCAGTCCCCGTCCTGAAGTGCCCCTGACACACCTGTCCACATCCCGCAGGTTCCTAGGGCCTGGCCCACCCCCCTCTCCCCCCCCCCCCCGGTTTTCTGGTGAGCTAGGGGGCGACGTGAGCTCACCCTGCTGTCACCACCAAGACCACAGTGGGGCAGTTGAAACAGTCTCACGGCCCTGGAGGCTGGAGTCCAAGGCCAGGGTGCTGCAGGGCTGTGTCCTCCTGCAGCCTCAGGCCGTGCCTTGCAGACACCGCCTTCCCCACGCTCTCACGGGGCCATGCCTCTGTGTGTCCAAGTCTTCTCCTCTCCTAAGAATCCCAGTCAGATGGAATGAGGGCTCACCCTGAGTGCCCCGCTCTGCTTTAATTACCTCTTGTAAGACCTCATCCCCAGACACAGTCACAGCCAGAGACAGGAGCGGGGGGACGAGCCCGCCCCTCCTCCAGTGTGTCTGGAGCCCCTTCTGTGTGTACAAAGGGGCAGAGGGGCGAGGAGGCTCCTTGGCCCTCTGAGATGTGGGCACAGAAGGCCCTATGAGCTGCCTGGGGTTGGTGAATGGTCCTTATGGACACCTGAGATGCCACAGGGGCAATGGGCAGAGCCTACCTGGGAAGGGGCCCAGGCCTCCTGCCTGCCCTTCAGCTCACCCTGTGCCCCAGATCGGAAGGAAGCTTTCTCTAAGCAACGGTCAGGGGGAGCAGAGACTCAGGCAAGTGGACACTCCATTCCAAGGCTTGGGGACTGCACGGGATTGAAGGTGACCGAGCTCGGGCCAGATCCGGGATCTGGGGACAACCAGGGGCTGTGAATAGTTGGAGCTGAGCCCTGGAATGCTGAGGGCCCAGGGCCCAGGCCTCTGGGGAACGGCAGGCATTTGTAGAGTCCTGGATTTTTTGGAGTTTTCCTGAGACTTGTGACTGGTGGACTTGAGAGAGTCTGAGGCGCCTTTGGGGTCAGATGGTGGCCCCCATGCCTGGAAAGAAGGTGCGCTTCTTTGGGGATGGGAGGTGCTAGGTACCGATAGCCCCAGGAAGGGGCCCTGGAGCTGGACCCTGGGAGGTGTCAGTGTCATCGCCATGGCGACTTGCTCAGGGCTGTCCCTCCCGCCCTCCTGCTACACAGCCTGCAAACCCCACCCCAGCCCCATCCAGGTGTCCCTTGTGATCTCCCACCACTGACACAGGTGTGGCCCCCAGCAAAGGGCGGCTTGTGCCTGGGCATCTGCTGCCAGCGTGCGACCGCCCTGGTGTGTTCCTGGCTGGCTGGCACGTGCCATGTGCCTCTCCAGGGCCCAGTGGGGCCTTAGGGTGAAAACTCGGTCAAGATAAGATGCCCCCTTAGTCACAGGCGGGGAGTGGTGCGGAGCCTGGGTCTGCCTCAGGCTACCCTGAAGTGCCAGCTGAGGGTGGTTACCCCAAAGTGCCAGCTGAGGGCAGCTGAGGAAGCCCAGTCCTGCCCCCACCGCCTGCCCTCCCAGGGTATCCTGAGTGCCCCTAGCTGGGTCTCCACACTGGGGGATTCCATTATTTCAGGAGGCGGAGCCAGGGGTACCACATTCCATCAGTGGGTCCAGAAGGGATCGTAGGGGGAAGGGGCAGCCTTCAGGCTGTGGTGGCAGATTAGGTGGGACTCCCCCAGGAGAGGAGGAGGCAGGCAGGGAAATTGTGGGGAGGGGTGTATCCCACAGGGTGAGCAGAGGCTGGGTCCCGAGAGCATCTGGACTTGTTCCCAGGGCACCCAGTGCGGAAGCAGAGGGGTGCCAGTGGAGAGGGAGAGCCCTGGGCAGCTGGTGCTGTGTGGGTGGACATCTGGCCCCTGCCCAGTCACCTCTCTGTCCCAGGAACCTGCTCTCTTGGGGCACACGCACCTCAAGTGGGTGCAGCAGGCCCAGCCCACAGGGGCCCTGGAGGCCTGCTGGACGCCCGTGAGCTGCAAGGAGTTAATTCCTGGCCTTGTGGGCTGGCAAACTCTGACTCACCGAGCAATAAAATTCTTGTGTTTTAAAAATCAGTATATTAGCTTAATTTTATAGATTTCAGAAGTGCTACTTGAAAATAAAAGTCTCTTAATTATATTTATGATCCCAACGTGAGTGCATTTGACTCCGTTCATGGCGAAGAAGCTTTGTGTAAAATGCCGGGAAGCCCTCATGCTGACTTGACCCTCGAAGACCATAAAACATGGCTGGTGGGTCCGAGCCTGGCAGGGATATGGGGTCACGGCACAGCCCCTATTAACGCCACGTCCACCTCACCGCCAGGGAGAGTGGGGCTGCAGCCAGGCATGACCATCACAGCCCTAACCCCAGGATGTCCGCTGTTGTGACCATGGACATGAGGCAGTCACAACACATGGGAGTGGGTTGGAGGCATGGAAAGGGGTTGGTGCCCCCTGCCCGGGGGAGGCCCACTTGAGGACACAGAATGACATTGGGTCCTCTCAGCTTCATCCAGTTCCTGCCCCCTGCAGGGCCGTGGGCCTGGGCTGCAGGGACTTCAAGGGAGAACCACACTCTCCTCCACTGCTGGGAGGGGCCCACCCCGGCCTGGACTGCTGGCCCCAGGAGCCAGGGCCTGTGGTCAGGGCAGGAAACGGAGAAGATGAATGAGGAAAGGAGAAACTGCTCCAAAGGGTGAGGAGGAAGGAGAGGCGAGGGCAGAGTGAGCCCCTGGCCCAGGGGAGGTGGGGTCTGGAGTGTGGGGGCACTGTGCGTTCCTTGGCCATGGAGGTGGGCAGATGCATTGTCGTAAGGCCAGGAGATCAAGGAAGGCTCTCTGAGGAGGTACATTTGTACCAAGAAGGAAAGAGGCAGAGAGTCCTCCCAGGCTAAGTGCCTTGTGAGAATGCAGTGGCTCGGGGCCACTGGCAGCAGCGTGTCAGACAAGGGAACCTCAGGCTTCTGCTCACCTCTGCTGGAGACAGAGACCCTGGCCAGAGCCGTGGCCAGCCTCCCCTCACTCCCAGCTAGGCCTAGAGCAGAGTGCCCTTGGAGGCTGGAGGAAGCCAAGTCAGCCTGCCCCCTCCTTCCTGAGCCCCCAGAGTCGCCAGGAGACACAGGGATTAGCCTGGAGAGGGGCCTGTGCAGCCCCTGGGTATTCCGGGGTGGGAGTATTCTGCTTTTCCCGGGGGCCCGGCAGCCCAGCCAGGCTGTCCTCCCAGCTGACCGTGGGCTGCAGTGCTGGCCACACAGACGCTGCAGGGAACTGTCCTCCTGCCACCCTGGCCTCCGCCCACTGGCCTTCCGTGGGTGCTCAGAGCAGGCTGAAGAATGGGCTGTTCTCAGACACCGGCCCCAGGCCTGCCCTGTTGTTGCAGGCACAGTGGGGTACCTGCGGCCAGGTGAGTGGGCGAGGCGCAGGCTGTCACTCACCACCAGGGTTGGGGCTTGGGGGCTTCCTGGTGCGGGTGGAGTCTGCAGTAGATGGCTCGTGCCCTGCTACCACCATGCTGCTTTGAAAGAGGACTGACTTTCCTGCTGCCTCCACTTCCCTGTGAAGTAGGACTGACATCCCCCGTCTGACACAGGCTGGCACCCAACGTGTGTGCCCAGCATGTCTGGGAGGGCCGGAGGGCAACAGGGCCCCCACCCAGGCTGGCTCAGACTTGGCCACTGGCCACGGGTGCCACCGACCGAGCCCCTGTGTGAGGTACTGAGGGCCCATCACACAGATGGACTAACCAAGGCCACAGATGACAGGTGGCAGCCAAGATTGACCAAGGTCATATGGCAAAACATTTGAGCCCAGCAGTTCTGGTGCCTGGCAGTGAGCTGTTTGTGCCCTGTCTGTGGTTCCCAGCCATATGGATTTCACAGCCCCATTAAAGGCCCACTACGTATCCCTCCCCCACAAAGGTGGATAGATGTAAGGTGGCCAATATTTTTATTATGCAAAGAAGGATATTTCATAGAACAACATTAATTAAATGCCACGGTTTCATTCTAGAAAGGCTGAGGAGCCCATCTCAGACCAGGGGCTGGCAGTGTCCCAGTGTTTTTAAGAACTTGTTCTCACTCTGCCCCGGCCACTGTCAGTCCAGCCATGGCTCCCGTCTGCAGCAGTGGTCCGCGGAGCTCCAGGAGCTGACACGCTCTGTCTTACGGCAGGTTGGCCGCTCCGAGGACTGCTGGGCCTGTCAGTACGGTGTCCTTGCCTGGTTGGTATCAGCCAAACTGACCGTGTCCAGGGGACACAGAGAGGGGAGGGGCAGGCTGTTGGAAGCCTTTCTGCAGACGTGGCCTGGAGAAGGGTCCTAAGGAAGACCAGTGCCTGTGGGTCAGGGAAGAGGCCTCTCCAGTGGGATCCAGTCACTGGGGCTGAGGCCTGGGTGTGCAGGTGGGGTGCTGAGCCATCCAGCGGCAGCCCCGGTGACTAGAGCAGACTCCTTGGGGAGCTGTGCAGAGCTGGCTGACCTGTGTCCCCATGGCTTTGTCCTGGGTGTGCTGCCACCTTAGCCCTGAATGGACAGAGGCAAACCCCGCATGGCACCCAGGGTGCCAGTGACTCTGGTTACTCTAAAACCATGGGAAACCTCAGGACTTCTTTGTCTACCCCTCTGTGCAATGGGCTGGGCATGCCCCTGGGGAGAGGGCCAGGGGAGCCTCCAGGAATGGTAGGAGGGAGGGCGGAGGACAGGGAGCGGGTGCTGCTGCCCATCAGCGCGGCTGGGCAGCCCTTACAAATTTAGCAAACTCTTCCTTTTATTGTGTATGTTCGACAACTACCTTCACTTAAAGTCACTGTTTCTGGCTCTCCAAATACACTGAGATAAGGAAACAGTCTATTTAAGGAACAACGTTAGGCAAACAATAGTACAGGTGTTCAAAGATATGGAATGAGTGACAGATGGGGCAAGGTACCCCAATGCAGCCCCACCCAGGGGACAGCGCACACGGACTTTGAAGTCCTTTCCAGCAGGCCCCGAATGTGGGTGGGTGGAGCCAGGCCTCCTGGGGGCCTCAGCTCAGCTGGAGCCTGGGTCTCCGGGTGCCTGTTAGTTTCCTGTGGCTGCTGTAACAAGTCACCAAAATTTTGGTGGCCTAAAATCAAGATATCCGCAGGGCTGGTCCCTTCTGGAGGCTCTGGGGAGAGTCACTTCCTGCAGCTTCCTGCTTCTAGGAGCATATCCCTTGGATCGTGGCCCTCCTCCTCCCTCAAAGGCAGCTGCGGCCTGTGGCACCCTCATGCCACAGGCTCTGCGCGTCCCCCGCGGCCACTTCTCCTCCTCTGACTCTCATCCCCTGCCTCTTCCCCACATCAAGACCCTTGTCATCCCATCGGGCCGCCCAGAGAACCCAGGGTCCTCTCTCCAGCTCCTGAGAAGCTGCTTGGCTGCCTTAACTCCACACAGCCTTGATTCCTCTTCAAAGGAAATCAAGTGGCGGAGGGGAATTGAGTGGCACATTCGTGAGTTTCAAGGATGAGAGCATAGACTCCTTTGGGGGCACCCTGGGGCGGGGGATGTTCCTGTGTCTCCCTGTAGCCCCCGCTTCGCCAAATGACCAGCTGAGGCAGTGCTGCCTCTGGAGGAAGTAGAGAGTCCCTGGCGGGTCTCAGACCAAACTGTGGGAGGGTGGTCTCAGAGACAGGGGAGGACCCTATGAGCTGGAGAGAGTGTGAGGGCAGGGCCTCCTGCGAGAGGGTAGGTTTGACTTTTGCTCTGCCACTGAGTGACTGCATGGCCTGGGCAGGCACCCCAGTGAGGCCTGACTGGCTCGTGCTGAGGTGACCGTGTCCAGCAGTCACTGGGGCCCTGGGGACACTTGCTCTTCCTCTTGTTTCACGGCCTGGCAGGGCCCCGAATTCGCCACAGGGCTGCACATGTGTGTACATGCACACATGCCCAGCATGACCCTGTCCCCACCTGGCGCCTGTCCCCTGTGCCCCTGGCCGTCGCTTCTGCCTGCAGCCTATCCCCTGCCCAGGCCTGGCCCTCCCAGCTCACCCTCTCCCAGGCCAGGCCAGAGCTCTGGTTGGGTCTCTATCCTCCTGCCCTTTGGCCCCCTCTCTTACTGATAGAACATTCCAGAGCATTCCACCACCACTGGCCTGCAATTATCACCCCATCGCTGTGAGTGGGGGCAGGCTGAGGAAGCTGTGCCGGGGGTTGGAGGACAGCCGGACTCCCTGCAGGGGCAGCTGCGGGCGCGCAGACAGCTGGGGCTGGGGGCCTCTGCCAAAGATATTCTGCCTGTGGTTTTCCTCCTTGACCTTCTTAGGAGGGTCCAGTTCTTTCTCCTGGCCAAGCCCCACTCTCTGCCACCACAGGCAGAGCCAGGGCGGGTGGCTATCTGCAGGAGCCCCCAGGGACCCCCAGCAGCACCCCTCCTGTCCTCCTGCCCCAGGGCGGGCTGCTGCCTTGTAACCCCCCAGAACTCTTGGCTCTCATGTACATGAGTCAGCGCTGACTGTTCAACCTGTTGCAAGACACTCTGCTGGGGGCTGCGACATGGTTAGGTTCCCTCCGCATTAGAAGGTAGAAGGAAGAAAAATAAGTTCTGAAAGAAACAGAATTGCCTGGCCCCCACCCTGCCCTTGAGGTAGACAGAGGCTTTGCACAGAATGACCATCCCCGCAGCAGGTGGCTTGGAGGGGACCACCGTGATTTGAGACCCTGGGCAGTGCTGGCCAGAATCAACCTCCATGAGATGGGCAGGGCAGTCCAGGGCAGAAGAAGCTTTGTGCCCCAAGCTCAGATACACCGGCTACAGTGAGAGGCAGCAGGCAGCCTCGGGCCCTCAAGCTGGTCCCCACCTGCCCATTTGCAGCTTGCCTCCTATAGCCACCTGGCCACTGCACCCTGATACAGCAGTGGGGCCTTCATGCCTGCAGGGTGTCTGCTTGCCCAGCTGTGCCCACTCATGTGGTGGATTCATCCAGAGGCTGGCTCTGAGGACCCCGGGTTCCCCCCAGCCCTTTCTCGGGGCAGTTTACACTTTGCAGCTGAATAAATCAGGGGCAGAAATGCCTGGCAGGGGAGTGTTTACCGATTTGGTTTTCTGGGGCTGAGGATGCGCGGTGTTTGTCCAGGCTCTGTCCTGCTGGCTCCTCTGAAGCTTTGCAAACAAGAGCCTCAGAGAGAAGGAGGCCTTTCCGTCGCCATGTGCTGAATTCAGGGCGGTCCTGACAGCCAAACGCAGGGGCCCGCTGTGGTCTACTCTGCACGGCTGCCGAAGGAGTGCAGGTCAAACAAAGCAGGCCAGCAGCTTAGAGACCCCTGAGTGAGCAGGCGGACCCACAGGAAACCCAGCGCTCCGAGCCCCCATGGCTGGGGTGTAGCAGCCACCCAGCAAGACTGGACTGAGAGGCCACGTGAGCAGCCACCCTCGCCAGGTGGGCACAGGGAGTGCAGGTGATTCGTTCTTGCCTCAGATCCAGGAGAGCAGCTTTTTGCCTGAACCCACTCATGAATGTTTCATATTTTTAGAGGGCTCCTTGTGAGGACAGTGGCCCGAGCAGGCTTTGATGAGCATTAGAGCAGGCAGCCACAACTGGGCAGACCTGAGCCTGGAAACCAGCTTGTCATGTTTGAGAGGGAAGGGGCATTCCCAGAAATCACAGGGATGACTGGTGTGAGGCCCAGGCACCCAGAGCCTGCTGCCCATATAGACTCTCTTACTAAGCAGGGGCCCCTTATTGTCCCTGGGGGTCTTCCAGCCCCTGGGCCCTGTGATCCTCCAGAAGGTGAAGTCTGGGGTACCGCTGGGCATCTCTCTTCACCTCTGCAGAAGCATTCATGAGTCAAGCCCCCACCCCTTCAGGCCCTGGCCCAGGTCTCAGGGCAGGTCCACCACCCAACCCACTGGTAGACTTAGGGGTAGAAATTATCCCAGCTTTTATCCAGAGCTCAGGGCCCAAGATGTCAGGGCTCCCGCCGGCTGTTACTCTGCCTGTGGCCTCCCTCCCGGCTTCCCGGCGTGCAGCTCCCAGAAGGAGAGTTTGAGCAGGAAAGGGAAGGCGTTCAAATCCCTGTGCCAGTCCCCGCATGATCCCCAGGGGACTTGTGTCTCCAAGGAGAGCAGCCCTGCACAGCCCGCTTTCACCAATTCCTGGAGTGTGTGCAGCAGCCGGGCCACAGGGCTCTGGTCCGCCAACAGCACCCACAGGAGTAGAGCTGGTGTTCTCCTGCACGGCACCCTCCAGCCCCCACGTCCTCCCTAAAGCCCTCTCTCTAGTGCCCACAGACCACTCAGTATCCTCCAGGAAGTGGCTAGTGCGCTCTGACCACAACCCAGCTATGGAATTCGTCTTCCCTTGTGGTCTGTCTAGACGTATACAAGAATATGCATGCATGCACACATGCGCTTCTCACTCCAACTTAGCCTAGTTTTTAAGGTAATTCTTATTTTAATAAATAGAATAAAGTATGTAACCTAGTAATAATTTGATAGAATAGTTATTGTATTAACCACATTTTAAAATTTTCCTGGCCCGCACGTGGTTCGTCCTCTACAGACTACTTTCTCTCACCCCAATCACTGCACGTGTTCCCCAGGACCCAGCTAGACTCAGCTAGGTGACTGCCTGGTTGTAAGTAGGTGGGTTCGTTAAATTGTGTATACCCAGGTGAGTGTGGCTAGAAATGGCTTTCGGATTTCTGTGAAACCTTGTCAGCTGAGGGGAGACGCAGTCTATAGGTGAGTTGGAA
Organism: Saimiri boliviensis; assembly: GCF_048565385.1. Lineage (NCBI taxonomy): Eukaryota > Metazoa > Chordata > Mammalia > Primates > Cebidae > Saimiri > Saimiri boliviensis. Next base: position 131,840,116 of record NC_133454.1, read on the forward strand.
TCAAACAGCTGAAAAGGCAAGGAAGATGACTGCAAGACTCTCAAAGAATTTTGTTCTCAGGGGATATTGAAGGTCATGGCGTGCAGACAGATCTGGGCCTGGACAGTTTATTGCTGATATAAATAAATGCCATTGATTTGGGTGGGTTGATCTAGAGTGGGAAGATTATTGCAAGAGATTCTAGAAGAATTTTGTTCTCAGGGGATACCTGAGGGTCATGGAGTGCAGACGGATCTGGTCCCCCCGTCAGTGCACAGCAGTGTCTCCCCTCAGTGCTTGAGGATGTCCCAGGGTAGGCTACATGTCTCAGCTCCACAGGGTCAGATTCACGACCTCCCCAAGGTAAGCAGCCTTCTTGATTAGCCACCATCTAAGACCCAAGCGTGCTTCGTGACAGGCCTTTGAGCCTAAGAGGAGTTGCCCCAGCAGTGACATCGGATGCCTGTTTAGTCAGCGGACTGCCTCAGAAAGGAATCTCACAGGCAGCGGGTTCTTCTGGTAGGGTGGGATATTTTAGCAGGAGGTAAACAGGTGTCGTCACAGGACGACAGATCGGGGCCTCTCCTGGTAGGCCTGGAGGGTGCTGGCCTGTAAACATGCTCCTGCCTGTTCCTGTCTGGTCCGGGGCCTCCTGACTGCAGGTCTCTCCTGGGCTCTCAGCCCCAGGTGCCTGCCCTCCCCCACATAGCTTGGGATGTCATCAGCCCATTGCTGGTACCCGTGACACCTTCACTGCCCTCTTGGCCACATTCTGAAAATCAATGGTTAATCCCTCCTTGAATACACTCCTGCTCCCCCAGAGCATGAGCCCTGGGGCCTGAGCTGGTAGGAGCCAAGCTCTGGGCCCAGGGGGCGCTGAGGAAGGGTGGGTGGTCCCTGGTAGAATGTCTCAGGGCCCATAGGTTCCAACAGCCAGTGTGGCACCTGTGGCCTCCCCTCGTTCCTTTGGGAAGGCAGGTGGGAATGGGACACCACCAAGGGACCCCAAATCCAGGTTCTTCACTCAAGGAGTTGTAGGGGCAAGATGAGTGGACCTCACCCCCAGTGCGCAGTCACGGCTGCGTTTCTACAGGCCTTGCACAGCCAGCAAGCAACCTTTCTAAGCGGCCGCAGGGGACTCAGGCTTGCACCCTGCCTGTTTAGGATAAAAGGCCACTAAATGTCCACTCTGGTGTCTGCTCAAGCAGGAGGCAGCGTGGCATTGGGAACACCAATGCAATGTTCAGAGAAGGCTCTTAGCCAGCTGGCCCCCGACGGGCTCTCCAGCCTCGCCCGCTCTCATGGCCACTGAGCTCCTGCAGAGCCTTCTGGGTGCCTGGGAGGGAAGGATGTGTTTCTCACTCTAGTACTGCAGAGCATGTGATAGCTGCAGGGGTACAAGAGGTGCCATTTTAACGAGAGTCACCTGAGAGAAGGCACAGCCAAGGCTCGTTCGCGGCTGCCCCTGATGCAGAGTCGGCACGTGAGCCTCATGCGTTCTCACACTTGTGTGTGCGTTCCTTTCTTCTCCAGTGTTTCCTGGGCCCCATGCCATGCCAGGCACCATACTAGGCCCTGGGGATAAAAAAGCAGACAAAAGAGATGAGACCTTCATCCTAGAGCATAGTGTTTTGCAGGGAAAGTGACAGGGAATGAGAAATCTATGAAAAGACCAGAGGCTCTGGCAGGGGCTCTGACCGCGTGCGAATGAGGCCTCAAACAGGAAGTGAGCTGCGTCCTTCTTTAAACAGAAATTCTAAATGACGGGGTACCGAATGCATCCACCCCAGGCCTCGTCGCATGGGCTGTTAGGCAGTAATTTCCTACATTTTCTTCTGTGAGATTGATAATTCAGCTTTGGTCATTTGGGTCTGTGATGGCATCCAGGTGCACCTTCATATTTGGAAGAATCCAGCTTCCTTTTCCTCCCTGGAGTGACTCCCCTGCCCTGCAGCCGCTTCATCCTGTGCATGGTGGTCGGTGGTGTCATCTCTCTGGTCTACCGTGTTCCCAGGGATGCAAGGGTGTGTGACCGGGCCTCCCTCTCTGCACTGAGAGTCTGCTGGTCGGAAGGAAATGACAGCACCCCAAGGTCTGCTGCTCTGCTTTAGAGATAGGTTCCAATGCCCAGAAGAGCTCCTAAGCCCCTATTGATAAGAATCCCTTTTAAGTTTGATTTATCTATTATGCGATTTATCTGGGACCTTTATTCCTCCACGCCAACATTAAAGCTAAGCTTATCACATTTCTTTAAAATTTCAGCAGGAAGTTTGCTTGGGGTTACCTTGAGTTTGCAGATTAAATTTGGGAAAAACTAGTCTCTGTCATGTTGCATCTTCTCATCCAAGAGCTAGGAGTCTCTCTGCATTGAGTCCGGTTCTCCTAGTCTTCTGTTGCCATCTGGAAGTGTTCTCCTAAGAGGGCCGGTGGAGTTCTGCTTCCATTATTCCTGGATGAAACCTTCTTTCCCATGCTATTTTGGAGCTTATTTCTCCCAGGAGTTTCTCACTGGTATAAATAGATGCCATTGATTTGGGTTAGTTGATCTCACACCTGACAGACGTGCCATACTTTCTATCAGCTCTAATAACTAATCTTTTGATCGTGCTGACTGTCTAAGGGGATCAGTCCTATCAGGAGGGATCAGTGTGACCGCAGGCCCTCATCCTCCAGCCCCTGAAGTTCTTGCCTCATCTGATTCCTCACGTCTTCACGTGCGGGGCTGGCAGAGGCCGGGGTGGCCTGATCCTTGCCACCCTTCTGCTGGGCCTCAGCACCTGGCAGGGCAGGGGCTTCCTCTGACACACTACAGGGATTTGCTGAGGATCCCTTATCTGCTCAGTAAAGGTGCTGTGGAGAAGGCCGCTCAGCAAGGGCCACCTGTGGTCCTGAGCCCGGGGCCAGGGCCGGGAGCAGGGGGCAGCAGCAAGGCAGCTCATCCTCGGCTGCCTCTTCTCCCTCACTACTATTTGTTTTTTGTTTGTTTATTTGTTTGTTTTGAGATGGAGTCTCATTGTATTGCCCAGGCTGGAGTGCAGTGGTGCAATCTCAGCTCACTGCAAACTCCACCTCCCAGGTTCAAGCGATCCTCTCACTTCAGCCTCCAGAGTAGCTGGGATTACAGGTGTGTGCCACCATGCCTGGCTAATTTTTGTAATTTTAGTAGAGACAAGGTTTCACCATGTTGGCCAGGCTGGTCTCAAACTCCTGGCCTCAAGTGATCTGTCCACCTCAGCCTCTCAATGTGCCTGGATTATAGGCATGAGCCACCGTGCCTGGCCCCGCACCACCATTTTGTTATTTTAAATAAACTTGGATTTGAGAGTCGTTTGGGAATTACAGAATTCTTATGCAGGCGGTACTGAGAGCCCCGGTGTGCCCTTTCCCCCAGCAGCCCTATTTTCAGCGTCTCGCATTAGTAGAGCATTTGTCGCAAGGAAACACCAGTGCTACATGACCATTAACTAAGTCCGTGCTTGACTCAGATTTCCTCAGTTTCCCTACTATCTTTTTATTATCCCCAGATCCCCCTCGGGGTCCCACACGACATTCCCTCCTTTGTCTCCCTGGCCTCCTCTGGGCGGTGACCATTTCCCAGGCTCTCCTTGGTGGTGGTGACCTGAACAGTTCGGAGGAGGACTGGTCAGTGGTTTGTGGGGGGCCCCTCATTGGGATCCGTCTGGTGCTCTCCGCAAGATTAGACTGAGCTGTGGGCATGGGGAGGAAAAGCACAGAGAGAAGTGCCCTCCTTATTTCCTGGCACCGAGGGCCTGCCCTGTTGGCGTGGCTCATCGTGGGCGATTCTGTCCCTATCTCCTGGCTCTGAGGTCATGGCTGTCAATCTTCTCAACTGTGATTTGCTCTTTTCCCCCTTTCCAGACTGTCCCTGGACCCAACAGAATTTGGTTCTGGGGCCCTAGAGAGACCCCTGGGATGTGGATCATGCTGGTGACCCTTGTGAGCCCCAGTGGGGGCAAATCCAGGAAGGGACCTCCTGGGAATGAGATCTGGCCTCTGCCTGGATCAAAGCCATGGCCCCATTCCCCGGGGATAGGGAAGCTGTGCAGGCAGCCTGGGTAATGGGCCACCGCCCCAGGCAGGCGTGGGAATACACACATGGCCCTTCTCAAAGACGGGTGCTGTCCCTGGGGCCCCAGCAGGGTCTTGGAGCCTCTCTCATTGGGCACATCCGAGCCCAGCCTGGGCCATGGTGGAAATGCAAATCTAATTAGTCTGGCATTGAGCCCGTCTTAAAAGTATTAACAGAGCCTTAAACTGTGCTGTTGGACGGGGATGAAGAAACGCCTCAGAAAGAAATTACCGGATGGTGACAAAGCCCCAATTTATTAGTCTTCTCCAATGGGGACTGTGCAAAGGACATTAATTACTTTAATGGGACTTATTTTGCTTCGTTGCCCAAAGTAATTGGTTTATTAACCTCTCCTTCCCTTTAGGGAGAGAGGGAAAGGCGGGGACCTGGGGGTGGCCCCGGGAGGGGCTTGTCCAGCCTTCTGCTCCTCTGCCCAGTGGTGTGGCCTTGCACCCGGGGGTAGCTAGTACTCGGTCCCTGCTGGTCTGGGCTGGAGCCACCTTGGTGCCCACCGATCTGTTCTTGTTTGCTAGGTATCCACTGTGTGCCAGGCACTGGGAATACGGCCATGAGAAAGACAGGACCCTCAAGAAACAAGCTGTTCCCAGAAGGCCATTAGTTCACTGTTGCCACAGGTGCCCAGAGGAAAGGAAGATGGCTCTGCTCTGGGGGTGGACACGTCAGGGCAGGAAGGGCCGCAGGCTAGGATGGTGGGGAAGGCCGGACAATGCCGGGAAAGGGAGGACTGGATGTCCACAGGGAGTGGGGGTCATAGGGGCAGGTTCCAGAGATCAGAAGGAGGTGGTGGGAAGAGGAACGCAGGGCGAGGCTGGCTGGAGGCAGGTGAGGCGGCCCAGCCTCAGGAGCCAGGAGCCGGCTTCCACGGGCTTTAGCAGATGAGGAGTGATAAGGTCTGTGTTTCAAAACAATCCCTCTGGCATGAATCAAGCCGTCTTGAAAACAGACCAGAAGTGGATGCCTGCACCACCAGCAGCAGAATACTTCAGGAAGACCACTCAGGCCCAGGGCTCTGCAAACAACAGATTGCAGAGAGCCGCGGCTCACCCACACTCCACCCTAGAAAAGGGCAGGAGCCCAGGGCTGGGTTTGCGGCCAGTGCACACTGTCCTCAGTGGCCCGGGAGGCCCAGAACTAGGCTGGGAAAGACCCCTACACAGCCCTCAGCTCTCCAGTCAGCCCCGTCTCCTTGTGTCCGCAGACCTCCCTCGGGTGAGGGAGAAGCAAGCCCCCCTCAGGAATGCTGGTCAAGCCGGCGTGCCCCGACCCCTAGCTCACCCTGGTCCCACGCAGGGCCGCTCCCCAAGTGAATCCCAGAGGTGTGCCTGCTCTGCATGTCCCAGTAAGGGTGGTTCCGTGTGTTGGGTGGACGTGGTAAGGTGTGCTGGCACACAGGGGTCCCTTCAGATGCCCCTGGGTGCCTCCCCAGGCAGGGTCCTCAGCATCTGATGTCAAACCAGCCTCCACTCTTCCTCCAGGTGAGCCTGACGGCCAGCTGGGCGTCCACATGGAAGTGTGGGGGGCCCGGATGGGACAGGCCTGGCAACCAGGGCCCAGCACCAAGCTGCAGGTGCAGGAGCCCCAGGCAGCCTGGAATGGGGGCTCAGAGGCCACCCGGAGCCCACAGTGGGGACTCCCCATAGCAGGCCTGGCTGGGTCACAGAGTTTAGGGTCCAGCCACCTGCTGCCCCTCCCTCTGGGCCTGAAGACCATCTGTCATGTGACAGGGGCAGGCTAGGCCTTCCTTGAACTCACTGTGAGCTGCAGACACTGTTCTAGCCGGGTGAGTGGTGCCCTGTGGGCCAACATCCCCACCTCTGGTCTGGCCTCTGGGTGTGCAGGGGCAGCCCCCGACCTCCAGAGTGCCCACTTCTCCTCCTTGGAGTTGTCACCTTGTCCTCGAGTCTAGCCGGGGCTGCGCTGCCTTAGACATGAGCTATTCAAAGCGGCGGGAGGGGTGAGGCCTCTGGAGCAAGGAAAGAGAGTGGAGACTGTGCCCAGCAAGTCCATGAGGCCATTCATGGGATAGAAAGAAACTCTGAAACCCGGTGGCCCTACCATCAACACACATGGGGCCATGGGAAGAAGGGGGCTTAGGCCAGACCACACGTCAGAGGCCTCAGGCCTGTCTCCTTTACCAAATGGGGGGCTGTTCTGCCAGCACTCCAGCAGGGAGGGTGGGAAGATGCCATGATTTCCAGGGTGGTGCCAGGACCTGTCTTGCCCAGGCTCTCCAGGGAGGGATCTGGGGTTGATTGGGAGACGTAGGAATTAAGGGGTGTCAGGGCCTTGGCTGGGGGGCAAGCACAGACAAGGATGGAAGCAGCTCAGTGTCACTGAGTCCGCACTGGGAATGGGGGATCTGAAGGTCAGGGCTCTGCCTGGTGCAAACTGTATGGCCTTGGGTACACTAATGAGCCTTTCTGGGCCCCAGCTTCCTTATTTGTACAACGGGGATGATAGAGGAGTTAACATGTGTTTAAAAACACAGGGGTTCCCCTGGGCGCAGTAGCGCATACCTGTAATCCCAGCACTTTGGGAGGCTGAGGTGGACAGATCACCTGAGGTCAGGAGTTCAAGACCAGCCTGGCCAACATGGTGAAAACTCGTCTCTACTAAAAATACAAAAATTAGCTGGGTGTGGTGGTGGACGCCTGTAATCTCAGCTACTCAGGAGGCTAATGTGGAGAATCACTTGAACCCAGGAGGTGGAGATTGCAGTGAGCTGAGATCATGCCACTGCACTCCAGCCTGGGCAACAGAGTAAGACTCTGTCTTCAACAAAAACAAAATTGAGTACAGGTGCCCTGAGAAATGTGTATAAATGAGTGAAGATGGGGTGAGAGGGACAGAGGGGAACAGCTGAGAGGCCAGTGGCAGAGCCAGGGCCCAGAGGCACCTTGCTGGTAAAGCTGAGAGAGACCTGTGCAAAGCCACCTGAGTGAAGTACTGTGGGTCCAGGGTCCAGGTCAGTGCCATGGGCAGCTGGGGGCTGGGTCTCTGGGGAAGTTGAGGAATGGCATGTATTCCAGGAAAGAATGGGGCCGGAGCCTGAAGCAGGATGACAGAACCCAGGGCCGAGGGCATGGGAGATGAGGGTACAGCTGTTAGGCGTATGGCTGGCCTGGCCTAACCGGTTGGGGAATCTGTGGGAGGCTTTTGCTTTGCTCTGTGAACTGCTGGGCCTTCCTGAGGTGCCCGGGGAGCCTTCCCACAGAACGTCCAGGCTCTTGCTGGCCCACACTGCAAGTTCTCTGGCTCCCGGTGTCTGCGTGGAGCCCACCAGTTTCACCCCACATCTCCTCTCCTGTAGGGAGGCCCTGGCTGGACCAGTCACTTTGCAACTCACAAGGCTTTGGAAGGCAATGCTCACAAATCACTTTTCTAGACAAAGAACAGTAAGAGGCCCATGTCATTCTTCCGAGACATTAGGAGTTTTCTCTCCCTTGTTTTAATCAACCAGTTCCCAATAAGTCATTTCAGCCAGGCCATTACCAATGGCTTATAATCTCCAGGGGCTGCTGGGAGAAATGGGATCCCCTGGCTCTTTCGCTGAAAACACTTTTCTTGTTTCCTTTCTCCAGCGTGCTGGAAGCTGGCCAACTTGCCAGTTCCATTAGCTTAATGAGGGCTGACAGCCTGCGACAAAGGTCCTCATAATCTCCCCAGGATTTAAATGGGGTCCTCCCCAGCCGCCTGCCTACACCCCAAACTTGAGGCTCTTTACCCCAGCCCCTCCCGGGAAAAAGCCAGGACAAAGATGCATTTCTTTGCTGGTTCCTTCCTGGCGGCTGGGTGCAGGCAGCCTCAGACCTTCAGGCCGTCTGCCCAGTTTGGGTCGCCCACAGCCCCTGCACCCCACAGCAATTTCTTGGGAGTTTATCATCCCCAGAGCTTGGAGCTACAAGGCAGTGACTAGTTTTGCTGGGCTCTGCTGGTCCCTCGGAGGCTACAGCCGGCTCACCATGAAAACTTTATCCTCAGCCACACCTTTCTTTCTGGAACCGGCTGAGGCCTAGCATGAGAATCAGTTTGGAGTCCTCTCACACCCTCATCCAAGCCCTCATCTCCCACCCTCCACTTACAGAGAAAGCCCCAAGCTCTCAGCAGAAAATGGACTCCAGTGTCTAGGAGCAGGCAGGGTCCTGGATGGGGGCTCTACGGGCAAGGGGAGGCAAGACTGACTGACGAGCTGCCCAAAGTGGGCATCTGCCCCATGTTCCACCCGCAGGAAACCCTTTCTCCCGATGCGGGGACTTGCGTCTCAGTGCAGAGGGCAGCAGGAACAACACAGCTCCAGAGCCGAGAGTCCAAGTTCCCTGCTGGCGGGCACCTCCCTGGCAAACAGGTCATTGGTGTGTTCTCCCTCTGACATGGGGCAGCGACCCTCGTTCTGAGAGCAGTGGCTGTCCCTGGAAAGCCCTCAGTGAGCGTTACCATGGTTTTTAAATAAAAACAGCTGCAGATGTGCTGTGCCCTTGCAAGGACAGGCAGGCGGGGACTTCAGGGACAGGTCCCCACAGCCAAGGTGTTCAGCCGCTCTGTCCCCTGCACAGAATGCCTCTCCCACTGACTCAGGGTGAGGGCAAAATGGCACTTGCAGGCGTTGAGGCCTGGCCACCTTTGCCCTCTTCCCCCCACAGCGTGGCAGACCTCACTCTGGCCCACAGTGGACGCCCACACACGTGCCAAAATGTTTCCTCAAAGATGCTCTTCTGCACAGCCACCGCTGCCACCCTGGTACCTCTCTGGGGTGCCTTGTACTTCCCGGGCCTCCACGCACCCTGAGGGGCCATCTGAGGCAGCGCTCGCCCTGGTCATCCCTGTTTTCACCAGGCTGTTTGTAGCCAGAGCTTGGGAGTTGTGTCGTGTGGTGTTAGGTTGGGTCGTGTTGTGTTGACTTGTGCTGGACTGTCTTGAGTGTTACTGAGTTGAGGTTACTGGGATGATTTTAGCTTAACTGAGGCGATCTAAACTCAGCCGCGTGGCTTTGGTGTCTGCGCTAAGCTAAACCGAGTTGAATTGAGCAGGCCTGTTTAGCTGGCATGTGCCAGGTGGTATCTCAGGGCATCCGATAGGATACTTCATGTCTTGATCTGTTCAAGCTGCTATAACCAAATACCATGGACCTGGTGAATCACACATAGGAATTCATTGCTGTGGAGTCTGGGAAGCACAAGGTCCAGGCGCCAGCAGATCTGGTGTCTGGTAAGGGGTCTGTCTGGCTTCTGGATGTCACCACTGGTGTCTTCAGATAGCAGAAGAGGCAAAAAAGGTGCAAACCAGCTCCCTCAGGCCTCTTTTCCAAGGGCACGAATCCTATTCCTGAAGACTCTGCCCTCCTAGCCTAATCACCTCTCAAATGCCCTGTCTCCTGGTACCATCAGGGATTGCGGCTAAGGTTTCGACATAGGGACTTTGGGAAGATACACACATTCAGACTACAGCACCTTGCTCCTGGAAACAGAGGAAATGTGCCGGTTCCTTTCTTTCAGTTCTGGGTTATATCAAAATGAGTTCCCTTTGTTGAATCTGTTTCAGTCACCTGTCCCTAGGATCCTCGCAGAATTTCATTGCCAACTAGGAAGGTCTGCTCTGGCTGGCCTGGGCTTGAGAACCAGTACAGGACTGCTCTCCTTTGTGGGCTGCTGATAAGAAAACAATCTCACACAGACATAAGAACCACCCATGCTTAGTGTCACGTGTGAAGCATCAACCCAGAAGGAAGAGAGACCGTGCATTCACGAAGAACCCTCTCAGCCACAGCTCCATTTCTGTTGCATTTGGGCCAGGCCACCCTCGTGGATGTCATTACATGAAGAGTAGGACGCCATACAGCATCTGAGATGGGGGTGTCACTAGATCCTCAGTCTGTCTCTTGGAAAGCCCCTCCGGCTGCCACTCTGGGGGATGGGTGGGAGGGGATGAGGCTGGAGCCTGAATAGGGAGTTCAGAGGCCTCTGTGTCTGCCCAGGCTGGTGAGGGAAGCCAGCCTCAGCTGCTCTCCTGAGGGTGCCTGCCTGGGTCCCTGAGTTCCCTCCCAGAAAAAGCATGTGCCAGGGCAGAGCCAGGAAAGCTGGGGATGTCAAAGCCTCCCTACCTGCTCTCCATCCCCTCCCTCTGGGGCCTGCTTCTCTCCCCAGCAAAGTACCTGACACCTGGGGAGTGATCTGGGACAGTCGCGACACCTTTTAAAGTATAGGCCTCAGTGGCTTTTGGTATATTCACAGAGGTGAGCAGCATCACGACTCTAACTTTAGAGCATTTTCATCACTGTCAACAGGTTGCATCCCAGGTACAAAGCCACACTAGGCCTGGTGGGGACAGCTTGCGACTGCTGGAAAGCCTGCGCCTGGGCCTTCTTCTATTTCTTCTTTCATCCACTGGTTTATTCCTTTGGCCATTCAAGAAGCTTCCCCAGCTTCCCTCTGTCTGAGGCTCACTCCATTACAACACAAGGAAATGAGACATCTGTGGCTCTGTGGCTGGCTCTTTTTTTTTTTTCAAATCGTATATCTGATAAGGGACATGTATCTAGAATATACAAAGAGGCCTTATCACTCAATAAGACATTGATCCAATTTAAAAATAGGCGAAGGACTTGAGCAGACATTTCTCCGAAGAACAGACACAGATGGCCAGTGAGCACAGGAACACATGCACGTGGACGCACATTCAGCCTCAGCAGTCATTAAGGAGGCACAGATCAAAATCACAGTGAGGTTTATACCCAGGAGGATGACCAAAACAAAACAGACAATCCAAGAATTGGCGAGGATGTGGACTGCCAGAGCTAGGCTGGCCGTGCCATGTATCTGGAGCAGGGGCCTGGAGGGGTGTGCCCATTCCATGTCTGTGTGTTCACATGTGGTGGGCACAGGTGGTGGTGCCAGAAAGAGCCTCTGCTGGGCTTTCTCACCACCCCAGCCTCTCACCTGCAGCCCAACCATCCTCCAGTGGGTTTTTCAGGGAACTTAACATGATGAGTCTAAAATTTCTGTGGCTGAATAAAGAACTGAATAAAAATCACCAAGACCTTGCCAAGAAGATCAAGGAAGGGCCTTGCCTTCCAGATACCAGGATGCAGAAGAGGCTATAGTAACTAGGATGTTGCAGTGTAGGCACAAAGGTAGACAATTAGCCCAGTGGACAAGATAGAGAGCCCTGAAGAGACCCACGCAAGTGTGGGATGTTGGCGTGTGACCCAAAAGGCGTTGCACGTTGCTGGAATTTATCATCACATCCAGAAGGAAAAAGATAGACTTGGGCCCCCACCTCATGCAGACTACAAACACTGACTCCAGGTAGATCTAGGAGTTAAATGTCAAAAGCAAACCTTAAAAAAAGTAAGTAATATGTTTATTAGTATCTTTTATAACTTGGCATAGGGAAATATTTATTTTACAAGACACAAAAGCATTGACTATGAAAGAAAAATATTGGTCAATTTGATTCTATCAAATAAGAATCCCTCTTAATTCCAAAGATAAAGAAAGTGAAAAGTTGACAACTGGGGACTGCATTAGTTTCCTGGGACTGCCTTAACAGGTGAACAGCAGCACACATCAGAATAACACACATTTATTATCTTTCACTTCTGTCGATCAGAGGTCCAACCTGGGTCTGATGGGGCTAGAAGATGTCATTGGGGCTGGAGGATCTAGGAGAGGTTCTGTGTCCCTGCGTTCTTCAGCTTCTAGAGGTTGTCTACATTCCCTGGCCTTTGGCCCCTTCCTCTATCTTCAGAGCCATTATGTTGCAGCTCTCTGATGTTTTTTTGTTTTGTTTTGTTTTGTTTTGTTTTGTTTTGTTTTGTTTTATTTTGTTTGTAATCACAGCTCTCTCTGACCACATCCAGGAGAGGGTCCCCACTGTGGTTGTTGGTGGTGTTGAGATAGGGTCTTGCTCTGTGACCCAGGTTGGAGTGCAGTGCCACAATCATAGCTCACTGCAGCCTTGAACTCCCTAGCTCAAACGATTCTCCCACCTCAACTTCCTGGGTAGTTGGGACTACATGCATGTGCCACCACACCTGGCTAATTTTGTTTAATTTTTTTTTTTTTTTAGAAGTAGAGTCTCTCTATGTTGCCTAAACTGGTCTTGAACTTCTGGCCTTAAGTGAGCCTCCCACCTTACCCTTGGCCTCCCAAAGTACTGGGATTTATAGGCATGAGCCACCATGCCTGGCCAGAGTGTCTACTTTTAAAGACTTGTGATTAATTGAGTCCACCTGGACAATCCGATAGGATCTCCCCATCTCAGTGTTCATGATCGTAATTACATACACAAAGTTCCTTTTGCCATGTGAGGTAACATATTCACAGGTTCTAAGACGTCTTTGGGGAGCCCTTAGTTCTCTGCCTACCAAAGAAATGGATATTCACAATACAATGAATTGACAAACAACTGGTATACATATAATTAATACATAACATATATGATGTATTTATATATGTGTGTGTATAACCAATAAAATCGATAACATAAACTAAAATAACAAATTTTATTTGACGAAAATTTGTCAAATACAAATTTTCAGACAGAAAATAAGCCAAAGACTAAGACTTTCTCCGCCTTTCAAGGTAGAGGAACATACGTGGCCAGTGAGTATGAGAAGGCACCATTTACGGAAACCATTTGCATTACTCCATTGGCATAAACCACAAAGTCTGATTGTTTGGAGAGGTGGCAGGGATGTAGTGCCCTGGGTCTCTCCTACATTGCTGATGGGAGTGTACAGCGGGACTATCACTAAAAGGGTGGCATCACGTCCAACGTGGTGAATTCACATACCTGTTGACCCCTGCAGTCCCGTCTGGGTATACACCAAAAGGGAACTCTTGTGTGTGAACGAGTGAGAGTGAACAGGAGTGTGTGTTGCAACGTTGTTCACAAGTTCCAGGTGCAACCAGCCACTTGCCCCCCAGCAGGAGGGAGAGTAAGTGAACACGGAATGCCCATACAAAAGAGAATTTTGCACCAATTAAAATGAACAAGCCAGAGTGACAGACAACCATGCGTGAAGGCTTGGCAATATAATACCAAGGAAGAGCCCACTGTGTTCTTATCAAGTTTAAATTACTAAAATAAAACATGACTTTTTGGGACACATATAGATTCAATAATATTATATTTTTTAAAAAGCAACGGAGAGAAGAACACAGGATTCAGGTCAATGGTCGCCCAGGACAGGGGAGACAGGGATACAGTTGGGCAGGGCTATCAGGGTCCAGCATTTATTTTGTGTTTTGTTTGTTTTTGTAGAGATGTGGTTTTTGCCATGTTGCCCAGGCTGGTCTCGAACTCCTGATCTCAAAGCAGTCTGCCCACCTCAGCCTCCCAAAGTGCTGGAATTACAGGTGTGAGCCACCATGCCCAGCCATCTACCACTTATTTTGAATATAGAGTTATTGGGAGCTTTCTACGTTGTTTTTAAAAACTAATTATATGACATTATGTATGAAAATTATATACCACAACCAGGAGAGATTTTTTCTAAGTAATGCAAAGCTAGTTCAGCATTCAAAATTTAATTAATTTGATCTATTATGGAACTTTTCCAACTTGACAAAGAGCATCTTTAAAAAAACACACATAGCTAACATCACAACATCATACTTAATTGTGAAAAACAGAATACTTTTCCACTAAAATCAAAAAGAAGACAAGAAAGAGAAATGGAACATGTAGACTAGAAAGGAGTATCTAAAACTGTTCCCATTTATGAGGACAGAATTGTCTATGAAGAAAATCCCAGGGAATCTACAATAAAAATTTCTGGAACTTAGGAGTTCCAAACGTTGCAGGATATAAGATCAGCATACAAAAATCACTTGCATTTCTATACACTAACAATAAACCTATAAAAACCAGAATTAGGAACGTAATACCATGTACAATTGCTCCAAAGAAATTAAAAGACTTAGGTATAAATTTAACAAAACATGTAAAGATGTATATACTAAAAAATTACAATATGCTGATGAAAGAAATCAAGATCTAAATAAATAGAGAGGCATTCCATGTTCATGAATTGGAAAACTCAAAGTAGTAAAAATTTCAATTCACCCCAGAATGACCTGTAAATATATCATAATTCCTAACAAGAATCCTAGCAAGGTTTCTTATGGACATGGACGAACTTGTTCTAAAATCTGTATTTTAATCTACATTTAGATTTATTTTAATCTATTTAAATCTATATTTAAAATATATTATTTTAGTCTATATTTAATCTGCACATGCTGTAGATTAAAACAATTTTGAAAAAGAAGTTGGAGAAATCATGCTACCAATTTTAAGGACTACTACAGAGTAAGCAATCAATACAGTATGACACTGGAGGAGGAATAAACAGAGCGCAGTAGAAAAGAACAAGGAATCCGGAAATAGACACACACATATATGCCTGATTGATTTTAAGACAAAGAGGCAAAATTCAGTGGAGGAAGACTACTCTTCCAACACACAGTGCTGGAGCAATTGGTCATTCACAGGCCAAATAAATAAAAGCCCTAACCTAAGTTTATACTTTATATAAAAATTAACTCAATGCAGACGTTGGACTTAAATATGAAGTGTAAACTATATTTTCCTTTAGAAAAACATGGAGGAGTAAGTAGGATTTAGGACAGGCAAAGAGTTCTCACTCTGGATGCTAAAAGCAGAATCCCTTAAAGGAAAATTTATGGACCCCTTTGAAATTAAAAACATTTGTCTTGTGAAAGCCCCAGTGAAGGGGATAAAAATGCAAACTACAGACTTGGAGAAGATACGCGCAAGCCACATATCTGACAACTGACGTCTAGAACATAAAGCACTCTCAAAACTCAGCTGTAAAAAAATCAGCCAGCCTCACTAGAAAACCGGCAAAAGACGTGAAGAGACATTTCACCAAAGAAAATACATAGATAGGGAAGAAGAACATCAGAAGATGGTCAACTTCATTATCCAAGAAGGAAATGGAGATTAAAACCACAGCGAGCAGTCACTACACACCTATCAGAATGGCTAAAATGAAAAACAGTGAGACACCAAATGTTGGCAAGGATGTGGAGAGACAAGATCGCCCGTCTGTTGATGCTGGGAATTAAAATGGTGCAGCCACTCAGGGAGAATGATGTGGTATTCTTATAAAAGTCAGCATGCAACTACCACATTCCCGGCAACTAACTCCTGGGCATTCATCCCAAAGAAATGAAGATTTGTATTAATACACAAACCTGTAAATGAAAGTTTATGGAAGCTTTATTCCTAATTAGCTGAAAGCTGAGAACAATCTGAGTATCATTCAACAGGTGAACAGGCAAACGGTGGTGCATCCATACCTTGAAACACTACCCAGCAGTAGAAAGGAACTCACCATTGGTACAACCTGAGTGGAGCTCATGGGAATTGTGCTGTGGAGAAAAAGCCTCCCCCGAAAGGTCACAGGCTGCGTAGTTCCATGTGGCTAACATTCTCAAAGTCCAAGCTGTAGAGATGGAGATCAAATGGTGGCTCCTGGGGTTAGGGACGGTGAGGGTGGGAGTGACTGTGCAGGAGCAGTAGGGGTGTCCTTCTGGTGGGGAACTTCTGTTCCTTACTGCCATGGTGAGCACTCGAACCTGCCGTGTGAACACAAGGCAGAACCACCCACGCTGTACCAACGTCAGTCTCCTGGTGTTGATCTGGTGCTCTGGCCGTGCAACTCGGGTAGAGGGCATACAGGACCTCTTGGTACATTTGTTTTTGCAACTTCCTAGGAATCTATAATTGTTTCAGAATAAAAAGAAGCAAAGCCACATGCTGGGAGACGCAGGAAACCACACACATGATGTGCTTGTGTCTGCTGGCATAAGTGCTGGGAAGAGTCTGGAAGGCCTGCAAGGCCCCCAGGTCTATGAGGTGACATAGGGTGATCAGTTTCCCTCTTTCATGTCTCCTGTGTCCCCCAGCACCCCGACTTTCCTCTGCCAAGACCCCCACCAGTCTGCCTGTCTTCATCTCACAAGCCTGGGTGAGTGCAGAGGGCAAGGGTCCCCAGGGAAAGTTCCTCCCCAAAGGCACCGTGATGACTTAGAGAACCCCCCAAGCTCGGGCCTTTGAAAACAGCCAGCTAGCAACTACCCCTGCTCCTGTGACACCCCCTCCCAGGCCTGCACTAGAGCCTCAACTCCTGGGTATAAAGGCTGGTGAGATAGCTTGGGCTGGGTCAGGCTTGGGGAATCCTCAGGCCTTGACCTGGGACACTTCTGTTCTCCTCGGACAGTCCTGTGTCTCCTGGGAAACACAGGTGTGGGACTTCACCGTGCAGGAGGGAGTTGCAAGAAACAGCACCCCAGCACATGGGAAGGAAGGGAGCTCTTACTTCCTTATTCTTTCCGTCTCCGCTCCCAGGCAAAGCGGATAAAGTCTTCCTTATTCCAGAGTTAGAGGCTGCTGCAGATAGGGCCAAGAGCTTGTCCAAGCAGGGTGGGTGCAAGGGGCTTGCATCTGATTTAACTCTCTGGCTGGGGGAGAGGGAGACAGAGGTCCTGGGGAGGGCTGAAGGCTGGGGACAGGTGAGGCCAGACCCTCCTCCACACTGGGCATCTCCGAGCCCAGCCCCAGCCTGAGCTGTGCTGGGCCCAAGCTCCAGGACCCCCTGGAGTCACATCCAGCCCCCCACACTTCAGCCCCCCACCCCAGGCCTCAGGATCTGCTTGGACGGAGGCCAGGCCCGCGAGCTGCTGGGAATCTGTTCTACAGGTGGCGAGGTCAGCCTGCCGTGGGCAGCTCAGTCCGGGAAACTTCCTGCGTCTGCTTTCCCACAGTGTCCCTCGATGGCCCCCAGTGACGTGTGTTGAATGTGGCGCTGGCCCCTTGGGCAGCCCGGCAGCCCCCACCCCCCACCCAGCCCAGCCTGGGCAGCTCTGGGGGCTCCCGGCTTTGAATTTGACCTATCCAGAAACAACGGGTCCTTCAGTGGGCTCAGCCCCCGAGACCACTCAGCCTGGGCTGTGTGCCCAGCGGCACTTCACGTACGTGGACAAGGCGGGCAGGCAGGCAGGCGTGGAGGAGCTAATGGGTAATTTAGGCGGCGCATTAACAAATGAACCAGCGGATGGGGGGCAGGGAGCTCATCTCATTAATCCGCAAGGTATTAACAATAACTTGTTCATTAATGAGTGAACAAGTGAGATACAGGTCAGTGGGAGCACGAACGAGCGAGGAGATGAATGAAGCAGGGTTTTTCTCAGCAGCCGACCCATGGCCAAAGCCCCGCCGGGCAGCACGGCGCTTCCTCCTCTCCCAAGCCGGGTGGCGCGGGCAGGCAGGGGGAGCATGTGGGTCCCTCCTCCCTTCAGCAGGTGAGGAAGCCACAGGCCTGGAGGGTGGCCCAGCCCAGGCAGGAGGGCGCCAGCCTGGGCCCCTTGGTCCCTTCCTGTACCCAAGGTCCAGAGGTCACTTCCTTCAGGGTCCAGTGAGCCCAAAGCCTGCGCCCTTCCCCCTGTCTGTTACCAGCTGGCTCCTGCATCAGCGCGACTGACGTGGGAACGGTTTCCCTGTGCTCCTCACAGGGCGTGTGATGGGGGGTGCAGCTCGCTGCTTCGGGGCCGGCTACTCAAACCTCTAGGGGAGCATACGGTCGGGCAGATTGTGGGCTCCAACCCCGTGGCAGCCTCAAGGGGTGAATGTTTACAGCGGAAGCCCCAGTGGGCATGTGGTGCAGGGTGCTCTGCAGCCGTCCGTAGACAGCTTGTGTCAGTTCAGTTAGACGCCCCTCCTTATCGCAAGGACACAGGGCTTTCTGTATCCCGGGGTTCTTGCCTTGGTGTACCGGAAGAATCGAATCACACGCGGGCTTGGAGAATGAGTGCAAGGTTTTGCTGAGGAGAGGTAGCTCTCGGCAGATGGGGGAGCCAGAAGGGAGATGGAGTGGGAAGGTGGTTTTGCCTGGAGTCAGGCCACTTAGCGGCCTGGGCTCTCCTCTGTCCGCCCCAGCCAAACCCTGCATCAGTGGCCTGTCGGGGCCTGTCGTCAGCTGGCTCTTACCCTGCTGTTTTCCTCCTGACCTCCCCTCGATGCACAGATGCTTGTGTGTCTGCCTGCTAGGTCCCAAGAGTTTTACAGGCACAGGATGGGGGCATGGTATGCCAGGGTGTTCTTGGAAAAGGCAACATTTGTGCAGAAAAACAGAAATGCTTGTCCTCACCTAGGTCCGTGGGCACAGGCTCGAAGGTGGAACCCTAGCCAGGGACCTGCCCTTCTCCCCCTAGCACTTCCCTGCCCCTTTTCTGTGTCACTACCAGGAAAGGTCACTCGGCCCCTTCCCAGGCCTCACCCAGCACAGAGAGAGAGAGACCATACCTCCAAACAAGCAAACTGGGCCCTTCCCTCCAAGACCACAGGGTCAACTGTGTTCAGGAGGAAAGCCAGGTAGCCAGGTCTGTCACCAGAGCAGCGGCTGACCCACACCACGGCCTGAACAGAGCTGGGGGCCCATTTCCGCGCCCTCAGCCCTGGCCTGCTGCAGGCCCATCTGGACTGTTTGCTTGTGAAGGCTCCGGCTGTGTTCCATGGAGCTGGCAGGAGGTGAGACCTGTGGCAGCTTCTTGCAGCCTGTGGAGCCATTGCTGGGCATGGTCCTCTGTGCAGAGCAGGATGTGAGGAGCCCTGAGTGTTCTCACCAGATGTGGGGCCACATCCAGACTTGGCAGTCATGACCAGTGGGGGACCCCTCACAGCCCTTCGTCCAGGGCTCCCCATTCCCTGCCTGCTCCCAGATCATTTGGGGTGATGGAAAGAGGCCAGGATGACAGTTCCTCTCTCGTGTCAGGCCTGGGAGGGGGCCTTAGTGAGACCATCACAGAGACTTGTCAGACCGTTTTCTCTTACAGTTCGTACTGTTGGTGTTCCGTGAAAGATGTCTCTGCCCACCCCAAGTTGAGAAAATACTCTCCCACTTTCTTTGAGAGGCCCGATCACCTCTGCCTCATGGTTAGGCCTGTGACTCTACCTGAGTTAACTTTGTGACTGGTGTGTGGTAAGGATTACAGTTTACACATTTTCACATGTGTATCCAAATTATTCCAGCACCGTGTATTGAAGAGAATATCTTCCGCCAGCTCAATGGCAAAGTCGTCTTTTCTAGGAACCAGTGGCCACAGGAGTGTTTGTGTATAATGTCCTATCCCAGGGTCCCCAGGCCACAGACCCGTACCCATCCACGGACCGTTAGGTACCAGGCTGTGCGGCAGGAGGTGAGCGGTGGGCACCTGAGCTCTGCCCGATGCTCAATCAGCGGTGGCATTTGATTCTCACAGGAACGCACACCCTGCTGTGAACTGCACATTCGTGGGATCTAGTCTGTGATATCCTTATGAGAATCTAATGCCTGATTATCTGAACTGGGACAGTTTCATCCTGAAACCATGTCTCCCCACCCCATGCCGTCCCCGTCCATGGAAAAACTGTCTTCCACAAAACTGGTCCCTGTTGCCAAAGAGGTTGGGTACTGCTGCCCTGTTCTGTGCCCTCACTTTTCATCTGTCTGCCCACATGCTCTGAATCAAGCCCTGTGGCCTCACAGAACCCTGGGAGTGTCAGACCTCTGACTTTGTTGTTCTTCAAGATGGTCTTAGCTATTCTTGGCCCTTCACAGTGTGAGGAATATTTTAGAATCAGCTCCTCAATTTCCAAAGAAAAATAAATAAATAAACAAAAAGCACTCTGATATTGACTGGAATCATATTTAATCCATACCTCAATTTTCAGAAAATTAAAATCTTATAAATATTGAGTATTCTTATACGTGAACATACTATATCCCCAAGTCAAGTTAGTTCTTTATCTGCACCTCTAATGCTCACTGCTTTCTGTGTAGTGGTCTTACTCATCTTTAAATAGATTTATTTTAGAGCTGGACACGATGGCTCACACCTGTAATACCAACTACTTGGGAGGCTGAGGCAAGAGGATCACTTGAGCCCAGGAGTTTGAAACCAGCCTGGCCAAAATAGCAAGACCCCATCTTAGGGAAAAAAAAAAAAAAAAAAAAGAAAGATTGTAAAAGGAAGACAGTTACAAAGAAACAAATTTTTTTAAAAAGACTTATTCCTGAGTTTATGGTCAAGTTTATGGTTATTGATGCTATTATAATTGACATCCTTTTATTTTCTAATTGTTTGTGACCAGCATATAGAAATATACATATATATTTTAGAGATGGGGGCTCTGCACTCCAGGCTCATGGCTTACAGCAGCCTTGAGCTCCTGGCCTCAAGCAGTCTGCCCATCTCAGTCTCCTGAGTAGCCAGAACCACAGGTACACACCATCAAGCCTAACTATGTTTTTAATTTATTTTTTTCTACAGATGGGGTCTCACTATGTTGCCCAGGCTGATCTCAAACGCCTGGGGTCAAGTGATCCTCCCACCCCAGGCTCCCAAAGCACTGGGATTACAGATATGAGCCTCTCTGCCAGGCCTAGGAATATAATTATTATGTATCATCCTTAAAACCAGTGTTCTTGCTAAATTCATGTATTAATTCCAACAGCTTATCTGTGGATTCTTAGGAATTTTTTTATATATATGGTTATGTCATTTGCAAATAACGACAGTTTCATTTTTTTTCTGTCCAATCCTTATACCTTTTATCTCCTTCTTCCTACCATTTTGACATACCAGTTGTGACTTTGTGGACACTGTGAAATAGAAGCTACGACATCCTTGCCTTGCTCCGTGTGTCATGAGGAAAATGTATCACATTTCACTATTAAGTATGATGTCTGCTTAGGGTTTGAGGGTTTTTTGTTTTGTTTTAGTTTTTTTTTTTTTTTTTTTTTTTTTTTTAAGTAATGGAGTTTCTTTTCCTAGTTTGCTAAGAGTGGTGTTTTTCATTATGAATGGGTCTTGGGTTTTATCAAATGCTTTTCTACAGTCTGTTGTGTCGATTCTGTTTTTTCTTACTTATTCTGTTGATGCGGTGACTTACATTGCTTGGTCCTTAGAGGGTAAACGGAACATGCACAAGTGGATTAGACCACACTGGGTCGTGTGTGTGGGCACAGTGCTGTATGCAGCTTGCTGGTGGTGGTGAAGACATTTGCACACATGTTCACAAGAGAGATTAGCCTGTGATTTTTTTTTCTTTCTTGAAATATCCTTGTCAGATTTTGATATCAAGGTTATGCCACCTTTTATGAAAAGATTTGTGTAAAACTGACATTATCTCTTCCTTAAATACTTGGAAGAATTCACTGGTGATGTCATCTAGGTACAGAGTTTTCTTTTCCAGACGATCATTAAAATTCCAAATCTAACTTATTGAATTAATATTGAGCAATTTGTATAGCTGCCTTTGTGTCCACTTTTACACATGGTGTTTTTAAAGGAATTTGTTTATTTTATCTAAGTCATCAAAAGTATTTTTGTTTGTAACGTCCTCCGTGTTTCAGCAGCTCTAGCTCGGTCTTTAACTCCTGATGGCGGTCATTTGCCTCCCCTCCCCCACCTGATCAGTCTTCCCAAAAGTACGTCTGTTTTATTAGTCTCTTCTGAGAATCAAGTTTTGGCTTTGTTGATTTTCCTTAAATAATGTTCATTTTTTAATCTCATTGACTGTGCTCTTTATCTCTTTCCTCCTACTTTCTTCGGGTGTAATTTGCCATTTTTTTAACTGCTTGAAATGGATTTCAGCCTTTTTTCTGCTCTGAGATGTCCATTTAAAGCCACAGGGTTCACTCTCTTCACTTATTTCACTGTCCTTTCAGTACTTATTTAGCTATGAGTTTTAATATGTTACATTTTTATTACCATTTAATTTAAACTTGTTTGATTCTCGTTATATTTTTTTCTTTGACCCCTGGGTTATTTAGATTGTTTAATTTCCAAAATATATGGAGATTCCCTAGCTATCTCTTTTAATGCATTTCTAGTTTAATCATACTGTAGTCAGACAGTATAATAAACATGATTTGTTTTCTTTGAAATGTGTCGGAACTTGCTTCTGAAGTCTTGCATATGGTCTCTTTTGGTGCATGTTCTTTGTGCACTAGGGAAGCTTTTGTAGTCTTCAGTAGTAGGGGGTGGTGTTCTGTATTTGTCAAGTTGTTAATCAGGCTGTTCAAATTTGTCTCTGACTTAACAAAACTTCGACTGCTTTTCTATCAGTTGCTGATGAGGTGTGTTCAAATCTCCCACCCTGGTTGTGGATTTTCTCTTTTATCTTTCAGTTCTGCCAGTTTGCTTTATATATTTTAAGGTTGTGTTTTTAGGTGCATACAAATTTAGAATTGATCTCGTCCTGCTGAATTGACACTTTTATAATTATGACATAGTCTTCTTTCTCTCTAGTAATATTTAAAGTCTGTTCTAATATTGGTTTTCCTTTGCCAGTTTTCATTTGGTTATGCAATGACCTATCTTTTTCTGTCCTCTCCCATCATTTTTTTTGTATCTTTATATTTTAAAGTGGATGTATATAGTTGTTTTTAATCCTGACGATCTTGATCTTTTAATTGAAATATTAATCTATTTATAATGCATGCAATCTACCATCTTCTGTTTCTTTTTCATTTGTTTCATCTCTTCCTTTAAGTCTGTTTGCTTTTCAAGCTCCACGCTGGCTATTTTCTTCTGGTTCACAGCTATTCTTTTCTACTCTATCACCCTGCTATCCAACTCACCTATTGCATTCTTCATTTTCAGTATGGTTCTTACTTTTCTGGAATTGCATATATATAATTCCAGAATATATATATATATATATATATATATATATATATATATATATATAAAATTCCAGAATATATATATAATGTGAATATATATATTATATATTATATATATTCACATTATAGATATAATTATATATAATATATATAATTCCAGAATGCATATAATGTAAATAAATATATATTATATATATTTGCATTATAGATATAATTATATATAATAATATACATAATTCCAGAATATATATATATAAAACATAAATAAATATATATGTATCTATAATGTGAAATTTATATATAAATTTTATTTCTCTGGTAAAACATTCTATCTTTTCATCTGTTTCTTTAAACCTGTTTATCACGGTTATTTTGAAGTCTTCATCTAAATATTTTGAAGCAAAGCACAATTTGTTGGTTCACAAGTCTATGGGTCACCAATCTGGGCTGCCTGGTCGGGTGGTCTCACTTAGATTCATCTACATGGCAACGCTTGGATGGTGGTGAGGGGGTAGCTGAGTGGTCTCCATTGTCCTCACATGTCTGGAGCCATTGGGCTGTCAGCTAGTGTCTCTCAGCTCTCCTTCACATGGCTCTTCCATTGGGCTAGCTCAGACAAGTCCATGAGGCAGCAGAATTCTAAAAAGGTGAGAGTAGATGCCGTAAGATCCTTGAGGCTGAGCCTCAGAAGACATGATCATTTCCACCATGGTGGAGACAGATTCCAGCCTGCAATGGGAGGAGCTACAGTGAATTAGCGCCCATCTTGAATTCGTCAGTCTACCCGCTGGCCATAACTTTCACATTCTACCCAGTGCAAAATTCACTCACTGCCCTTCCCACAGGACATCTAAAAGTCTCCCCCAATTACAAATGGCATCATGCTCAAAGTCCAACATCTTGTGATCTCTTCTGGCCTCTGTTCAATGCCTGGTCCCCAAATTAATGCCATGTTTTAGGATATTGATATGACATTACCCTGTTTCTTAGTCCTTATTTCTGTATCACTTACCTATTTGCATAGCAAACCAGACCTAAATTTAGTGGCTTAAAATATTTTCTTTGGGTTGGGCACTGTGGCTCATGCCTGTAATCCCAATTCTTTGGGAAGCCAAGGCAGGCAGATCACGGGGTCAAGATATAGAGATCATTCTGGCCAACATGGTGAACCCCTGTCTCTACTAAAAATTCAAAAATTAGCCAGGTGTGGTGGTGCGCGCCTGTAGTCCCAGCTACTTGGGAGGCTGAACAGGAGAATCGCTTGAACCCAAGAGGCAGAGGTTGCAGTAAGCTGAGATCTTGCCACTGCATTCCAGCCTGGTAACAGAGTGAGACTCCTTCTCAAAGAAAATATATATATATATGTATATTTGTATATATATATTATATATTATATATTACATATTTATATATATTATATATAATAATGTATAATATATAAATATATATTATATATAATAATGTATAATATAAAAATATATATATATATATATTTTTTTTTTCCATTGCTGCTGGCTGTTGGCTGGGGCACCTCTGTTCTCCATGTGGCCTCTCTAGCCAGCAAGCTTGTTTGCAGGGCCACATTCCAAAAGCACATTAATTACACACTGTGTAAGTTCCCCAGCACTCTCATCACAAAGTCACAAGGTCAGCCCAAATTCAATTAATAGGAAAACAGACTCCATCTCTTGATGGACTGTTGAAAGCACCACACCTTTAGATCTGTTTCTGTGGTCTGTCTTTTCCCTTGGCTTTTAGTCTTTTGTGTATAAAACATTGTGGAATCTCAAGGATATTATCTCCCTACAGATAATTGAATTTTCTTCTGGTATGCACAAAGCACCTTACTCCAGTAAGGAATTGAGACAATGTGGGGTTAGTGCAATGCTAAGTTGGCACTGCTAAGTTTCTAGGGCTGCCTCCTAGATAGCTTCGAAACCCCAAAGCTTCTCTTCCCAGTGCCATGAGACTACTGAGTACTCTCCTTAGCTTTTACCCACTTGGCAACTGCTTTTTGCTCAGTTTCTGTGAATCTCACCGACCTGTGTGGCTTAGGAATTCACAAGTGTTTCCAGAGGAAGTTGTGCAAAAGGTATATCACTACTCTCTGGTCCCCTGCTGACCAAAATCTTGTTCCCTCATGTCCTGGGTGTCCTGTGACCCTGGACTCCATGCTTTTCTCACCAGTCCACTAGCCCTGTTCAGTGTCTACACCCGTCCACAAATGGATAAGTGCACTGGGGGGGAAATGCTCAGATGCAGGCTCAGCTCAGCTCACTTCCTTTCTACGTGGGATCTTCACCTTTCACGGCTTTCCTGGTCTCCAGATCCTCACACAGCTGTTTCTCACCATTGGCATCACTTCTTCTCACAGTCCCTGGCGTTTCCACGGAGGGCCAGGCAGGCATGAGCTCCAGGAGGAAGTCTCCTGCTGCTTCCATGGTGCTGGGTTTTCCTCCTGTCTTTTTTCTATGCGCACACATCATCCCCCTTATTTTCTTCAGTGATGGTGTTTCTAAAAGGATCTTTATTTCTAGAAGAAACTTTAGGAGGCAAAACAATGTAGCCCTCTTAACAGAGCGGCTCTGGGGGTAACTTTCCCTTGTTAATTTGTCCTGCACCCCTACTTTCCCATGTGCTTGCTGTTTGTGGGGCTACAGAGCACACAGCAGCTGAAAGGGGCTGTGGGAATCACCAGCATGCACCCTCTTGTTCTTTTTTTTTTTTTTCAGAGTCACTATAATAGGTATGCATAAGCAGCACGTACCCTCTTATCCCGTTTTGCTGACAAGGAGCCTGAAGGCCCAAGCATGCCTGCCATGAGTTAGCAGCACAGCCATTGCCAACCCAGGGCCCTGACTCCTACCTGACCCTTTTCTGAATGGCACTCAAGGCAACGGTCCCCTTCCCGCTCACAGGTGACATGAAACCTTTCACCTTGAAAAGCCTCTTGCCCCAGCACCCCCTCAGGCCCACACTAGGACATGGCTTGAGTACCTCCAGCCCATGGAGTTGAACACTCTCCTTGTTTCTGGAAGGATCCAGTCTGTGTGCTTCCCAGGCAGTGCAGGGGCAGGGAGGGAATGGCCAGCACAGGGTGGCTGCTAACAACCTCCTCTCCTCTCCCCACTGCAGGCTGCGGGAACACCATCGGGCCACCATTAAGGTCATTCGGCGCATGCAGTACTTTGTGGCCAAGAAGAAATTCCAGGTGAGCCCTGTGCTGAGCCCTCCAGCCCTCAGCCTGCCCCTGCAGTCTGCTGCAGCTGCCCACACCCCTCCTGGCTTCTCTCCTGCCCACAGTGGAGGCTGTTAAGGCCTCTGCCTCCAGCCACACAGGCAGGCCTATCTGAGACCTCACAGCGCCCACCCCACCAGACCCCAGACGGCAGGCCCCTCAAAGGACACATCCTTAGAGACCCTGCCTGGAACCAGGGACACAGGCGGCATTTTCTCTGCTAAGTAGAAAGGCAGCAGCTGTGTGGCTCACTCAGTCCTCCCGTGCAAGGTGGGTCGTGCAAGGCAGCATTAGTGAGAGACGTGAGGGTGACATCAGAGTGACTCAGAGGTGGTGCAGAGCCTGCCCTGAGTCACCGAGATGGGAAGGTAGGTCCCCCAGACCCCCAGCCCTGTCCCATACTGGCCCAGCACTCTCGTTCCCTGTTCCCCTACCCTCTGAGTTGGGAGGATAGAGGGAGGCTGGACCCTGCTCCATTAGAGGTGGGGTCCCCTTGGCCGGGTGAGACTGGAGCTTCGGGGGGGGCTTCCATGAGCTGCCCAAACTCCTCCAGGGGCAGGACCTCTACAGCCGCCCCTTGGGGCCCCCAGAGTTTATGGCCCGCAGAGAACGCCATTGATGGCAGGCAGGTCTCCCCTCCTCCTGCCCTGGGGACATTCCTCGGATGGAGGCGGTGGGTGGGGGACTGAGTCCTGGCTTGGAAATGTGTGTGTAGGCGTGGGAACCATGTATAGATCACAAAGCAGGGAAGGCTGGGGGGTAACTTGCCGGAGTCCCTCAGAGCAGAGGGCGTGTGACATGCTTGAGTGAGTGCATGTCTGCAGGAGCAGGGCTGGGTGGGGGCCCCTGAGCAGGGAGCTCCCGGCACCTTCAGCCACAGCCTCACCAGGTACAGGGCACAGCCCAAGAAGGTTCAGCAATGCCCGCTGACCACCAGGACCCACAGCCCGGTGGCATTGCAGCCCACTGAGACTTATCCTGGAGCCACCAAGCTCCCTGCCAGGGTCTGGTTAGGGCTCATGGGGGCCTTTGTCAAGTGGTCATGTGGGGTTGGGCTGGAAAGATCCTGACTTCAGGAGCCTGAGATGAGTGGAGATAATGCAGGCCCGTCCAGACAGACTGACCGTGGAGTTCCAATCTGGTCCCCCTGTCGCCATGCCTTCCATGCCAGGCCCCGGGATCAACACAGGCCCGCCCATGGTCTCCTTGGTAGAACCTCCACCCACCCTGGTCCTGGAGCTGCTGCAGCCTCCAGGCTCTGCAGGGCGGTCTGGATGCAGACCCTGGCCCAGGCAGCCCTGGGCAAGTTCTTCCCCAGCTATGATAAGAACGAGAGCCTCAGGGTTTGGCCCAAGATCGTGTGCACGTGCCTCACCCAGGCCTCGCCCGCAGCACCCCTGGGCCAGCACCCGCCAGGCCCACCGTCAGTCTGAGCCCCAAGAACAGCCCTTGGCCAGGCCCTTGCTGAGAGCAGGGTACGGCCCCTCATCCTGGCCACCGGCCACCACCTCCAGGGGGGTTTTGCACACACAGCCCTCCCATGGTGGTGTTTCTCAGCTGGTCCTCCTGCCCGCATCCCCCCAGGGGAGCGGGGGGTTCATGACTCAACTGAACCAAGTTGTGTCAAAGCTCCCAGCAGGGCCTGGGACCTCTTGCAGTCGAAATAAGTCATGATAAATGCCACTGCTGGCCGGTGCCCGGAGATCTGTCTGGCATGTCCTCAGGGAGATCTGACAGCCCCTGTGGACCGGGTGTCTCCATTCTGGGACCGTCTCCTCTCACTGGCACTGGCATAGAGGGCTTTGCTGTAGTAGGGAGCTCACCCGGGGCCAGTGAGACAGGGGGTCCGGCCTCCTGACAGCACCAGTGCTCTCCCCAGGCAGGGAAGGGGCTGCAGAAACCCCCCCTGGGACTCAGGTCTGGGCAGGGTAGTCCCCTGAGGGCAGATGAGACCATGGGAAGGGCCAGGATGTGTCAGCTCACCAGAGAACAGCATGGTCGTGACAGCCGAAGCAGTTGACGTCACCCCAGCAATAGAACAGAGGGTCACAGGGAGCCTCCCAGGGTGGGGCTGATGCCTGGCCTGAGAGTGCACAGCAGTCCCAGCAGGGAAGTGCCAGACCCTACCAAGGCTTGCAGAACTGAACCAGGTGGACATCCTGGAGGCTGCTCCCAAAGTCTGAGGGCACCCAGCAGGGCATGCAGACCCTTGTGGACCCGGGCAGGCCCAGCTCCAGGGATGGTATGGGCAGCTTCCAGCTTAGACCAAGAGATCGTCCAGCCATCCACTTCTCCACCAGCCAGGAAGGACACTGGCATGGAGGTTGAGAGCAAGGATATCCTATCGTGATAATAACCACCATGGCTTCCAGTCCTGTGGCCTCCTGGCCACTCATCTGCAGTTTCATGTCATTGGAGCGTTCGTTGTATGCCTGGGATTGCAGCTCTCTCTAAGTTTGATGTGGCTGAACCAAGAAAAAAAGCACATGATTTCTACAGATGTTATGATGCCATAAAAGAGTTTGAGGAGGTGAGAGAGGCTGATGTTTTTCAGAGTAAGAGTGATTTTGGAATATAAAGGATTTCTTTGGGTTGAATTACCTGAAAGCTTGTAGGTGACCTGTGTTCCTGAACTGTGAAACATGAACATGTGGGCCAAGAAATCATTTCTCTTGGTAAATAAACAACTAACAAACACAAAAAAAGAGGAACAGAGAGAGAGAAAGAAAGAGAGAGAGAGAGAGAGAGAGAGATCATCCGCGCCAGCCCCAGCAGGCCCTGCCACTGAGCCACAGGCGAAAAAGCTGGTCCCTGGGGAGGAACACGCTGAGCCCTGCACTCCCTTCCAGTGGGGGTCCCCTTTCCCATCTTAGGACACAGGCCAGGGCCCTAAGAATGGCCCAGGAGGCTTTTGCAGCAGATTACGAAATCCCACCTCACTCTGCTTCTCCCCTGCGCCCCGGCCCTGGGAGCCTTGCAGAAACCTGGCAGCAGCAGAACCCTTGCAGGGCACAGAGGCTCCTGCACAAAGCTGCTGGGGCTCCCTCCGACCTCACCAGCTGGCTCTTTTTGCCGAGGGCAGCATGGAGGGGTGGGGCCAGGGTGAGGGGAGCAGTAGCCTTTGGCAATGAG
The DNA here is from genome assembly GCF_048565385.1 of Saimiri boliviensis. Classification (NCBI taxonomy): domain Eukaryota; kingdom Metazoa; phylum Chordata; class Mammalia; order Primates; family Cebidae; genus Saimiri; species Saimiri boliviensis. The sequence continues at coordinate 131,869,270 of NC_133454.1, forward strand.
GAGCTCTGTGCAGCTCCAGGGCTCCCCAAGCCCAGCGCGCAGGCTGTCTCCCTTCCTCCATGCCAGGCTGTCTGCTTGCTTTCACCCCACCCCACCCCACCCCCACTGGCCTCAGGGGCTGCTGACGTGGCGGGTGACCCCCCTGCCTGCCTTGCTGGCTGATAAGTCCCTGGCCAGCCACCCTTGTGTCTGGCCCGAGGAGCCAGAGCCTCCAAGCCCTTCAAGTTTGCCTCGAACTCCCCGTCCACCGTCAGTCTGGACGGGCCTGCATTATCTCGGCTCATCTCAGCCTCCTGAAGTCGAGCTGCTTTCAAGCCCAATACCAGACGACCACTTGACAAAGGCCCGCATGAGCCCTAACCAGATCCTAGCAGGGATCTTGGTGACTCCAGGATAAGTCTTGATGGGCTGGGATGCCACCAGGCCATGGGTCCTGGTGGTTGACGGGCATCCCTGAGCCTTCTTGGGCTGTGCCCCCCACCGGGTAAGTCTGTGGCTGAAAGTACGGGGAGCTCTCTGCTCATAGGCCCCACCCAGCCCTGTGCCTGCAGGCGTACACACACTCAGGCACATAACATCTCTCCCCCACAACAGGCCTGTTTGAAAGCACTTGCATCTGCAGAGGCTGCTATCACACACACCTACACCTACCTGGTCACAGTGGCCCAGGGACTTCCAGGCCTTGGTTTTCTGCTGCCCTGCCTCCCTTCACCTGCCCATACCTCACCGGCATGCCTGGAGCAGTGCCTCACGTTTCAGCTTCACAGAGCCCTGTGGTTGCAGGAGGCTCACCACCATGACTCACGCCACGTTCAGTGAGTGCTGAAGAGAGGCTTGGCCAGAGCTGGCTCTGACTCTGACTCTGGCTCTGGCATGGTTCTAGCTTAGGATTCCCTGACCTTTCTCAACTCCCATCCTGTGTCATCCTCACTCCCTCCCTTAAGGCAGAGTAAGGCAGGGCTCAGCATCCCATCTTACAGAAGGGAGCTTAGAAAATCCATCATACAGAAGGGAGAAACAGAGCTCAGCAATCCATCTTACAGAAAGGAGGATCAAGGCTCAGCACTCATCTTACAGAAGAGAGAGACAGGGCTCAACATCCCATCTTATAGAAAGGAGGATCCAGGCTCAGCACTCATCTTACAGTAGAGAAAGACAGGACTCAGCATCTCATCTTACAGAAAAAAGGATCAAGGTTCAGCACCCCATCTTACAGAAGAGAGTGACAGGGCTCAGCATCCCATCTTACAGAAAGGAGGATCAAGGCTCAGCATCTCAACTTATAGAAGAAAGAGTCAGGGTTCAGCATCACATCTTACAGAAGGGAGGATCAAGACTCAGCATCCTATCTTACAGAAGGGAGCTCAGCATCTCCATCTTATAGGAGGGATAAACAGGGTTTGGCATCCCATTTTACAGAAGAGAGAGACAGGGCTCAGCATCTCATCTTACAGAAAGGAGAATCGAGGCTCAGTATCCTATCTTACAGATTAGAAAGACAGGGTTCACCATCTCATCTTACAGAAAAAAGGATCGAGGCTCAGCATCCCATCTTACAGAAGGGAAGATCAAGACTCAGCATCCTATCTTAAAGTAAGGAGTTCACCATCTCCATCTTACAGAAAGGAGAAACAGCTCAGCATCCCATTTTACAGAAGAGAGAGACACGGCTCAGCATCCCGTCTTACAGAAGAGAGAGACAGGGCTCAGCACCCCAACTTACAGAGAAGAGGATCAAGGCTCAGCATCCCCATCTTATAGGAAGGAGAAACAGGGCTCAGCATCCCATTTTACAGAAGAGAGAAACAGGGCTCAGTATTTTATCTTACAGAAGAGAGAAGGACTTAGGACATGATCACTAGCCTGTACATAAGTACCGTTTTTATGGCTGTTATCAAACGGAGTGCATGGCAGGCCAGAGGGTCTGCCTAGAGTCTGACCCCATGCCTGACCCTACTACAGGCCTTGGTGTGTCATTTCTGGGCAATGCCATAATCCTGGTGCCCAGTGTGGCCGCAGGAGCAGCAGGTCCTTCTTTCCATTGGGCACAACTGTGTTGTGAGGACACCGGCCCTCTCCCAGCCCCCCTGATCTCAGAGTCTCTGGTTCAGGACCCAGAGAGTGGCTAGTGTTGCCAATGAGGACCCTCCTGCTGGTGTCAGGTGGAACAGAAACCCCCTAAACTTCGGAGGCTCAGCCTTTGGTAGGGAGGAGGTCTCTGCCCTGCCTGGGGATTCCTGGGGTCCGAAACAATGTTAGGTGTGCTGTAAGAACTCCAAGCCTCTGGCATTGGTGGCAGAACCCCTGAGCATGTCAGAAGTGTGTCTAGAGCTGAAAGTGGATATGTGGAGACCTGACTTCAGGGGTTCCCCATCTGTGAATTTGCAGCTTGCCAAGATAGAAGTGGCTGCATCCTCAGGCTAAGGTCACCCTGATCTCAGGAGTAGGACCCCAAAGAGAGGTGGCGGGTGGGCAGGGAGGGCATGTTCCCAGACCCAGCCTGGGCCCTCAACACCACCTGAGCTTCCTCCTCTCCCATCCTCGGCCTCTGTTGCCTCCCTCTGACTTGGGCTGGCTCTGCTCTGCCCTTCTCCACCAAGCTGCTTGGCTTGTCTCTTGGGCCTTGCAAATTCCCCAGCAAAAGGCAGGAAAACCCCTAGCCCAGTGCTAAGGTGGCTATCTGAGCACTGAGGATGACTACACTGGCCCCCACCCAGTCACCCAGCGGCCCCTCGGGATAGAGGAAGTCTCTCACCCTGCATGCTGGCTTGCCTGTAGGGCCAAGGCCTTCCTAGACTATCAAACCTCCACTCAGCCTGGCTGCTCCACCTGGGTGAGGCCCTTGGGGTTTGCTGATATCATGAGAAGCTTTGCTTTCTGTTGTGGTTTCAAGATGTTACCTGAGTCCCGTTTATTGTCCAGAGCTGGCGCCAAGCCTGGGAGCCCTGGGGTCACCTGCCTTGCCTCATGTGGCCCCAGCCCTGCCAAGGGAGCTGATGTTTGTCACCGGCAGACAGCGAGTACTGCAGGCGAAGGCTGTCATCTGGGGCCACTCCTGCTGCCTGGCATAAGCTGGCAGGAAGGATACAGAGTGGACCCCCTCCCTGCCCTGAGGACAGCGGGGGCTGCAGCCAGTGAGCTGTCAAGGATCAGTCTGGGGCCCCAGTGGGTGATGGCCATGCAGAGCTGTGCCTCCTGGTCAGTGCGTGGCACAGTGCTGCTCCTCAGCCCCTTGGCTGGGCCAGCTCTTCCTGAAGCCATTGAGAACCAGGACTGGTAACCTGGGGAGGGGAGTAGGCAGGCCCCAGCTGGTGAGTGGGCAGGAAGCTGGGGCCCAGAGAGGCCAAGCTGATGGTCCAGGGCCACACAGGGTCCCGTGGCCAAGCTGATGGGGACAAGCCCCGCCACCGTATATGCTTGGGACCAGGCCTATGCCATCACTACACAGTCAAGCTCCCAGGTCTTCACAAGCCTCCCAAGGGCAGACACTGTCACTGCCTGCACTTAGAGCCACACAGCCGGGGCACAGGGAGGGGAAGTGACGCACGTCTTTCTGTCCCACAGCAAGCTCGGAAGCCTTACGACGTGCGGGATGTCATCGAGCAGTACTCGCAGGGCCACCTGAACCTCATGGTGCGCATCAAAGAGCTGCAGAGGAGGTGGGCACGGCCAAGGGGCAGCGGGGAGGGTGCCCGGGTCCTGCCCAGCCCAGCCCTAGCCGCACAATGAGCAGTGCCAGGAGGAGGGAAGGGCGGAGACCTGAGTTCTCACCTCTCAACCACCCCCTTCTCCTGGCCACCTCCTCCACCCCTGGGGACCCTGACTGTGGGGAGCCAACATGTTCCCCTGGAATCAGCACCATCCTCCCAGGCCTGCACAGGCTCGGAGAAACTGTGCCTCTGCCACGGGCTTGCCTGGGAACTAGTTCCACGTGTTACAGGGTGTGGCTGGGAGCTTGTGTCCATTCTGGCCACAGGTGGGGAGTCAGGCTGCCTTGCCCGTGGCTGACACACTTCCTCCCAGGGAGGCAGTCTGAGCGGCAGCCCACCGACTCCTCCTCTCTGGGCTCCCTGCTCAGCCCCCTCAGGAGCATGGCCCTCTGGAGGCTTGGGAGTTGCCTGGCAGGTCTTGGAGTCAGGGTGTCCCCAGAGTGGGTGGGCAGTGCACTGTCTTGCCAGGCATATCAACCTGTGTGTCCCCTGGACGGCTGGGCATCTGTGCAGTGCTGGGGCCAGGTATGACCTGGCGTCCTTCTCCTTCCCTCCCTCCCAGGCTGGACCAGTCCATCGGGAAGCCATCACTGTTCATCGCCGTCTCAGGTGGGTCTCTGCATCAGTTGCTCTGCGCCCCGTGGCCCGCACTGCAGTCTCCCACACCTCTGCCCTCCGGGCCCCCGCTACGATGTCAGAATGGGCCATCGGGCCTCCAAGTGCATGACACGATATGAAAGCCAGGGAGTGAGGGGAGGTAGACCCCACCCTTAGCAGAGTGGCTCCAAAGTACGTTTTACAAGGGAATTTTCAGGTTGCATAAGAACCTACCTGGGTCCCTTTAAATTCCAGGGCGTTGAGGTTAGGCTCTGGGTGTGGAAACATGAACCCAGGGCAACATTGCAGAAGGGGGTGATCCTGGGGATGGGCCTGGGTGGGGTTTGGGTGGGGTTAGCTGCCAGCTTGGAATTCAAGAGACTCTGGGTGGGGGCTCTGCAGGGCTCAAGTTGAGAGGGACAGAAGCGCCTGGTGGCAGCCTGGGGGCCAGTTTTCTGGCTCCTCAGCCAAATTCCTTGGGTCCCCTGGACACTGGGCTGTGAGTCATGCCAGGGAATGACAGGGAAAAGGCATATTCCTTGGGGTTTCCCTAGCCCAAATTTAAACAGAACCCGTGGCTCACAGAATGGGCTGGCGTGGAGGGGGCAGGCGGAGTGGCTATGTCCCCCAGCCTTGAGTCAGGCCTGTGGTGCCCTGGGAATGAGAGTGATGGCTTGCACAGCCAGCAGTGTGGCCAGCTGAGGCACCCCCTGGGGCTCTCAGAGGTCAGAAGGGGCGAAGTGGAGCAGGATGGAACCCAGGTCCCCAGCTACAGCCATGCCGCCCCACTGTACCACCCTTGGCATTTTTGTCATAGGACACTTTTTAAAAATGTCCTAGTAGGTTTAAGCATTGTGACTCTCAGCTACCTCCCCCAGCCCCATCGCCCTGCTCCCCAAGCCCACCCCAGCACTCCGCCCTGATTTGGGTGTTTTACCCCCATAGAAAAGAGCAAGGATCGTGGCAGCAACACAATCGGCGCCCGCCTGAACCGGGTAGAAGACAAGGTAGGCTCATGCGCCGGCCCGCAGCAGCTCTGAGCAGTGTCCCGGGCCCAGCGGGCCCCTCCCCGCCATCTGCCTGCAGATGCAAAGCTCCAGAGTGGTGCCTGGGGTCTGCAGGCCTCCCCACCTTCCTGCAGTGCTCACTGCAGCCCACCCAGCAGCTCCCAAGAGGGCCTCAGACCCACTGCCCACCAGGCTGGGCATTGGTCTCCATGGAAAGAGTCAGGCCAGGCTGGTTTCTCGTCCTCTGACAAGTGGCGTCTTTACTAGCAGGTGGCACCCAGTGCCCCTCCCCCAGGTCTTTCCCGCTGCCTCTCGTAGTCTGCTTTGTGCCCTGCAAGCCCCCTGGCTGCATCCTGAGTGGAAGGTGGCAGGAGCTGGCCTCACATCCCTGCCTTCTCCTGGGCCCAGCTGTCTGGGGCCTCCACTTGGGGCCGGCCAAGGGCTCAGGGAGACGCAGGGCCCAGTTGGGATGGGTTCCTGGGAAGAGAGGCATCTTCTGTTCACCCAAACCCCCCAGGCCCCCGATCCCCACCAGGCTCTGTGCCCGCCCCACAGTCCCTCAGGCCAGAGCCTCTCCCCCGGCACTCTGGGAGCTGCCGGTGGATCTAGGCGAAGGGAGGGCCTTTCTCGGGCCCATGGCTGAGCCCACCACTGCCCTTTGAAGTCTCTGTGGTTTGAAGCGGGCTGTTATCTTGCCGAACAGCTCGCCCGTCTACATGGACTTTATCTGAAAGTAGCTGAGAGGCTAAAAATAGAGGAATTTCAGTTGGGCAGGGAGTGCGTCTGCCGCCCGGTTTCCCTGGCAACGCCTGGCTCTGGCCTGCTTCCATCTCGGCTGCAGCCGGGCAGGCGGGGCAGGCACAGCCCAGCCCGGGCTCCCGCGCCTGCCCCACCCGTCCTGGCCCCCAGGACCTGCAGCGTCACCCTCTCCCCACCTGGCACCATCTGCCCGTGGCCTGGGGCGGCCATGGGGCCCTAAGACCAGCAAACTGGGTCAGGCAGAAAGAGCGGGGCTGGTGCTCAGGTGCCTGGCCCTGTGGGGCTGTGTGACGGCGGCACCCTGATCCCTGGGCCTGGCCTCCCTCTGTCGGCACAGGCCGAGGCAGGGCTGGTGCAGCCCTTTGCCAGGCAGATGGCCCAGTGGGAGATGGCGCCCATCTGGCAGGACAGGAAGCGAGACCCGGGAGAGGTCAGTTCACAGGGCGGGCAAGCTCGGAGGCCCAGGAGCCGCGGCCTGTCTGCTGCCTGGGGAATGAGGTGTTTCCTTGGGTTTGTCTGTGCGCAAGGGCCCAGTGACTCCTGGCTGGCACACCCAGTACAGCAGAGCCGGGTACCCTGTGTTGTTGGCACGGCCAGGAGTTTCTAGACATCAAGGAAAGCCATGGTAGAGCCAGGGAGTGGCACTGAGTCCCCACCTCCTCTCCTCCTCCAGCCTGTGAGCATCCCCGTCATGAGGGGTCCTGGTGGCCCTTTCTGGACAGCATGGGCTGGGGGCAGCCCCTGCCTTTCCCCGCCGCTCCCATTCTCTGCACTACTGTCCCAGGCCTTTCTTATGGCTCTGCCCTTGCTCCATGGGACAGGCCACCCTTTAAGCCCAGACCTGGAGCCTGGTATCCTGTGGGGGTGATGGTGGGTGACAGAGAGCGCCTCTGAAGCACGGCGGCCCCTTCCGACGTGCACAGCTGCCGCCCAGCAGTCTGCTGGGCCTGGGGACGAGGACACGGTCCTCAGTCAGCCAGTGTTGGTGCGGGGACCTGAAGTGGGGCCAGTGCTGACCTTGAAGTCACAGATTTATGCGCCCAGATTTCTTCACATCTGAGCAAAGGGAAGCATTTTCTGAGTCCCTGATCCCTAGGGCAAAGTTTAAGAACAAGGCTGGGGACACGTCCTGGTGCCCTGTCAGGCTCTGAGCCCAGGCCACGAGGATTCTGTTAGACTCTGCAGGCACAGCTCTGGTGGGCCCTGGCTCCCTGCTGTGACATTGGAGTCCCCTGTCTGGGGTCTCTGAGGTGGGGAGCAGCACCCACAGTCCACACTGAATCTCAGCCCCTCTGAGGGGTCTGCGTGGAACCCAGCTGCCCATCAGGGAGCTGACCGAGCTGTGCTGACCTGGGCTACCCAGTCCTGGCCCTGCCACTGACTGGTACCTCCCTCAGGGACAGACCCTGGGAAAGGGCCTGGCTGGGCCTGGAGGGCTTGGTGGCACAGCCTGGCTCGAGTTATCTCTGTTATCAGTGCAGCCATCAAGACCGTAAACACCCCAAGCGCAATCCTGCTGACTTCGGGAAGTAGGGGCAGGAAATCCAGCAGCCGCCCGGCCCTCGGAGGCCCAGCAGGCGTGCAGTGTGCGGTGCCAATGCCCGCCAGCCCCGCCAACCCCAGCCGGAGCCCCTGGCCTTCCCCATCAGCACCCTCCCCCACCCCATCCCGCCGGTCTGGCTGTCTGCCGGAAGGGAGTCGAGGCCCCAGCCCCCAACTGCTTTCTCAGCTCAGCTCAGCCCCTCAGCTGGGCTGTGCAGTGAGTCCCATCCCAGGCTGGCTCGCCTAGCCGTGAAATGAGAGGCCCAGCAAGGAGAGGAAGGGGCCGCTGGGATGTGCAGCCAGCTGGCACCCCTCTCGGAAGGGGTCATGTGAAGGATCAGGGAGGCCTGGAGTGTCCCTTTGCAGGGAGTTCGCCAGTGCAGGCCAGCTGAGCTTGTTCAGGGCTGCCTCCGTTTCCCTGGCAGGGAGCCTCTTCTTCCTTTGTGTCCTGGCCAGGGGCCCACACTGGGGAGAGGGGGCTGGGGGACTCCTTCTTTCCACCCTCCTGCGGCCTCGTCAAAACTCTCCCTTGACAGTGCAGCGTCTCTGCTCCAACACAGAGCCCCCACCCATCTTGCAGGACGCCCTCATTCCTGGGATCACTTCCACCTCTGTGCGTGGCCTGGCGGCTCAGGCTCTGCCTCACTCCAGGGTGTGGAGAGCAGAAACCCACCCACACCCACAGACCCAGGGGCCTCCTCACAGTGAGTCGGCTTCCTGCTAGCCTCCCTCCCTCGTCAGATGAGAGGGTTTGACTCTGCTTGTGTGCTTAGGATCCAAAGGCACAAAAGCTGCCTCATACCCCTTCCATTTTCATCTTAGATTATGATCTTCTTTATTCTGGGGACGGCTCCTTATTTCCCCAAATGCCCAAATAAATCCTCTCTTACAGATGGGGAAACCAAGGCTCAGAGAGGCTGAGCAGTCGCCTGAAGTCACACAGCTAGTTAGGTAAAGAGAAATGAAATTATACGTTTCATCCCTAGGACGACACAGACGGGTGTGAGAGATGAGGTGGAGAGAATAGGGGGGATTTCATCATCACCCACAGCTCATACTGAGAGGCCGAGGAAGGCTGAGGCTAGGGGCCGGCAGGGGCACCAGCAGCAGGGGCCAGGGCCTTTGGCGTGGGCCAGGAGCTAATGCAGGCAGTCAGGAGGGGTCCGGAGAGGGCTGGCCCTGCCCACTCCCCGTCTGGCCTCACTGGGCTTCCTGAAGTCCCACGCAGGGCTGGTAATCAGTGTGGGGGCTGCGTACCCCGGACGCTGAGGAATTGGTGGCAGAGGCCACTCCAGTCTTCCTCCCCAGCCTGTATTCTTAGCTTGGTCCCCAGGACCTGCTGCCCTGTTTACGTTGGGCCTTGTTTATTTTGCAAGCTAAGTTCATACTGCTTTTGCTGATATGAGGAGCACAGTGGGCTGGGAGGGTTTCTTTCTTCTCTGTTTTTGCCGGAAATGTTCATGGCTGAGAGCCGGACACAGGGGAGTCCTGGGTTTCCATGCCCCAGTTCAGAGGGCGTTGGGCGGGAAGGGGCCCCCACCACCTGATACCCCTTTCACTACCTCCAGTCCCAGAAGCCAGACCTCCAGGGTGAGAACGCCCCCAACCCAAGACTCCCACAACCACACCCCACCCACGCCTTTACCAAGCTGCATGCTTGACCCCAACCTCCAGGATGCAGGCAGGCCCAGCCTCCCAGAATTGGGTGTTTGCCACCAGACACTGCTACCCTTTTCCTCATTACAGTGTGACTCCTCCAGCCACCAGGCCCACAAGCTGGACCCTGAGGCTTTTTGTCCTGATCGGTTCTCTGAGCTGCGCCCCCAGAGCCGCCTTGCTGCTGTGCATCCCCACCCCTCAGCCCAGCCCCTGCTGAATTCAGGCCTTTATCGTCTCTTACTTGGATTATTTTTCCAGCCATATATGGGGTCTCCAGCCTCTCCCCACACCCACCAATCTTTCACATTGTATATTATTTCTTAAACACTGCTGAAATCTCACTTACTGATATTTAATATAACAGAAATTTTGTGCCAATATTTATGTATGAGATACATACATAATTTTCCTTTCTTGTAAGCTCTTCATCAGCTTTTGGTATCAAATGTATGTGAGCCTCACAGACTAAGTTAAGAAGTGTTCCCTCTTTTCCTATATTGAGATATTTTGTATAAGATTAGAATTTTGTTTTCCTCAAATGTTTGATGGAATTTGAAGGTAAAGACATCTAGGCCTGGTGTTTTATTTGTGGGAAGGTTCATCGTTCGTGGTTCAATGGCTCTAATAAATTATGGACTCTTCAGGTTTTCTATTTCTTCTTGTATCAGTTTTGACAAGTTTTATATTCCAGGAATTTATGCATTTCATCTTATTTTCCATGTTTATTGGCATTTATTATTATTTTCATGTCTGTCACATTAGCATTTAGTCCCATTTTTTATTCTCAATATTATTTATCTGTACCTTCACCGTTTTCCCTCTTAGTGGTCAAACCTGCCCCTATTCACTCATCTTATTAATATCTCTAGCAGACTTCTGCCTTTGTTGATCCTCTGTATTGTGATTTTGTTTTTGTTTCATTCACTTCTCATTATCTTCCTTCTATTTACTTGGCCTTAATATACTGTTCTTTCTCTAACCTCTCTAAATTAAGACTAGGATAATTCTTAATTTTCAGGCTGTGTAAATTCCTTTTTTTTTTTTTTTTTTTTTTTTTTTTTTTTTTTTTTTTTAATTAACCACTGTCAGTCTCAGGGCTTTCTAAATTTTTAAGGTACGTATTTAAGGCTATACATTCTTCCTCTAAATCTCATTCAAACTACATCTCCCACATTTAGACATATGCCATTTAATTGCAATCTTTATTCACTTTAGTCTTTTTCTAATCTCCACTATGATCTCTTGTTTATCCTAGGAGCTCTGTAGCAATGTGGTTCTTGTCATTGTTATAATTGTAGCACAGCTTTCTCATAATGTTGCCCTCTTGTCAGAGAAAGCAAGCCACATGATAATAATCGTCTAGAATGTTTTGAAATATGAGTTAGGGCAAAAATATGTGGTCAATTTTTGTAAATGTGTTTTCTGTACTTGAAAACAAGGTATATTCTGACATTGTTGGGTGTAGTGTTATGTTTATATCCACTGGAACAAGCTTGTTAATCGGTCTGTTCAAATCTTCTATATATTCATTGGAATGTTTTTATCTGCTTGCTCTATTCTTATCGAGAAGGCATAGGGTAAATTTCTGTTTAACTTTCTAAGAAACTTCTAAACTGTTTCCAAAGGATTTGTGCCATTTTGCTTTCTCACCAGTAATGTATAAAGGTTCCACTTTCTCCACAGCCTTGCAAATACATGGTCTTTTCTATTTTAGCCCTTTTAGTGAGTATGTAATGGTATCTCATTGTGGTTTTGATTTGCATTTCCCTCATGACTAATGATGTTGAGCCACTTTTCATGTGCTTATTAGCCATTCATAGTCTTCTTTGGTGAAATGTTTATTCAACTCTCTTGCCCATTTTCTAATTAAGTAGTCTGTTCTATTATTGAGTTGCAAGGGTTTTTTTATATGTTCTGGATACAAGTCCTTTATCAGATCTATGACTTGCAAATATTTTCTCCCATTCTGTGACTGTCTTTTCATTTCCTTAATCACATCTTTTAAATCACAAAACTTTTTAATTTTAATGAAGTCCAATTTGCCTTTTCTTATATGGCTCAGGCTTTTGATGTTTTATCTAAGGACTCTGCCTAATCCAAAGCCATAAACATTTTCTCCTGTTTTGGTTCCCCCACCTCCCCGCCCCCGCTGGAAGTTGTATAGCATTAGCTCTTACATTTAGGTCTATATATACTTTGCGGTAATTTTGGGGTATGATATGAGGTAAAGTCCGGGTTTGTTTTGTTTTGTTCTTCCTTATGGATATCCAATTGCCCCAGAATCATTTGTTGAAAATACTCCTTTTCCTCCTTTGAATTATCATGGCTTCTTTGTCAAAAATTAATTGACCATAAATGTATGGGTTTATTTCTGAATGCTCAGTTCTATTCTGTTGGTCTATGTGCCTTTCTGTAAACCCATGCTATACTGTCTTGATTATTATAGGTTTACAGTAAGTTTTGAAATTATGTAAGTTTTTAAATTTTGTTCTTTTTTCAAGTTGTTTCTGTCCATTCCAAGTCCTATGAATTTTCATATAAATTTTAGTTTCAACCTGTCAATTTAGAGAAAAGGCCTGCTGGATTTTGACAGGCATTGTGTTAAATCTATAGATCCATTTAGGGAAAATTGACATCTTAACAAAATCAAGTATTGTAATCAATGAACATGGTATATCCCTCTTTATTTGATCTACTTTAATTTCTTTCAGTGATACTTTGCAGTTTTGAGCATATGAATTTTATACTTCGTTTGTTGCATTTACTCCTAAATATTTTATTTGTCATGCTAGTGTTAATGGAATTATTTTCTTATTTTCATTTTGAATTAATTGTTCATTACTAGTATATAGAAATAGCAATAAATTTTCATATCAATCTTGTAAACTATGACTTTTCTGTTCTTGGTTTTAGTCATTTTTGCTGTTGCTATTGATTTCTTAAGATTTTCTACATATAGGATCATGTCATGTGCCAATAAAGACAATTTTTATTTCTTTCCAATCAGTGCCTTTAATTTCTTTGTTTTGCCTAATTGCACTGGCTTGAATTCCCAAAACAAGTTTTGAATAGAATTGGCTAGAGCAGATCTTGTGGGGAAAATCATTTAGTCATTTGAGCTCTGAGTTTTCCATACATGCTTTTTATCATGTTGAGAATTTTTTCTTCTATTCCTAGTGTATTAAGAGCTCTTATTATGAATGGATATTGAATTTTCTCAAATGCTCTTTCTGTGTCTAGTAAAATGATCCTGTGGTTTTTATTCCTTATTCTACTGATATGGTATAAAACATTAACTAATTTTCAGATTAATTCTACTGATGTGGTATAATACATTTATTAACATATAATAAATTCTACCTGGGCATGGTATATGATTCTGGATTTGGTTTGCTAATATTTTGTTAAGAATGTTTATATCTTCAACCTAAGAAAGCTAATTGAAAGGAAAAAAGAATGTACCTGTATTCATAAAGGATATTGGTCTAGTTTTCTTTTCTGACTTTGATGTCAATTTTTTAAAATCCTTTTCTTTTTAATTCTATAACCATATGATTTTAGGTTTGTCCTTTGTAAACACTATATTACTGAGGTTTTTTTTAAATCATTTAATGCATTTACATTTAATGTGATTTCTAATAGATTTGGATTGACTTCTAATGGTGTATCTTGTGCTTTCCATTTGTACTAAATCTTTAACATTTATTTTTCTCCTCTTTCTTGCTTCTCATTACATTATTACTTCTCATTCTACTTTTCTCTCTATTGGTTCTGAAGTTATTCTACTATTCTTCTTGTAAAGGTTAACCTAGAACATTTTAAATGAATATATATCAGAAGTAATTGCTATATCTACCCCATCTGTATAAAAATAGGAATCCCAGAACACTGTAACTTCAATCATTCTCCTCCTAACTTAGTGCTTTGCTGTTGTATATTTTAGTTGAACCATGTTTAATTTTTAACTCACTAATTGGTAGTGTTTTAAACAATCGATGTTTGTTTAAATCTACTCACCCATTTGCCTCTTTGTCATTTGTCATTTATTTTTTATCTCAGATCTTACACCTGGGATTACCTTTTTATGTGGCTGAGGGATTCATTTTCATTTTCTTCAGTGAAAAACTCCCAGATTTTGTCTGCAAATGACCATTCTACTGTCATCTTAAAAAATATTTCCACCAATTATAAAATTATAGACCTTAGGTTATCAAAATTCTTTTTTTCTCAGCACATTGAAAATATTATTGAACTGTCTTTTGGCTTCCACTGTTATTGTTATGAATGAAAATGATGAATGGTTGCTCCTTGGAAGGCAATATTGTCTCTGGGTGCCTTTAAGATCTTTCCTCTGACTGTAGTGTTCTGTGTTTTTCACTAGGATGTGTTAGTTAATAGGTTTCTTTTGTTCTGCCTGGGATATCCTACTCTGTGGTTTGTTGTCTTGTATCAGTTCTAGATTATTCTCAGCTAATACATCTTAAGATTTCCCTTCAGTCTTATTATCTCCTTCTGGAATTTTTATTGGCCAATAGTAGACCATATTACTCCCCTTCACGTCTCTTAACCTTTTTTAAAAAAATCACTTTGTCTGTCTGTACTGTATTCTGGAATCCATCTTCCAGTTCTCCTGTTGTTTCTTTAACTGTGTTTAATTTGCTGTTAAAACCGCTCAGTGAATTTTAAGCTTCAAGTATTATTTTATTTATAAAAGTTCTGTTGGGTTCTTACTCATCTGTGATAGGTTGTTTTAATTGTATCTTCCTCTTTACTTGCATGTTCAAACTTTAAGATTTTCTTGAAGTGTATTAAATATGGCTATTTTATATTGAGTTTCTCTTAATTCCAGTATCTAAAGTATTTCCGAGTTCACATCCCTGTCTGATTTTTTCTTCTGCTGACTCTCATTCATGGTGTTTCATTTCCTTTGTGTTTTTTTCATTGTAAACTTATGTATTTTAAAATTGATCGGTGGCAATTTTTGAAACCTGGTGTGGAGTTGGGGTCCTCGGGGTGGAATCATGTTTACCCCTTCCACTGCCACATATGTAGGTGTACTGCCAGTCTGAACTTTCAGTTCTAGGCTCAAAGTTTTCTAGGCAACCTCGGTGGTGTGAATTAGAGCCTCCAAGCTGAGCATGGACTAGCATGTGAAAATGACTTTCCAGGACAGAACTCGTTCTCCTTCTCTTAGCAGTAAGGCAGTTTTCTGTACAAACTTCTCAGGGAGTAGGAGATTTTTCATTGACCCTCACACTGAAGGTAGAGCCTTTTGAGGCTCACAGCTTTATGTAAGTCTCTGCTATGAGACTTCCTGTGTGGGACAGGTATAGGCTTGGACACCTAACCACGGATCCCTGGTGAAACCAAAGCTCAAGTTCATCCCATTCATCAAACGTCTTCAGGGCCCCTATTACCTCTGGGGATTCCACTTTCACTGAGTTTCCAGCCTCAACCTCCCTTACTTCTTGGTCAGCTCATCCATGCTAGCCACAGACATAATTTTAAATCTTCTAACAGCCATTTTTCTTACATTTAAAAGAAATAGGTAAAATCAATTACAATAATGTATTTTATTTAACCCAATAGATCCAAAATATTATTTCAATATATAATTAATATTTTTAAAACTCTTGAAATTGTTGACATTCTTCTCCTCATACTGGGTCTTCAAAAGCCGCTGAGTATTTTACACATTTCAATTTAGACACAGTTTTCATGAGAACAACTTGTTCTGTATTTAGAGTTCATAAAATTTACTATTGAAAAAGAAGATTCCCATGCCTAAGTCATTTCAAACATACTTAAGAGTTTTCTAATAACTGAATGAAGGATCTGTCTGTAAATTTTAATTTATTAAAATGAAATGAAAATTCCATTCCTCGGTCCCAGTGGCCACTTTTCCGGCGCTCTGCCGTGCAGATTCAGCTCTGAGACGGCGCTGCTTTAGATGGACGTGCCCATGCGCACGTGTGATGAGGTGAGTGTGGCTCCCCCGCATTTACCCAGGCAAGTGCGCAGTGAGTGCCCACAGAAGGTGGTGAATGTAGGTGGCAGGGACCCTCCCGGAGAGCACATTCTAGTAGCTAGCAGTCATCTCAGGCCCCCGGCGCCCCTCTCCACCCCATGTCCCCAACAGAGATGCATCCCTGCAGACCCCTCCTGGGCTCCCTCTCTACTGCATCTTCTCCAAGTTCCCCCACCTCGAGTCCCCAGAGCTCATGACCCATGCCTCCCCAAGGTCCCTAAGGAATGACTGCTTGGGATTCTGGTTCCCCGCAGCCAGGTCTGTTCCCTGACGTAGCTTCGCAACTGGAAGGTGCTGCTCAGGAGACTGTGAGAAGGATTCCTTGGTGCATGCGGGACACACATCCAGGCTGTCACAGAGACCAGGGGGGACCTTGCCACCAAGGGGCTGGTTGCATCAGAAAGTTGGGCAGCCTGGATTGCCCTGGCAGCCCTGGCCCTGCCTCTCTTCAGCAGCTCCCCCTCCCCTGTGCCCCCCCAACACTCCTCTCTCAGCTGCTGGGCTGCTCTTGAGTGACAGGGCCGTAAATAGGCAAAGGCGGGGGCTCTGACTGATCAAAGGGCTCCCTTTAGAAGCCGTCATTAGTTTGCTATTCTGGGAACTGGTTATTTTAAGGTTAGTGTATTTTTTCTTTCCTGAGGAGCCGTCTTAGTGGATGGCAGAGTCCTGAGGGGCTGCGCTTCAGTCAAACCACACAAGCCCTGTTTTGTCTGGGGTTCCAAAGATAAACCTATAATGAAAGCAGCGTTTGACGCTGAGTACCGCCACCCCGTTCCTGCGCAGAGGTGGATGTGTCTGCCAGGGAGTCCCTGTGCCCAGCAAGCACAGGGGAGGCTTGCGGGAGGCCCCTGGAGCCAGCTTGAGTCTGCTCCCCAGGAGCCTGAGGTCGGAGCCCTTTGGGCCTGGCATTCTCACAGCCATCATGGCTGGCCTGGCCAGAGACGGAGGCCCTGTACCCTCCCCCAATTTCAGGCCACCCCCAAAGGCCACACCTAGAACCTGCTCCAGCAGGCACCTCCGAACCACAGCCCAGCTCTGCCCACAACCTTCTGTGGAAAGAGAGTGGCTTTGCCAGTGGCCAGGGGAATGCACACCCCTGAAGTCAAAATGTAAGGAAATGATGATACCCTGTGCTGGCGTGGATGTGAAAGAGCAGACACTCTTCTGTCTTACTGGGGGATGGGAATTACCATAGTAACAGCTCCTGGAAGGGACCCTAACACTGCCTGTGAAAATCAGAAATCCGTCATCACTCCGAGGAAAGAAAAGCACCAGGGTCAGGCTTTGCCCACAGACTTTGTCATGCAACAAGCTCTAACCACCTGTTTGTCCATAGAGAGGCGTCGTATACACTGAGGCACCTCCTGCCTGTGGGACACCACAGCCCCAGTGCCAACCCCTGACAAGCTTGCTGGCAGTCATTGCTCGAGAGGGATATTGTTGATGGGTCACTAAGTAAGAAACCTAAGTTGCCAAGGAACGTGATCGCATGTCTATGAAGCCATACCACCCGGGACACAGCCGGAAAGGAAGGCCAGGGAACAGCC
Organism: Saimiri boliviensis; assembly: GCF_048565385.1. Lineage (NCBI taxonomy): Eukaryota > Metazoa > Chordata > Mammalia > Primates > Cebidae > Saimiri > Saimiri boliviensis. The sequence goes on from NC_133454.1 coordinate 131,886,119, forward strand.
AAGCGGGATGCTGGGGCTGCCAGCCTGCCCCTTCCCAGGACCGGCTCCTGGGCACTGGGACTGCCGTGGGCTTGGCTCTGAGACCCACTGTCAGTTCTGGCTTTGTCCAAGGCTGAGACACACCAGCTGGTTGGTGTGCTGCTTTAGAGGTGTTTCTTTTTCCCTGGTAGAGTGATTTCAGGTGGAGGCGAGTGCGATGGGAACAGGAGCCTCAGAAACAAGTCCCTACCATGGTCCTCTGGTCTCCCCTGGGAGGACCACCTGCAATCCTAACATCCCCTGAGCCCCCTCCCCACTCAGGGGCCCCTCTCTGTGCCGCCCACCCTTGGATAGGTTGCCGTGAGGTTGCCAGGGGCTGGCAGAGGGCACTTGTCAGCTGCAGATTCTGGCCCTGCCAGCCCTGCCCCAGGACTTGAAGGGGTTCTTACCCTTTTGGCCCCAGGTTCCTTCGCCATACCATGAGCCCAAATGACCCTCAGTCCGCCACAGAGACAGCCCCCACTAACTGTGGCTGGCTGATGGGGCTGTGGAGAGTGCCAGCTCAGAGGAGAGGCTCATCTGATGTGGCTCTGTCCTCCTCCTCTGCTGGGGTTGTCTACTGTGTCCCCACCTCGGTGACACCAGGAGTTGGCTCTGCCTCTGGTTCTACCGCAGGGCTCAGCACAGCCCCGTCAGCAGTGCCCTAGCACAGCCCAGCACCTACTGAGACAGCCAGGCCAAGCCCCGTCCTGCGGGCACAGTCTCACTTTGTCACCCTCGGTTGCCCATGGGACCCTGAGCCCCATAGGAGGGTCTCATCATCACTCAGGGTCCTCATCCAGGTGTGGCCCATCCACACCCAGCATCCAGCTGTGCACCCAGGCCGGCACACAGACCCGCTTTCCATCCCACACAAGGCAAAACCCTGACCTCCTCTTGTGCCTTGGGAGCCAGTGGCTGTGGTCCAAGCCCTCCCCCTACACACAATGGCTGTGAGACCTGAGCAGTCACATGGGCTCTCAGCGCCTCAGCCTCCTGGCCCCCAGTAGACGGGACGATGTGGCACCGCTCTGAATCGCTTATGTGCAAAGGACCTGTGGTGTGAGCAGTGTCAGAAGCTCCTGGCCCAGGCCTGCCTGGCTGACGGCAGAGCTCTGAGGCTGTAAGTATGAGGATGGCCATCAGGGGCCTCTCTGCAAGTTCAGATTCTGCCTCAACCCCACTGTGTGACCCTGGGCGTGCCTCCCGAATCCAAGCCTGGTCTCCCCGACTATCCAGCGGCTTCCTGCCTCTCTTACCTCAGCAGTCCCCCGAGAACGGTTCTTTTCCCTGCACTAGCCTCTCCCTTTGTTGGGGTGCTTCTCTCTTGGCCTGTCTGGGGGACAATTGCCACCCTCAAGCCTCTCCTGAGTGGCTCTATTTACAGGCCTCCAATATCGGCCAGAGAGGAACTTGCAGGGTTTCTAAACATGCAGCTCAAGTGTGTGTCAGCTTCTGCGGGTGCAGCTGCTTCAGAGGGAGCCTGGGATGGGGAGCAGGTGGCAGGGGCGTGGCAGGTGCCGAAGCCCGACGGAGGCCTAGGCCTTGCTGGGCACCCCCGCGTGTGGCTCTACAGTCAGCAGCATCGATGGCGGGGGTCCGGCCGGGGCCAGGGCGTGAGGGCGGCGCACAGCCTCGTCTGCGCGGCGAGCCCCGCCCGGCTGCCCTGGCCAACCTCAGAAAAACACGTCTTTCGGTCAAAATGGGCCCCTTTTTAAACTTGTCACCCTGCGGGTCAGGGCACAGCCTGCCCCCGGCCGGTTCTGCATATTAAGCAGTGGCTTGGTCACCACCAAAAATAGATGTCCCGGCCCTCCCGGGAGACCGCGGGCGGCGCAGGAGGACGGGGCGTCCCGCGCCCTCCCCAGTGCGGCCCCCGGGGCTGCGCGCGGCCGGGGGGCTCCCGGGCGCGGGGCGCGGGGGTGGCAGGTGGATGCCCAGGTCCCCCCGCGATGTTGGGGCCGCTCCCCGCGCAGGGTGGGGGGGCTCCGGCCTCGCTGTGGTCCGCGGCGTCCACAAAATGGCTGACGCCGGCGTTTCGGCGGGGCCGCCGCAGCCCCTGCACGGAGCCGCTGTTTACTTTGCAGCGCGAACAGCCTTTCGTTGCCCGGGTTCCGAGCGCTCCAGAGGCAGATGGAAATTTTTGTGGATTAAACACGGGGCCGAGGCGCGCCGGGCTGTTTGGGTTGGCAGCCGGAGCCCTCCCCACCCCGTTCCGCGTCCGCCGCTTCCCGCCCTGGTCCGGGGCATCCATTCATGCCTTCCCGGGTCCCTCCTCCACCCCTGCAGGCCCGGCGTCCCCTCCTGCGCTCCCGCGGCCTCCGGGGGATGGGGGGCGCCCTGCAGGCCCGAACCCCTCTCCGAGTTTGGAAGACGCTGCAGGAGGAGGAAAGGGCTGCCCTTCTCAAACCTGGAGCCCGTCTGACATCCAGACCTTTGTCTGTAAACGCAGCCAGTGTGTGGACCAGGCAGTAGGGGATGGGGTGTGCCCACAGGTCCAGCACCCAGAAAACGCCCAGCACCCGGTCCCTTTCACAGTGGCTGCTGCTCTCAGGAAGGTGGAAAGTGCCAGGTGGACATGAGGGGCACAGCCGTGACCCTCCCTCTGCCCAAGAGAAACTCTCTCCATCCAGGCGGACCTGAGCTTTTCCAGAAGAGGTTGCAGGGTGTGCAGGCTGCCAGGAAAGGTCTGTGGGGGTGAGGGAGCCCATCCTATGGATATCCTGGGGAACAGCATTCTGGGCGGAGGACACAGCAGGTACAGGGTGGGGGGTCCTGGGGTAGTGCCTGGACCACCTGGGCAACAGCAGGAGGCACTGTGGCCAGAGCCAAGGACATGGGGATCCTGGGGGCACAGACTACCCTGTGAGGCCTCAAGTAGAGGAGATGGGGGCTTGGGGCTCTGGAGGGCTGAGGTCCAGCTCACGGCCTTAGGGGCGTTGTTCTTGCGTTCAGGATTAGCTAAGGAAGGTGAACCTGACAGCGGGGCCACCGCACAGTCCCCTGCCCTGTGCCACCCTCCCTGCCCCGGATCCCCCCATGTGGGGGGCAGCACCCCCTCTCTTCCCTGCCCCCAGGAAGCCCCAGGTCAGGCACATAGGAGCCATCTGTGTGGGCGGTGCTGTGCTGCCGGCCTGCTGCCGGAACAGGGATGCTTGTCCAGCTGGGTGAACACCCCGTCAGGGCGCTGGCACCCAGCCCCAGGGCAGGAGCTATTGAGGACATGCTGATGCCTGGGTGACCCGTGCTGCCTGGTCACCTGCCCTCGCTGGGCTACAAATGGGTTCAGCCTCATGGGCATCGGGCAGGGTCCACCTGGGTGCACCCAGCAAACGCACAGGGTGCTGGTCTAAGGCTCTGTGACGTGCCCTCTTACTGAGAGGGACCATATCCAGTAACGGGTGGAAACTGCACTAGTGGGCTCATGTGAGGGCACCGAGTTTTCTCCAGAAGCCAGGAATATCCTCAAAACTGAGGCTGGGCATGGTGGCTCACACCTGTAATCCCATCTCTTTAGGAGGCCAAGACTGGAGGATGGCTTGAGGTCAGGAGTTCGCAACCTGGGCAACATAGCAAGAGCCCATCTCTGCAGCATAAGAAATTAGCCAAGGGTGATGGTGTGTGCCTGTAGTCCCAGCTACTCAGGAGGCTGAGTTAGGAGGGTCGCTTGAGCCCAGGAGTTCAAGGCTGCTATTGAGCTGTGATCACACCACTGCACTCCAGCCTGGGCAACAGAGTGAGACCCTGTCTCTAAAAATAAAAATAAAAAATAATTTTTTTAAGTGAGGCCCTTCCAGAGGGATGGAGGGGCCAGAGTCACAGGAGCAGAAAGGAAAGAAACAAAGGAATCTTTCTGAAGCACTGTGTGCATTTATTCTCACCTTGTGCCACTGCCCGGGGCTGCAGCATGAGTGGGATGGGCTGACCCCTGCTCCTTAGAACGCACAGCCGCATGGCAGGGCAGGGGGACACATGTAGTGATCCATAATTACGTATTTGTCTGCATGAAGAAGAAAGTACTGGGTTTTCCCAGTCAGTGGAGTCAGGAGCCCAGAGCCAACCAGGAGTGAGCGAGGAGGAGGGTGGCACACCCAGGGTGGAAGGGTGTCCAGTGTGTGCAGCCTCGCAAAGGCCCTGGGGCCAGAGGCACATCCTCCTAAGGCTGTGAGAGCTGGTGAGGCAGAGCTGGTGAGCAAGGGATGGCCAGGCCAAGGGTCCAGGGATGGCAGTGGCTCCGGCTTCTTGGGAGGAGGGTTACATGGAGGTGAGTGTGCAGTTCCAGGAGTGGTGAGGGGCTGCTGTGGGATGAGGCGCCTTGGACTAGGGTGGAGACCTTGGGGTGTCAGCCCCCAGTCTGCCGGCCCCGCCGAGGGGAGGGGGGCTGGAAAAGGACTCCGGGCTTCTGCTGTGGGCACCCCGGTGGGGATGCTTGGTTCAGAGGATCTGGAGCTGAAATAGGAGGGTCTGGAGCTGCGTTTGAACTTAGTGGCCACTGAAACCCCAGGGCTTAGAGATCAGGTGGAAAGAAAAGAGTGCGGGGAAGAGACAGGAGGGCAGTGAGGGAAGCCTCGGGGTGGCCATGGTCAGGGGTGGCACAGGGGAGGAGCAGGGTCGTGGGACTCAGCCCTGAGCCCAGCCGGTCCTCCCGAGGACACTGGACCTTAAAGACACAAAGACGTGACCTGTGCATGTTCACAGATCAGCAGGGAGCATGGAGGACGTTGGGGAGGACATCGCCTTCCCAGGTGAGGGTGTCCTGGAGGGGGGCACAAGGTCTGCTGGGCTGGACTGGACTCAGCAAGAGAGCCTGAGCCTGGAGGGTCCCCGAGACCCCCGTCTATCATTTCAGCTTCCACTCTGAAGCCGCCACCAGAACCGTGTGCCTATTGCTCCCAAGTTTGCTCTCCCTGGCGGAGGGAAAGACGGGAGGTCCACAGATTACCTTGTCTGTTGAAAGCAAGGTGCTACCAGTGGGGACCCACGTATAGACAGAAGGCCAGGCCCAGCCTGGGGTGGGCACAGCTCATCACACCCGCCGAAGCTAAACAGGGAGGAAGGCAGGCGGGCAGCACAGTCAAAACCCGAGTCGTTTGATGACTCAGACGGTCCTCTGCCTGGGATTGGCAGGGGCCCAAGGAGTCTCCCCATCTAACTCGCCTCCTCCTCCCACTTCCCACGCAACTCCACCCCACACCAGCCAGGAAGCCAGGGCATCACTTGACCTTCCACTACCTCAGTCTCCACATCTCACCACCCCCACCCCTACCTCTGGGGTGCCCTGAGGATTAAGGAGGAGTGATGGCTGTGAACTGGAGGTCTTCACCGCAGGCTGGAGTCAGAGCAGACCATGCCGCTGCCGACCTGGCAGTTGAGGTGCTGCACCCATTTCTGGGGAGGCCATGGACAGGGCTCCAGGGTCTCAGGCAGCCTGTCTTGTCTATCCCACTTCATTTCTCTCTTTCCCTAAAATTCAAGTTTTGGAGCAAAACCAGCCAGAGCTGTGCGCCTGGGGGTCCCCGTCCTCCAGCCTGACACCCAGTCACAGCAATTGCTAAAGAAACGGCCACATGTGGGCACAGGGTGGGCCCCGCTGAGCTTCTCCAAACCCAACCCGTCTTCAGCAGGCCCCTGGTCTAACCCTAACCCTACCCCACACTCACTGGAGCTCACCTGGGGTTTGGCCAGCATCCCTAGAAATCAGAAGCCTGCCCCTAAGTCTGCTGGCTTCTGGCTTTCCATTGTTATGGTGGCACCCAGCCCCCCAGCTACAGATCCCACCAAATCTTCCCTGCCATTTTGCAAGAAACAATTATTTTTCTGCTCCACAGACTTGGCGAGCCCCTGGCTTTTCCCCGGGTCCATGAGGAACCCCACAAGTTCCTTGCCCTGGAATCTCTCCAGCTCTCATCCCTTGACGTTTTCCTGAGCCCACTGCACTTGGTACACGAACGTATTATACTGCAGCAGCCTAGAACCGACACCTGTGAAACCATTAGTTTCTGGCTCAATGCGCTTCCTCCTGGCATGCGTGAAAACAAAAATACCAAGACATACATGACTGTTCAGACCCCACCTGAAAGCATTCCACATCCCACCAGGAGCCAGCACAGCCTCTGGCCCCCTGCCAGGTGATGCTACCCCGTGGCAGCTGCGGTGCTGACGAGCCTCTGTTTGAGATCACCGTCTGGCTACCAAGGTGGCCACGTCACCAAGGCGGCCACGTCAGTTCTCATGGCTCCTCCCAAACTCTCAGGATGATGGAGAACCCTGGGCGTTGATGGCGGGTGACAGGAAGCACCCAGCACTTTCCTCTCCCAGGGCTTCCCAGCACCGTTCCACGCTCAACCTTTACACCTCAAGGCCAGACAAGGACTCCCACTCCCAACCAGACCCCCGTCCTCATCATCCCCAACCCAGGCCCCCCCATCACTCCCGACCCGGGCCCCCTGTCCTCACTTCCATCACTCTCACAAAAGCTCCCACACACCCTCTCCAAGGTGAAGAGAAATGTCCCCGAAGGGGCCTGTGTCTGGGTTCCTGCCTGGTCAGCCACCATGTCCCCTGCCTCGGAGCTGGGCCCAGAGACGATGGGCCTGCTGTGGGGCAGGCATTGGACAGGCCAGGAAGACAGAGGCTGGGAGCCATTCTTCCGGCTACAGCAGCTTTTGGCCTGTCCTTGTCCCCATACGAGCCCCAGCAGCTGAGTCCCACCCGCACCACCTGACACGTGACAGTATCAAAGCCATTGGGCAGGGAAACGGTCGCCTTTTGGTGCCAATAAAGGCGGCCTTGATCCCCACCGTAAATGGTTTCTGTGTGGAGTGAGACTGTGCCTGTCCCAGGCCTAACCCCCCAAGGGCCAGAGAGTCGAAATTAGATCAGTGGGGAGAGATTTTTACAACGTATGGGCTGGTGGCAAGTGGTGGCAAACCTTCCCCACGGGGCCACAATGGGGCATTGTTCATGGCCTCACCTGGGCTGTCTCCAGCACCCCAGGATTTACGAGGATTCGGCCCAGAGCCTCGATGCAGCCTTCAGGCAGACTCGGTGGAGGGAGGGGTGCGGGGGAGACCCTGTGGAGAGGACAGTGCTGGGGGCTGGGCCAGGCAGAGGCCGGGCGGAGTGCTAGCTCCAGCCCCCAGCTCTCCAGCAACAGCCAGCCAGGAACAGGCCCCAACATGCCTGCAGACCAAGCGAGTCACATTTCGAATGAGCCCTCATGCTCTGCATCCCCCACTGGGCAGCCCCAGCTGTGCCCAGCAGGGCCAGGAGGCCAAAGACAACTTACCCTTGGGCTTTCGGTGATGCCAGCTCCAGCTGCTGTGTCATGGCGGTCAGGCTTGGCTGGCCTCTGCCTCACAGACCTACTGAAGCCCCCCAAGTGCCTGTGGCTATGCCAGGCCTGCACCTCCTGGCCACCACCATCGCTCGGGAGCCCCAGGGCCCTTTCCCCATGAGCATGTGGCCGCTTTCTTGTAGGTCTAGAAGGTTCTTTGCCTTCTCTGTGCCACAGGGCCCTTCACAGGGTGGCCTGACTCCTCCCTTTCCCCCAGGCCCTGTGCTTCCTCCATTCCGCCCCTTGCCAGGCATGCAGGGCCCTTCTCCAGCCCCCTGCCTGTACCTGCACTCCCTCGCCTGGGAGCCTGCCTTGCCCTGACCACACGGCCATTAGCACCCAGCTTGGGTGTCCCATCCTGTGAAGCCAGCTGGTTCCTCCAGGCACAGGGGATGCCTCCCCGCTTTGGGCGCCTGCCCTGTGCCCTGCACCAGCCTCCAGGTCAGCCCAGGTAGCTCGGGCTGCTCAGGGTTACGGCCAACCCAGGGCAGGGCACCGTGGTGGGCGGACGCAGCCCCTTTCCAGGCCAAGTTCAACCCTCTCACCCCCACAGGGGACCCAATTGCACAGCCATCCACAGCAGGCATGGAACAATGCCAAAGGGGTGTCCCTCCTCAACCCTGAGAACAGCCTCTTTCTGCACCCTCAGTGTCCCCACCTGTGACCCAGGCCGATGCAAGCCTGCATGGTGCAAACCCACATGGCAGCCCAGAACCCTAGAATGGCTGTCTGCAAGGAAGGGGCTGGACCGTTCATGCCCCGGGTGCCCTCCACCCTCATCCTCCTTGTCACCTCCTTACAGCTTGGCATCAGAAGGGCTTGGAGAAGACTCCTCAGCCCCACCTACAGACCCAGCTAGTTGCCCACCACCTGGGGGTGTGCCCAGTGCCCAGAACTCACCGACCCGTGGTCATCTGAGCTGTTCCCACAAAAGCCTTCCTTGGGATATTCAGCTGTCTGTAGGGCCTCCTCACTGGGGTCACCTTAAAAATAGCTGTAGAGGGATTTGCAGCAGCAGCAGCAGACATTTTTAAACTAATTCATTGGTAATGGCAAAATTATGCCGAGTTCCCTGAAAAAAAAAATACCCCACTCTATTTCCTCATTAACATAATTGCAAACAGAACGAATCTTTCTTGATTTCGTGTAAACAACAGCTTGAAATAGTTTATAATCCTTGCAGGTATCAAATTAAGTTCTTACTTATGGTCTGGAAATTAATTACCCTTGCAGTGAGACAAATGTGAAAACTGTGTATTTTTGACAAGAAAATGAAGCAGCTATTGGGGAAAATGTAACTTAATCGTAGCAGAGAAAATTGTTTATAAATTGGTCGCGTTGTTTGAACTCTCGCCTCTGTGGCTCAGGGCTAGGTTGATCTATGCCTGTACATTTGCCTAATTTGGGACAGAGAAAGGGCTGGAGGAGCAGGGACAGGTCGGGGGAAGGAGACGAAGAAGAGGAAGGAAAGCAGAGGGTGCCCACATAGAGGAGCCCACCAGGAAGCGGGCATTAGACAAGAATGCAGGTGGCCAGGAGGCACTTACTTGGCAGGTGAAATCTAAACAGGCACCTGCAAAGGAGGAGAAAGCACCTCCCTTGGTAACGAGAAAGAGGACACCAGGCCGAGGGGATGGCAGGCAGAGCAGAGGGCCTGGGGCAAGCACGTGCCTGGAACAGAGAGGGAGCCAGTGTGTCTGTATTGAAGCCAGCAAGGCGGCAGCACAGGAGAGAACTCTCAGAGGCAGGCGGGGGCCGCACCGTGGGGGCAGCGGTGCTCAGATTCCACGTGGCTCTCCATCCATGGCAGGCCAGGAGGTCACTGTCGTGGTGACAACCAGCACTCTTTGGAATGGACTGAAATGGAATGGGATGTTTAACTTCTGTAGCTGTGCATTGGAATATGTGTTTGCATGTGTGGTGTGTGGTGTGTGGCATGCTTGCATGCCTGGGCACAGTATGTGTTTGCATGTGTGGCATGGTGTGTTTGTACGTGAGGGCAGAGTGTGTGTGCTGTCCTATGTGTTTTCTATGTGTGAATGTGTTTTCTATGTGTGAGTGTGGCATGTGTTGTGTCTGTATGTGTTGTGTGTGGTGTTTGTGTGTGTGGTGTCGATGTGAGTGTGGTGTGTGTTGTGTCTACATGTATCGTGTGTGGTGTGTTTTCTATGTGTGAGTGTGGTGTGTGTTGTGTCTGCATGTGTCCTGTGTGTGGTGTTTATGTGTGTGAGTGTGGTGTGTGTTCTATCTGTATGTGTTGTGTGAGTGTGGTGTGTGTTGTGTCTGCATGAATTGTGTGTGTGTGGTGCTGATGTGTGTGAGTATGGTGTGTGTTGTCTGCATGTGTCATGTATGTGTGGTGTTTATGTGAGTGTGATGTGTGTTCTGTCTGCATGTGTAGTGTATGGTGTTGATATGTGTGAGTGTGGTGTGTGTTCTGTCTGCATGTGTCATGTATGTGCAGTGTTTATGTGAGTGTGGTATGTGCTGTGTCTGCATGTGTTGTGTGTGTGGTGTTGACATTTGTGAGTATGGCATGTGCTGTGTCTGCATGTGTCATGTGTGTGGTGTTGATGTGGGTGAGTGTGGTGTGTGTTGCATCTGCATTTGTTGTGTATGTGTGGTGTTAACATGTGTGAGTGTGGTGTGTGTTGTGTCTGCATGTGTCGTGTATGTGTGGTGTTTATGTGTGTGTGGTGTTGCTGTGTGTGAGTGTGGTGTGGGCTGTGTCTGCATGTGTCGTGTGTGTGTGGTGTTGATGTAGGTGAGTGTGGTGTGTGTTGCATGTGCATGTGTCATGTGTGAGGTGTTTATATGTGTTAGTGTGGTTGTGTTGTTTCTGCATGTGTAGTGTGTGGTGTTGACATGTGAGTGTGGCGTGTGTTGCATCTGCATGTGTTGTGTATATGTGGCGTTATGTGTGAGTGTGGTGTGTGTTGTATGTGCATGTGTCATGTGGTATTGACATGTGTGAATGTGGCGTGTGTTGTGTCTGCATGTGTCGTGTATGTGTGGTGTTTATATGTGTGTGTGGTGTTGATGTGGGTGAGTGTGGTGTGTGTTGTATGTGCATGTGTCCTGTGTGAGGTGTTTATATGTGTGAGTGTGGTGTGTGTCGTGTCTGCATGTGTCGCGTATGTGTGGTGTTTATGTGTGTGTGTGCGTGGTGTTGCTGTGTGTGAGTGTGGTGTGTATATGTTGTATCCAAGACAGCCAATGGGACAGCCCAAGGGCTCATGAGCACCATGTCCAGGGAGCGGCATCTGTGCTGTCTGCAGGTGGTCACCGTTATCCAGCCTGTTACAGCAAATACCCTGCTCTGTGTTTTTTCCTTGTCTTTTATTTTCCAGGAGTAGAATTTCTGGGTGAGAATCAGGAACATTTAAAAGAGCTTCTCAGTAGAGCTGTACAGACTGGAAATGAATTGGCAGGCTACACGGGGGTTCTGGTCACAGGGCAGAGGGGTATGTTTTCTGTGCCTGAGCTCCAAGAATCCCATACCCACCCGCCAGTCCTCATACCTACCCGGGTGATCCCACTTCGAAGATGCAGAATTGAGGTTCGTAGAGGCCTGGATAGCTGCCTGAGGGTGGGGTAGAAGCGTGGCGCCGGCTCAGCCACCCTTAGGTCTCCAGGCTCCCAGCCAAGGTCTCTGATAAGGCTGCTGGGACTTGGGGGCTGTGAGCAGATGCAGACGTTCTCCGTTCCCAGGGTTCTGGCCCTGCCCTGTCTCCAGAGCCCACAGCCCCGCCCAAGAGGCCTGGAGGTCACAGATCTGGGATCCTTCCCCACCACCTTCAAGAAGGGAATAAAGCCACTTCCTGCTCCATTCCAGTGGCCTGAGGGTGTGGGAAGGACAGAGGCCTCCCCCTGCAGAGAGGGGGCTGACATCGGTTCCTGCCTCCTACCAAGCAGAGGCTGCAGAGGAGGTGTCCAGGCACTTGGTGCAGGCAGTTGAGCCCAGACCCCCGGGCTATCCTTGACACCACTCTCAGCCCCCGCCAGCTGTGTAACCTCTTTCTTCCCCACCCCACTCCCCCCACCTCGGCCCAAACCTGGGTACTCCCAGCCGCAGCCCTCCCCACTTTGCCTGCTCTGAGGCTGTGTAGGGCCCCGGGAGCCGGGAAAGGGGCCTGGGTCCCGCACAGAGTGGAGGTGGGGCTTACAGAACCCGGGGCCAGAGTGGTTGTGGCTATGAAGGTTCCATCCAGGCTTGAGGTGGAAAGGATTTTGATCAGTTTCCTCAGCCCTAAAGTGGGGACATGCTTGTGGGGATTCAGGAGATCCCGCTGAACACTGAGAAGAGCACATGCTGTCCACTCAGTCACCGTCTGCCATCGCCACTCCCCAGGTTATGGGAGAATTCGGCCGTGGTGGGAGCAGAGAACGGGATAGCACTGAGGCAGGAGAAAGTGGGGCTGGAGGGCACTCGTGAGGATGGCCTCGGGGCCCACACTGGAGAATATTCCAGAAGGGATGGGGAGGTGGGAAACCAGGTGTGCCCAGGGTGGGGACACTGGTGTTGGCTGTGCCAGAGCTGGTAGCTGAAGCAATGGAGGTGGGAGCAGGGCTGGGGCAGAGACAGGCGGTGGTTTCCGGGGTGCTAGTGGCCCAGACCGGCTGGAGACGGTGGAAGGGTAGAGTGCAGTCAGGTTTGGGGAGGGTCCAGTCTGCACAGTCCAGCCCCCAGGAGGCTCCCCAGTTCCGACAGGACTCATGTGGAGTCGTCTGCAGGCAGCCTGGTTTCTGACCCAGTCAGGATGCCAGGCCCTGCCCTGCTCCTGTGGAGGTGGGCACTCACCTGCTCTCAAAGTCCCCTCTGGCTCCCCAGCTTCCTGCTGGCCAGCTGTATTGGCCAGCTCAGTGGCAAAAGCTGCAGAGCAGGGGACTTAGGCAAGAGAAGTGTATTCCTCAGGGTTCTGGAGGCTGGAAATCCAAGAGTGAGGTTGTGGCGAGGCTGGTTCCTGAACAGTGCTGAGCCCACCTGGTCTGTGAGCTGTCGCCTCTCTCCTCACAGTGATAGTGCCAGCTTTGGGAGCAGCAGGATGGGGGTTCAGCCCTGGCTCTGGCCCTGTGCCCAGCTGGTAGCACTGGGGGCACTGGCATAGCCTCCCAGCCCTTGTCAGTGTTAACTATCATCCCAAGGGGGCCACTGAGGCAGCAGGGAGCCTGCCCTGGAGTGTGCTGTCCTCGGGTGCAGGCGGTTCTTCGTGAGTCTGCCCAGTGTCTGTTAGTGAAATCCCCTGGAGGCTCAGGGAGCTGGGGACCTGGGCTCGGTGCTGTCTCACAAAGTCCTGCTCTCTCTCATGAAGTCCTGGGGACTGTGGCTCTGGCAGCCACTCTGACTCTCAGATGCCAGCCCAGTGCCCCCAGTGCCTGCTGTGTCCCTGAGGTATAGAGCCAGACCCCAAGTCTTAGTGGTGACAGGCATGGCAGACGCCCATTCTTCCGGGCACACCCTAGATGGCACTCACTGGGGAGCAGAGAGTGCCTGGGCACCACAGGCATGTCAGAGGGGCCAGGTCCAGAAAGGTGGCATTTGCAGGATGGGTCTCCTGAGTACCACGAGCTAGAGGAGAGAAGCCACCGGACGCTCTCAGCCCTTTACCCCACAGTCCTGGGAAGGGGAAGCCGAGCAGTTACCCACCCTGAGCCACACCACACCAGGTTTCCCCACTCAGAGCCCAGAACCCCACAGCTGCAGCAGACCCTACAGCACTACCTGCAAAGGCCAGGCTAGCCACCAAGGGGGGTGGCAAGACAGTGCCACCACAGGGCGACACCTTGGCTCCACCTCACCACTCACAGGAGCCGGCCCCGGCCACTCTCTCAGAGCAGGAAGTGACATAAACGGGGAAGGGACCAAGCAGGAGTGCCCATCAGACAAAAGGCCGAGGGAGCCAATGGTAATAAGGGCAGAGTGACCAAGGGGCTCAGGCTAGCCCTGAAAACCCAACCAGGCCCTCCACAGGTGTCCAGGAAACACCTGGCTTCCCCAGGAACCTGAGACTGTCTGGAGTATCCTCCCAAGGACTCATCCCTAGTTGGGAAGAAATAGGGCCCTGGAGGCAGCAAGGTTTTCCTGGGGGCCCAGGTCAGCCTGGATGGTGGAAGGACTCGGTGAGGTGAGGATGGGGCTTTGGGGGTGTTGCAGGTTCCCTTGGTGGGGGAAGGACTCGGCGAGGTGAGGATGGGGCCTGGGGGGTGTGGGGGGTTCCCAGGATATGTATAAGGTGATAGTCCCTCTGGGCCACGGTGCCCCCTGGGCTCTGGAGAATGCACCTGTGTTCCCAGGAGCTTTGGGGTACCCAGGTGGCATGGTGGGGAGCAGGAGCCAGTTGTTCCCAAACCTTGCCCCTCGCCCCTACTGGCACTGGCAAAGCTGGGGGTGACGGGGCTCCAGAGGTACCCGCCAGGACTGGGGACACAAGCCTAGGCCTGTGCCGTCTGCAGCCCCATCTCCAGGTCCCATCCTGCCCCAGCCTGCCCACCCCCAGCCTGTCCCCCAAATGCCCAGGGCTGCGGCCCGCCCAGACTTGCCAGGGAGCTCCTGGCCCTTCTTTCTCCTGCCTCTCAGCAGCTCTCACTGCTCCTCTCCCACCTCCTTCCTCCCCTCTCATCCCCACCTCAGGCCCACCAGCTCCCACCCTGCTGTCCCCATGGACCGAGGGTCAGCTTTTATGCACTCAGGGCACCTCACACCAGACATTGGATGGGGCCGCCTCCATCACCTGCTCCAGCCACCCGGCAGGTCCCAGTCAGCTCACACAGAGCTTTGCCCAGCACGTGGCCCCAGCCCCAACTGCAGCGGAAGGTCTCAGGAAGTCGAAGGCAGAGGGGAAAGGATGGGGGTCGGGGGGCGGGGGGGTGGTACACCGGATTCTCTACAGTGCCAGCAAGCCCGTTAGAAGATTCGAAGGCAGCGATGTTCACAGGGCCAAGAACGACTGCAGTGCCCCCATGCCGTGTGCCCGCTCCCACCACTACCCATGCCCTGTGCCTGCCCTCCACCCAGCCCTGCAAATGCCCCAGCATGTCAGCAAGCACGGACCTCCTACTACGTCATTTTACAGAAGGGAAACTGAGGCACAAAGTACTCTACTGCCACCAAGATCCGAATGCAGGCCACCTGGTCAAGCCTGTCTGTGAACCAGAACCCCTGCCACCCCAGGAAGAAACGAGGCCTCGTGGACTGTGCAGGGAGAGACGGGGAGAGGGGGATGGGGGCTGGACAGGGTCAGCCGCTCCCCTCAGAGGGCTGGCTGTCACCCCAGCGGTGTCTGTGGGTTTGCGGAGGGCGTCACTGAGATTTCCAACTTGAGAGGGTGGTTCCAGGGCTCATGCAGAAGCATAAAGAGGTTGAAAATGGCTGACATTTCTAAAGGCAAAAGCTAACGACTGGGGTTACCCTGCCCAGCATGAAATTGCAGCCTCTGTCCTGAGCGCTCTCCTGGCTCCTGGCACAAGACGAGCCTCCCAGATGGAGGCCACACCGGAGCCATACCCCACGCCCATGCACCCAGCTTCTGGAGCCGCTGAAAATGTGTGTCCCCACCGCAAAATCGACACTGCTGTTCATCCCGTTTTGTGTATGAGGAGACTGAGGCACAGGCCCACGGTTGCATGGCTGGGGTTTGTCCCAGGCCACCTGGCTCAGGCCACTGGAACGTGTGACAACGCATTTGATCAGGGAGAGGCCGCACCAAAAACAGACACAATGCTGAAGGGGAGGGCAGAGCTCCACAGGCAATGAGGCTCCCAGGGTATAAACGAGGCAGTTTGAAAACAAAACCAGGAAATGTCCGGCCATCCCGGGCCTGAGTTTCTGCCCGTGGGCAGCTGACGGACAAGCCCTCTGGTGTCAGCGGGTCAGGCGGAGCCAGACACGGAGATGGGGCTGAGAGCCGGAAGCAAGGGCTTTGTCTGAGAAGAGACAGGGGAGGTTCACAGGCCCCTGGGGGCCCGGGTCACAGAGCCTTTTCCCCAGCTCCAGCCTGGCCGGGCAGAGCGAAGCTGCAGCTGTGCAGGGCCCCTCCCTGCCTGCCCAGAGCTGCTACCAGACAGCAAGCTGGGGAGAAAAGTGCAGCCAGCATCGGAGAGGCACCATGTTTTGCATGTGAAGACTGAAATCAATGAGAAAAGCACTCACCCCGCAGTAGGAAAGCGGGCAAAGAACTAGAAAGACAATTTACAAAAGAATCTGAAGGTCCTCCCTCCTCATCCTATAAGACGGGCTTGGTGAGCCACAGCCGGAGGGCCTCATCCGGCCCCACTGCCTGTTTTTGTAAATAAAGTTTTAATAACACGTAGCCATGCTCACTGGCTGCCCTTTCGCCACCTTGGCAGTTGAGTCATTGTGACAGAGATTGTGTGACCAACGAAGCCAGAACGATTTACTGTCTGGCCCCTTAGAGAAAAGTGTGCTAGCCCTTGCTCTCAGAGTTTCCGTGAAGAGATGCAAGATGCAGAAATGAAGCTAAATGTGTGGTCTTCTGCGCTGGGGAAACCGAGGAGAAGTGGAAGTATGAGCCGGTTCCCCGCTCCAGAAATCACTCTGATGACACGTATCACGGGGATTAAAAAACATTCCTCCCCCCTTGACCTCGTAATCCTCCTTCCAGGATTCTCTCCCTAAAGAACAAATCAGAGTTATGCACAAACAAGCTAATCACAGCCTTATTTATAACAGTGAGAAATTGGAAACAGACTGCATGTGCAGCGTTTGCGGGATGTGGGTTCTTGTTACACACATTAGGGACAATTATGCAGCTTTCAGTTATCCCGCAGTGACCCAGGAACATGCCCCGTGTACAGGGTTACTGGAAACAAACATGGTCCAGTTTGTGGGGTGGAGGTGGTGCCTAAAACGTCACATAGCAGAAAAAGCACCAAAATGTGTCCTTAGAGGGTAGACTGAGAGATGTTTTTGAAACAGATTTTTTTCATATTTTTCAAAATTTCTCCCGCAAGTGGTTCTTATCTTTACAGTAGGCAAAGAGTAAACAGTCGACGTGGGGTGAGGAAGAAGAAGAGAGAGGAGGGACTGAGGAAGGCGGGGAGGCAGCAAGGGGATTGCCCTGCCGAGGATGCCAGCCCTTCCGTAACTTGTCTGTCCTTCCCAGGCTGCCGGGGGCCACATGGGCCACTGTGCCGAGTGAAGCCTGGCCTCCCTGTCTGTGGTGCCAGCCGTGCGGGAGGGCAGGCAACCCGCACTGGGCTGTGTGATGCAGGCCTGCCCCTTTCTCACCCGTCGTGCCCGTGGCTGGGCACCGGGTAACCTGTCTGTGCTGTCCCCCGAGCAGCTGGGGCATGCCTGCTTTTCGAGGACGCTGCAGCCCACCCTTCTCGAACGTGCTCAGCCCCCAACTCCCATCTCCCACCTGCCCTGCGGGGTCCCCGTTCATTCTCTCCATGGGCAACATCAGAGGCCAAGCTGCCCAGGAGTACATTCGAGTCCCTGCCCCTTCCCCACGCCTCTCCTGTGCCCTGGGAGAACACCACGCTCCCAGAAACAGTGAGAGCCTGGCCCGCGTGCTGGCCCCAAAGACTCTCGAAGGCCTCTGTTCCTCCACTTTCAGGCCAGCCCAAGAGGGACGGCACCCGCCGTGGCATGGGGAGGGGTGGCGGGGCGGGCGGGGCTCCTGGGGCTGGGGTGCAGCCCCTCTCCGCAGGCCCCACAGTCTGTGACCGCGCAGGGAGGGCACTGGGAGTCTCGGCTCTTTCGGAAGGCGCCAGCGTTTCCTTGTCACAGAATGAAGTGAAGGGGACAATGAAGGGGGCAGTGTTTAAATGGCTGCTTTAGCCCGTTTGGAAGTCTGCTAATTATTCTCTCGAGGAAAGAAATGCAGGTTCATTATTATAATGAGCTTTGGGCAAAATATTTCATCGAGCCTGACAAGCCACAGCGAGGCCTCGAACGTGGCCAGCCCTGAAAGGCCTCTTATTCTGCTGGGAGCTAATTGGCCTGGGGTCTTCCCGGCCCTGTGCTGTTTGTGTGCTATTTTAATTCGCTTATGAAAAGCCCCCGCTTTGATGTCCAGGACCAGATAAGGCCGGGAGGGGACCCTCCGTGGAGAGCTGGTCTGTGCAGCCCGGGTCGCTGTGCGGGGCCTCCTCGCCCCCCCACTCCGGGCCCGGGGCCAGCGCGATGTCATGAGGTAACTGCACAAACAGTCCTGCTGAAAAATATGCTTTTGTTTCACTAATAAATCCCTCCTCGGAACACTCCCGGGCTGGGCTCTCCTCGGGCCCAGCCTGCCGGGCCTTCCCGCCCAGCGCCTCCACAACCCGCGCCAGGACGGCCGGCAGTGGGCACAGGCAGGCGAGGGGCACCCCCACCCCCTCCGGGCCCCCCTTCCCTCAGCCTCCTCCCCGCCCACCCGAGCGGCCTGCCTTTCCCATGCTCTCCTCCCTGGCTTCCACCTCCCAGCCTCTCCCAACTCTCTCTTCCCCTTTCCCCCGTCGCACGCCTCTGGTGGCCAGCTTCCCTGCCCCCCATGCCTCCTGGCCCCCAATCGCGTCACGTCTTGAGCCCCACCCCCACAAGCTGTGGCTGCGGCAGAGAAGGCCAAGTCTGGGTGCCCTGCACAGCCCTCCGGAGCCTAGGTTTCCACACCTGTGAGGAGGAGACAGGAACGCTCTCTCTGGGCGTGGGGCCAGCGGTACCTGGAGCCCTCCCCGCTGAGCACCTGGCCCAGTGCCCGGCACGTGGCAAGCGGAGGCGCCTGCTTCCCGCCCCTCTCGTGGGCACCACTGTGGGCACCCTGTGGGCTGATTTTTTCCTGCCCGCTTCCAAGCACCAGCCCAAGATCTAATGCTGTCTGCCCAGGGCATCAGGGGTGACCCCATCTAGGCTGGCCCACCTTCCACCCCTCCCCCAGCACCCATTCAAGCCCCTGCCACATCCCAGTGGAAGATGCTGGAGGTGTTACAGGGATGGGCTAGAACTCGGTCCTGGCATCACAGAGCTACCCCAGTCAAAAATATACCACGTAATTACAGACCAGGAAAATTACTGTGCAGGAACACAGCAGGGCACTGTGCCGGAGAGGAACAGGGGGGTCAGGGAAGACCTCCGAGGGAGGGGCCTCTGAAAATAGCATTCAGAGTTGCTATTAATAGGCTTCCATGCAGAACTGAGCAGAGAAGAAAATGAAAGAGGACCATAATCTCTCCACAGAGAACTATCATTAATTTTTGAAATGGGAGTTAGTTGATTGAGTGACTGACTGACTGATAATCTTGGTTCTATTGCATTTCTAGAAAATTCCAACCATACAGAAAGGTCTGAAATGAAAGGTAAATACCTTTATGACCACACCCCCTTTCCCTAGAATGCCCCTTGTTATCCTGGAAGTGCCCATCATTAGCGTGAGGGTAGCAGCATTCCAGATACTTCTCTGCATGTTGGATAGAAAAAAGATGGCTGGATAGATGGGCAGGTGAATAGATGGACAGATGGTTATATGGAGGGTTAGGGGAGGGATAGCCGGATGGATGGATGGACAATGAGTGGGTGGACGGATGAATAGATGGAAGGATGGATAGATACATGGATGCATGGAAAGAATGGAGAAACAGATGCACAGATGGATGAATGGATGGATGGATGGATGGATGCATGGATGCATGGATGACCGACCAGACAGTGGATGTGTGAGTAATTAGATGAAAGAGTGGGCAGACAGACAGACACACCGTCAGAAACAAATATAAATATGGAATCAACGGATATCTGCAGATTTTGAATTGTTCACTTTTTTTAAGAAAAGAAACCAAAGTAAAACAGAAGTAATTGCTGAATTCAGATAAATGTTTCTTCATCAAAAGAGAAATTCATTTCTAAATGTCACTTTCAGATTAAGAAAAACAAATGCGGGAAGCTGGAGTCCTTGTGGGTTTTTGCAGTCTTCCCTCAGCTCTGTATAGTACCCAGTGACACTGCAACCCCACCCCTCCCCACCTCCTTGTGAGACACGTGTTCAGTGTGGGCTGTTGCCACTGTGACGTTGGTCCCGGTTTCGATGCTTGTGGGCAGTTCGGAGGCTCTGCTTCCCTCTGTCCATTCATCTTGGTTCTGTGTGAAGGTGGCAATGGGCTGCCTGTGGTTCCCTCACCACAGACGCCTCTTCCTCAGTTCTTCCGTTCCTGTTGCACTCATCTCCTGACTGGTTGGGTTTCTGCCTCGGTCGCTGACTCCAGAAGGCCCCGTGGCTCGTGCCTGCTTCCCTGCTAACCTCCCGTGTGCTATTGGCGTTTATCATCTCCACCACATGCTCACCACTCTGGGCCAGTGCCCTTCTCTCAAATCTCCTTTTGTTCTGGCTATGTTTCCCTGACCCCTTCCCTCTCCTCCTCTAATTGATGTGTTTTCCTCCCGACCCCTCCTGCCTTGTGTCATTCTACAACTGACCTTTTCTATGGCTATACTCTAGATTGGGTTTACTGTTCCCTGGTACTCAGGCCTTCTTAATGCTCATTTCTTCAGTTTTCTGGGGAAGCCTCAGGGGCCTCCCTGATAAGGACTATGTGGAAGGAAAGTATTCAGAGTTCTTACATGGTGAAAATATATTCATTCAATCATGATGCCCTATTGCTAGTTTAACTGGGTATAGAATTTGAAGCTGAATGTAATTTTCCTTCAGAATTTTAAAGACCTTGTCCTATGGTTTTCTAGCATCTAGACTTGCTATCAAGATTTGAATTATACTTGCTTTATTCTCATACCTTTGTAAGTGGCCTTGCTTTTTTTTCCTAGAAATTTTTAGTATCTACCATCTGGACTCAGGGGTCTGAATTTCCCAGTGAAGTTCCCAGCTTTGTTCATTGACTGCTCTGGGCACTTGGTGGGCCCTTTGGAAACTGTAGTCCTTGAGCTCTGGAAAGGTCTCTGTGTGATTTCTGATCACGTATGCCACCATCTCTGTTCTCTCTTTCTGAAATCCCTTTTAAGTCAGATCGAAGACATTTTTAATGAAACTTTGATGTCTCAACTTTCTTCTCTTTTTTTATGGCATTATATTCTTAACTTTATCTCTTGAGAGTTCTTGGAAATGTTTTTAGCAATCCCGTTTTAATATCCCAGAGCATGCGCTTGCTCTCTGGCCGAGCTCATGGCACTCCACCCTTGTGTGATGGGTACAACAGCTCCTGGGATCTTTTTGGAGACTCCAGATACATCTTACATCTTAAGTTCTGCTTAATTCCTTGATCTTCTGTTTATGTTTGGCCAGCCAGGCCCCTCTCTCTCATGTTCTGAATGTTTTTCAATGTTTGCTTGGGATCTGTGCACGGATGGGCCTGCTGGCATTTAGGATGTGTTGACAACGATTGGGGGAGGTGCCTGTCATGACACTGAGGAACCCCATCTGTCAGAGCTCTGAGGCCGCTGCTTCTGAGAGCTCGGACTCGAGGTACAGGGCTGGCAGTCAGCAGTCCCACCTGATAGGACACTCTGGTGTGGCAGAGGGACAGGACAAGGACCCCACGCTCAGCCCTTTCCCATCCTCCTGGTGTGTGTGCCGCCACAAGGGCTCCTGCCTTCCCAGCATGGCATTCAGAGCAACAGATGGCTGGGCCTCACCCCCACCCAGTCTTGGCACCCTTACAGCCCCAGTGAGACCGGGGTGGGTGCAGACCCTAGCGCCCCTTCACCCCCAGGCTGTGCAGCTCAGTGATGTCGTGCCCTGTCTGGAACCTGTCATACCCCTGTACAGCTAACGGGATCCAAAGGGAGCCTCCCCCAGGAAGCCCCCTGTGGGAATCAGTCCCGTGGCCCCTGTCCCACCTCCCTGGCTCATTGTCTCTGTTACAAGCCAGATTTCCCATATCGCATCCGGTCCTAGCCTGTGACCTCCTGGGGTGGGGAATCATCTCTGCAAACACAGCTCCTCGGCCCTTATCAGTGCTGTGTGAAGGCAGCAGCATGTTCTCCTGAGCCAGTGTCTGGGCCTGCTGAGCGATGCCTGCAAAGCCCATGGGCCTAGATGCATGAGGCTGTGCCTGTGTCTGTGCTACTAGAGACCTTCTTGAGATCCACTGCCCTAAAGGCCTCATGAGGGGGACCCAAGGGAAATACAGAGGCCCCCTTGGTCTGACAAGCCCAGGTGGGTCCCCCTGTCAAGCGGCAGGGTGGCTGGCAGCCCTGGAGTGGTCGTCTTCCTTCTGGCCTGTGGTCTAGGGCTGCACATTCAGGGTTGGGGTGTCCCAGTGGGTGTGGTGCCACAAGGGTCAGGAGACCCCTGGCTAGAGGCCAGCATGGTGGGCCCCATGGGAGAAGGTGCAGCAGTGGGCCTGGGAGCTGAGCAACTGTGGCTGGGATGGGTGGAGACCACCGAGGGGGGTTGGCTGGCGTAAAGCCCCGCTTCCTGCAGGCTCAGCCCCGGAAGATGGCGCCCAGTGAGCAACGCATTCCCATTCTACAGTTTCCTGAGCTCCCGAGTGCCTGCCATGGGTGACAGTGGGACAGTCCTCACAGGGGCATGTTCAGGCCCTGCCCCAGGCAGACCCACACCCTGGCACACAGCCCCAGTGGCTGTGCCGCCTCTCACTCCTGTCCTCCTGGCACTGCTGGCTGCCCCTCAGCCCAGCCCTCATGGCTCTCTAAGCCGCCCCCTCCTCAGGAAGCCCCCCAGGGACCCATGCTCCCTGCTCTGACCCCCAGCCCCCAGCTTTGGCCATGCACCCCCAGATGGCTGATCCCCACACAAACTTTCTGTTTCAAGGAACAAAAGCACCCCTGAAGCTTGCCTAAGGAGGAAATGTGTCAACTCACATTCCTGAAAAGCCCGGGTCCCTCCTCGAAGTCCTCCCCTCCCTCCTCCTCTCTCCTTCCTTGTTCCCCCTTCCCGCCTTCCCTCCCTCTCTGCTTCCTTCTCTCCTTCCTCCCTTCCTCCCTGGGATGTGGGACGCAGAGGAGCGTTCCATTCCCTGCCCCACCCTGGCAGTGCTCGGGGGCTCCGGTTGAAAATGATCCGGGACACATTTGCATCACAGCCTGCCTGGCCGGCTCCGTGGCCCCTGATCTTCCTACTGCAGTCTCTGCCAGGGCCGGAAGGGCATTTCCGGCAGGCGGGAACAGCAGCATATGAAGGCAGAGCTCCTTCCCGGAGAGGAGGCCCAGCCCCGTCCCCAGGGGCTCCGGGCTTTCTCTCTCCCCCTACATTCCTGTCTCCATGCAGCAGCCAGAGGGACTTTAAAACATAAACCAGACCACAGCACTGCCTGCTCAAGCCCCCCATGGCCTCCCTCTTCCCTAGGAAGCAGTCCAGGCACCCTTCCATGGCCATGGACCCCACGCCCCAGGGCCCCATGCCTGCTCCTGCAACATCCCCTTCCTGACTCTACCCAGCCTCCATGGTGCTTCTGCCTCAAGGCCTCTATGCCTGCGTGAGTGGCACCCTGGGGTTGTGCCATGGCCAGCCCTTAAGCCACCTGAAGTCTGCTGTTGGCACCTGCCCTCTTCTGACTGCAAAACTGCCCCTTCACGGCCTCAGGTCTCTGCCCCAGCCTCTAACCCCTCATTCCTGCCCCAGCCTGTGCCTGTGCCTGGAGGCTGTGGCCTGGCTCTCAAGCTGGAACAGAAGATCTGAGAAGACAGGGCTGGCCGGCACCACCTGTGAGAACCCTGTGCCTAGAACGGAGCCTGGCACAGAGGAAGTACCCGACAGGCTGTGAGCCCTGGTCTTCCCCTTGGCACCCTGAGTCACTCATCAAACTGAGGGGCTGGCAGAGCTGGAGGGAGCCCCGAGGTACCTGGAGTTGCTTTTGGGGGTCACTGATGGCCTCGGGATGCCAGCAGGCCCTCTGATGCCCAGGGCTCATTCAAGGGCATCTGCCCTGTGTCCTCATGCACCTCTGTCCAGGGAACCTGGGCTGCTCACTCTCTCAGAGGTGGAGACCTGCACCCCTTTTTTGCCCCCAAACCCGCCTGCCTTCAGTGCTTGCAGCAAAGGTTCCTCCCCCACCATATTTTATGACTCACCCCTCCCTCAACCCGGAGCCTGGTCACCAAGCTCTCACAACACCTCCAGCCCCTGTCTCCATGATCCCCTCTTTGATCTGGAGCCATTCAGCCACATGGAGTGTGTCGTCTGTCGAGGGGGCAGGGACCTAAAGGATGAGAGAAGGAACAGAGGGAGGACCAGCATCCCGGCTGATCCTGGTCTATTTTTAGCTGGTGGTGGGCTGTCACTCCAGAGGCCAGCGACTGCGTCATCAGTGCCTTTTGATCTTCTCATTGTTGCTACAAGATACACAGGAGGCAGCTGCTCATGCTTGTGGAAAGAATGAGGGCGGGCACACAGGCCTGGCGTGTGGGGAGGATGAATGAGTGCAAGCAAGTGGTGGATGAATAGGTGAGCGGTGGGGAGCTGGAGGGGGAGCGCTGCAGAAAGAGATGCATGGATGGATGGGTGGTTGATGTATGAACGATCGCATGGATGAAGAGATGGATGAAGAGATAAAGAGGTGGATGATGAATGGAGAGATGAAGGAAAGGAGGGCTGAATATAGAAATGGATGGATGGGTGGGTGGGTGGGATGGCGGATGGAGAAATGGATGAATGGATAAAGAGGCATGTGGAGCAATGGCGAGATGGAGGGAAGGAGGGCTGAATAAAGAGATGGATACATGGGTGGGTGGGTGGGTGGATGGATGGATGGATGGATGGATGGATGGATGGATGGATGGGTCGGTGGGTGGGTGGATGGATGGATGGGTGGGTGGATGGATGGATGGATGGGTGGGTGGATGGGTGGGTGGATGGATGGTTGGGTGGATGGGTGGGTGGGTGGGTGGATGGATGGGTCGGTGGGTGGGTGGATGGATGGGTGGGTGGGTCGGTGGGTGGGTGGATGGATGGGTGGGTGGGTTGGTTGGTGGGTGGATGGATGGTTGGGTGGATGGGTGGGTGGGTGGATGGATGGATGGATGGGTGGGTGGGTGGGTGGATGGATGGTTGGGTGGATGGGTGGGTGGGTGGATGGATGGGTGGGTGGGTTGGGTGGGTGGATGGATGGTTGGGTGGATGGGTGGGTGGGTGGGTGGGTGGATGTATGGGTGGGTGGATGGGTGGGTGGGTGGATGGATGGATGGATGGGTGGGTGGGTGGATGGATGGTTGGGTGGATGGGTGGGTGGGTGGATGGATGGATGGATGGGTGGGTGGGTGGATGGATGGTTGGGTGGATGGGTGGGTGGGTGGATGGATGGGTAGATGGATGGATGGGAATGTGGATGGAGAAATGGATGAATGGATAAAGAGGTATATGGAGGAATGGAAAGATGGAGGGAAGGAGGGATGAATGAAGGGATGAGTGGATAATGAATGATGAATGGGTGGATGGACAGATGGATGGTTGAGTGGGTGGGTGGATGGAGAGATGCATGAATAGACAGAGGTAGATGATAAATGCAGAGATAGAGGGAAGGAGGGCTGAGTAAAGAGATGGATGGTTGGATGGATGGATGGATGGATGTGTGGATGGTTGGAGAGATGAATGAATGGATAAAGAGGTGGATAGATGAGAGAAGAAGAGCTGAATAAAGGGATGGTGGGTGGATGGATGAATAGGGAAATGAAGAGATGGGTGGGAGGATGGATAGATGAGTGGTGGACGAATGGATAGATGGGGAGAAGGAGAGAAGGGAAGGCTGGATGAAGAGATGATGGCTGGGGGGTGGGTAGATGGAGAGATGATGGATAGGTGGATGGGTAGATGGATGGAAGGAGAAAACGGAAGGAATGGTGGATGGAAGGGAGGGAGGGAGAGGGAGCAAGCAGTCTTGGATGAGTAGCCAAAGGACCTCAAGCAAGGGTGTCTCCCTTAGGAATACATGTGCCCCAGAGTCCTCAGGGCTGGCATCCCTTCCTGCTCCATCTACCTCTGCCTTCTGGGCAGATCACTCTGCTGTCCTACTAAGGCCTAGGTCTTGACTCTGGACTCTTCTGGACTCTTCCATGCTCATCCTTCTTGGAGTTAGCAACAAGTCTCTCTCCAACAGAGAGAGACTGTTGGAGCTTCCTGGTCAGCTTGGCCCAGTGCATCTGGAGCCTGGCCTGGGATCTGGAGAGAAAGCAGCCATGCAGAGGGCCCCAGCACTATGCCCATCTGAGGCAAGCTCTGCATTCTCAGCTTTCCTTGCGGACCGTGGGCAGGGGTTGTCCTAGCAACCATCATCCGGGCACCTGCTTCATACTGAGCACCATGCTGGGTGCTTCTTGTGCTCTCAGTAGCCCCGTGTGGTCAGTACCAACACCCCCCCCAGCTTAACCCCATGCTCAGGGTGTCAGTGAGGGTCCCAAGCCTGGAGTGGCCAGGTCACAGCTTGAACCTGGGCAGCCTTTGTTCTCTGTGGGTATTGGGGGTGTGTAGGCTGCCACCGCGGCATCCACACTCCCCCGTAGAACCCACATAGGTCTTGGGGTGCCAAAGCAGGAAGCCCACTGGACCCCTGGGCTTGGTGGGGGGGCTTGTCAGGGAGCTCATGGGTACCTCTGGGTTCTGAGAAGCTATGCTGAGGCCCCACAGGATGGTTCTGAGTTCGGGGAACCCTCTCCTGGCCCTGTGGGGTCAGAGGAGGTCCTGGAAGGCCGCCTCCTGTAGATCCAAATGCCTGGTCTCAGCCTAGGATCCCCACCCCAGTGTCCCATCCCAGAGCCTTTGAGAGTAGGGACAGGGTGTCTTGTTGCTACTCCAAGAAGGATGAGGCACCAGGATGCCTGACAGCAGAGTTACAGGGGATTGGCATCATTGCCCCAGCCCCAGGCTGTCCCCAGTCCCTTCTTGAGCTGTCCCCTCCATGTGCAGGCAGAGGGGCAAGTAGAAGAGTGTTCAGGAGAGGGTGGGAGCAGACAGGGGAGTAGGGTGGGGGCCCTGGAGGCACTAAATAGAGCTGCCCAGCCCTTCCTGCCAGGCTTTCCGGAGCTCCAGGCTCTGAGACTGTACCCTCTCATGAGGCAAGCTGCTCAGGGGGTCTCCAGGCTGTCTCCAACAGCTGCCTGTGCTGAAAAATTAAGCGCTGCTGAGTCACCACACACCTGTCGGGGTGGAGGGGACTTGGGGGAGCAGCCAGCTGGATATGTTCCCTTGCAGGCAGGCAGGGCACTGGGGAGCCCAAGTGTGCACACAGCACTGGGCCAGGGCTCCGTGAGACAAATGTGAACAGCTGGCAGCCTGGGCTTTGGGATATCAACAAGTCCCTGAGGAAGAGGACGGTAGCCAGGGGCGAGCCCTTGCACTCCTCTGCCCAGCCTGGGAAACTCGCCGTGGCATTGCGGTTGAAGGGTCAGCAGCCACCATGCAGGGAGTGCCTGCCGCGGTGTGGAAAAGACAAACAAGCGGGCAAAGTGGATAAAGATTCAGGTCGTGGGAGGGAGACTTGAAGGGCAGGTTGGTCAAGACTAAAAAGTGGAGTCAAGCTCAGTGCTGGTGACATTTGGGGAGAGGGTCTTCCTGAGCAGTAGGGGAGAATTTCAAGAGCCTTTTGTGAAAATAGGCCACTGAAAGTGAGACCACACTCACCGTGAGGTCCAGCAATCTCCTCCTTCTGAGAATCCTCCCTGGAGCAGTAATGCCTCTGGGGTGGGAACAGCTTCTGGGGTGTGCACCGACACAATCCAGGAGTGGTGAGAAGCTGGCCTCTGACTGCCTGTCTTCCAGAGGGAGCAGGCAGCCACCCGGTGTTGAAGCCACACTACTTATGATAAGGGGCTGGAGGCAGCAGAAAAGGGGCTATCGGACTCTGACTCGAGGACTGACTGTGATGTTTCCTTAAACAAAGAAAGTGCTTGCTGCTCCTGGAACATTCTGGCTCACTCCCACCTCAGGCCCACTGCCCTGGCTGGACTCCCTGTGCCGAGTGCTCCTCCCAGCTCACGCTTTCCAAAGTCCCCTGCTCGGGAGGCCTTCTCAGCCCCCACTGACTGCATTTCAGGCGTCTCTATCTCATGCCCAAGCTCTGAACCACATAGGTGCCTGTTCAGGGCTCCTGGAATGCACAAGCACGTCTCTGTGACCACAGCCCAACCCCTGGGCCGTGGCTGCCCCTCTGCCTCTGGAGGTCCCCTCCAAAACCTTGGTCCCTGTCCCTAGAGGACGTCAGGGCTCAAGAGCAACAAAGCCCAGTGGCACTCCTGACAGAAGACAGAGGGAACCTGTCCTCACCCTAGTCCACATGCCTGACCCATGACCCGGGCCCGTGGTGCCAGCCTGCACCCAGCTCTGTTCCATAGGCCAACTCTGCACACGTGCCTTCAAGGGTTAACGGTACAAGCTCCTCATAGCACCAGTGCGCTTGCCTTTGACATGAAAATGTTTTTGCAGCAGGCCCGGATGCCAGCATTTTTGTGGTTGCAGTCAGATGTTTTTAACTACATTGGACAGAACCCACGGCAGCCCTTTCCGTGGCTTCAGCCAGTTTCTGAGCACTACCTTGAACCCCTTTTGCACCCCAGGATGAGAATCACACCAGTACCCCCAACCCCCAGCCTTGTGCAGACACTGATACCCTTAGGATGAAGCTGGCCCCAGTCGTGGCAGCCACCCCAGCAGGCGGGGGGCGGGGGGGTGCCTGCTGGGGCATTTCAGGTCCTCAGCAGCAGCTACCAGGTTCCCCGATTTTGGTTCGTGGTGCCTGAGATGATGGCTTCAAATGACGTCCCTGGCCAGAGAGGCAGAGGATGCTGGGCAGAGCCCTGGGCATTAACTCGGGGCCATCACAAAAGTGGTGAACCCCCTTCCCACAGGGGCCCACCGGGCACGGCCCATCTCCTCTCCTTCATGGCAAAGGTAAAATGTTAGACTCAGACATGATATCCCTTTGGGATGCAACTTAAATTCCAAGAAGAGACCCCAAATCCAGAGTCAGATGTATGTTAGAAACCTCTGGCACTCTACCTCCCCAGCCAGAACCCACCAGCTTCATGAAAATGCCCCACATTTGATTTTTTTTTTTTTAATGGAATCTCACTGTCCTCCAGGCTGGAGTGCAGTGGCGCGATCTCAGCTCACTGCAACCTCCACTCCTGAGTTCAAGCGATTCTCTTGCCTCAGCCTCCTGAGTAACTGGGATTACAGGCACATGCCACCATGCCTGGCTAATTTTTTAATTTTTAGTAGAGATGAGGTTTCACCGTGTTGGTTAGGCTGGTCTTGAACTCCTGACCTTGTGATCCACCTGCCTCAGCCTCCCAAAGTGCTGGATGACAGACGTGAGCCACCAGGACCAGCCCACATTTACATTTTAAAAGCCTTGAGAAGGCCTGTGGTGAAGAAAACTAACTTTGTGTAACTCAACTATTCCCAAACTCTGACTATCTACAAAATATTTTTCTCTTTTAGCATGAAAGTATATACATTAACACCTAAATTCACTCTTCTGCAAAGAAGTGACAGGACTGTTTGAAAAACACACAGTCACCCCCATGCACCCTGGGTCCCACAGGATCGAGACCCAGTGTCGGCTGGTCCTGAGTGGGAGCACATGCCTCAACTTCCGAGCCCTAGGAAAGTCTTGTCTGCTCTTCCACGCCGTGTCAGGTGACCCAAGAGTGTGGGGTCGGGAATGCACCCTCGTGCCCTTGTTACCACATCTGTAGGTACACAGTTTCCCTTTCTGCACAGACACACCCCAAGCCCTGGCTTGAGTGTGTAGACAGGCTGCAGTCCCCGTTCCTGGAGCCACCATCCCAGCTGTGGCTAAGGCCCCCACAGTGTGTGCATCCTAAAGAGACCCAGAGGTCCTTAGAAAGCACGAAGAAGCCTTTCTCCAAGAAAGAGCAAGGCTGGGTGCCTCTGCCATGTCTGAGACGGATGACAGGTCCTGTCATGGGACTTTGCCACGCAGAGTGAGGGGCCTACAAACGCCCCCGTGGTCACTTCTCCACCACACGCCCTCCACCCCCACCTCCACACACAGACGGCTTAGAGGCTGGAAGCCCCCGGAATGCCTCCCACCCTGTCTCCAGTTCCCCCCAGCCCAGCTGCTGGTTCCCTAACTCCGCCCACCTGTTGGGTCCTTAGCCCCAGCTGCCCAGAGCCCCCAGCCCCTGGCCTCGTCTGATGACCCAGGCCCTTCCCCCTGCCCAGGCCAGTCCTGTGCTCAGCTGCCAACACAGCCCCCACCACACACTCCCCAACAGGTGTCTGCACAACTGCCAGGAGATGGCTCAGCTTAGCTGCTCTTCCTGCCAGCCCCAGGCCCAGCAGAATTATGTCTGGGAGGGTGGGCCATGTGCCTTTCGGAAGGTTGATGGCACAAGAGGTTCATCCCACCACCCAGCCCCACAGGACCCACCTCCTGCTGTAAGCTCCAGCCTGAAAGGAGCCAGGCCTCTCTAACCCCTTTGAAAAGACCAACTGGACATTCCCCAGGGAAATTCTACCCTACAGGATTAGGGAGTACCCTCACCTGGCCTTTGTTCGTTGGTTCATTCATTCATTCAACGAGTATACACCAACCATCCCTGTGCTCCAGGCATCGGTGGTCAGCCAGATGGCCAAAGTCCCTCCTCCCAAGGGCTGTGGCCCACTTAGGAGGACAGATGATGAGAGAGCTTTTGAGCTCTATGCCTGACCATGTGCTCAGGAAGGAGCAAGAGGAAAGCAAACCAGAGTTAAAGTGAGGAGTGGGCAAGGCTCATGTGAGGCCCAACACACCGTCCCCTGGGCAAGCTGGGGATTTGGGAATAGGAGACAGCCAACAGCTGTCAGCCCATACATGAGAACAGAAGTCCCGTTGAAAACACATCTGAAACAGCGGGGTCCAAACACCAAGTGCCGGGAGCCTTCTTGACATTGAACCTTCCTTGAATTCCTGAGATAAACCCTATGTGATCTTGACTCAAGTCCAGCTGCTAATGCATCTTTGGGATTCTGGCATCTTTAGGATTCTGGCATACCTGATTTGGGCCTATAATTTTCTTGCATTTCCTTGAGCCATTTTGGTGCCTGGTTTTACCTTGTCAGATGAATTGAGCAACCTCCCCTGCTGGCTCTGGGATGTATGGGATGGATGTCGTCTGCTTTTTTAAGAAATTATAGAAATTACCCCCAAAAACTGGACTGGGAACCTTCTAGATGAGGGTAGCTGGTATTTCTGTTTCCCCAGTGGGTTTGTGTTTCTTAGGATTTTCTACCATATAACCACTTTTGGTATTATTTGCCTTAAAACTTTTCCATCATGTTGTGTCTTCAGTTTTATTGACATGAAAGTATATATCATATTCACTTAGAATTATTCAATTCCCTCTGTATCAGTAGTTATTCATTCCTTTTCATTCCTAATTCTTATTTGTTACTTTACTTGTTTAAGGTTTATCTATTTTACTGGCTCTTCAAACACCCCGCCTTTGGTTTTATTGGTCGATTCTATTTTCAAAAAAGTTTTCTGTTTTGCTAATGTCTTTCTTTGTCTTTGTTCACTCCTTTCTTTGTTTTTGTTTTGGTGTTCATTAACTATATCTTTGAGTTGAAAGAGAGCACATTTATTTTCAATCTTTTTTATTTTCCAAAATTGTTGTCAATATTTCTCCAAATACCTTTAGAAAGCCTCCCTCACTCTTGATGTGTAGTCAACTCATTGGGAATTCATCTTAGGATTTCCTCTCTGCCTTATTTTCTTGTTAATTAAAGAGTTATTTAGAAGGGTACTTTTTAAACTTCAAGATATATCCATCTGTTGCTATTTTTATTAATAATTTTCTATTTTACTTCTAAGTATACAGACTTTTTGTAATTTATGGAGTTTTACTTTGATGCCTAATAGGGTCATTTCTGTGACCTTTTCCTATATGAGTGGACGCAGTGGAGTCTTTTCTGTTAATGGTGTTATACTTGCTAGTGGAGTCTTGTGATTCCTCCACCTCCTGACTTATGCTGATGTTGGCTGGTTGGTTTTTCCCACTGTTGTTTGTCAGTTTCTGAGATGGGCGCTAGGACAGCCAATAATATTGTGGATTTCTTGATGTGTTGTTTCTGTTCATTTGTTTTTCCTTCCCTGTCCTCTGGACCCTTAAAGCCTGGGCACATGTGTCCTTACATCTGGGGAAATAGTCTCCACTGGGGGTTTGAGTCTGCATGGCTCCCACCTCCTTTCCCTCCTGCTAGAGTGCCTCTGGAAGCTTCTGGAAGCCATGTCCTCCATGTCCCCTGGCTCTTCCTTCATCCCATCCTTTCCTCTCCCTGACCCAGCTATCAAGGAGGAGTGCCTGCCCCCCACCTCCATTGCTGCTCATCCTCCCCTGGACCGTGCTGGGCCCTAGCCATCTCTGGGTCTGCTTCTCAGCCCATCTCAGCAAGGGGCTCCTTAACCCTTCTTCCTTTTGCAGCTGCTTGAGACCTTGCCTCCTTCTGAGGGCCTCGGCCCTCCTCCAAGGCCGGGTCTGGCCTGCTCTGCTCCCTTGGTGGGAAGCTTTCATCCCTGTGGAGTGGGGTGGGTCTCTCGAGTGTTCAGTGGCCCCTGGCTAGTGCTGTAGTTCCGTGGGTGTCACAGGGCCGGCGCCGGAGCCTGGTGCCCTGTGAGAGTCCCACTTGCTTGCCTCTCAGCTGTGTGACTCCAGGTGTGGAGGCCCCACTTGGGGCAGGAGCACAGCTATCAAGAGGATGGGAAGGCGGCTGTGGGCCTGGCAAGGGTCAGGGAGTGTGATGAGAATGGTGCCCATGGGGTCTTCACACCACACACACTTTCTGGAGAGGTTTCAGTGGAGCCACAGGGCCACTGTGTGACCTGAATCATTGCTCTGGCTGAGGGAGTTTGGGGACCCATGAGTGCCACATGGATGGGCTCAGATGGGGTGGGAGGCCATTCGGAAATGGCTGGCAAAAAAAGCCTCCTGAGGGCAGAGCCCCACTGACCCACAGCATCCCCTTCCCCAAGTTGTAATTCTGGACTATTCACAGTGGCTTCCAAGGTCTTTGGGATGGGCCTTGAGTGCTACCCTCCCACTGGAAGTCATCCCAGCCACTCGAGGTCCCGCCCTCTGCTCACCTTGTTCCCTGTATCTGTGACACTTTCCCACCTTTTCCTGGCTAGTATGTACTGGTCTTAGAGGGGTCCCTTAAAGGATGCATCTTCCAGGCCACCCCTGTCGCCCTCCTCTGCAACCACATCCCTGCTCTACATGCCCCTCCCCCCAGCAAGTATGTGAGCACCACAGTAATGTCACAGCTACAGAGATGTCCCCATTCTATCCCTGTCCCTACATGGCAGAGTGGACTTTGCAGGGTGACTAAGTGAAGGATGCAGAGATGGGGAGATGATCCTGGGTTATCCAGGGGCCCAAATGTGATCACAAGGGTCCTTCTAAGAGGGAGGTGAGAGGGTCAGTCAACAGAGAAGACAGGGGGACGGAAGCAGAGCTCAGAGAGGGTGAAGGTGCTGTGCTGCTGCCTTTGAAGATGGAGAGGGGGCCACAGCCCAGGAGCACAGGCAGCCTCTAGGAAACTGGAGAAGGTAAGGAGTGGATCATCCCTAGAGCTTCCAGGAGATATCAGCCCTGCCGACACCTTGTCAGCCCGGTGAAACTCCTGGCCTCCAGAGCTGCGAGGCTACACACGCATGCTTGCGGTAACATGGCACCACAGTGCAGGATGCTGATATAAGCACCAGCACAGCGCCAGGCCCTGGGGTACAGTGTGGATAAGATGGACTAGACCCTACCCTCCTAGGAATGTCCCTGTAGGAGGTAGAGGTGGGGAAACTGGGACAGGTATTAAGCCACTATGGCAGGATGCAAGTATTTAGTTAGAATTGTGCTAAGTGCTATAAAGAGAACTAAGGGCTATCTACTAGGCTGCGAGCCTATCTAGGGTATTAGCAGAGGTGCCCCAAGGTAGCTCCCTGTGAGCTGAACCCCAAAAGATGGGTAGAAATTAGCTCAACTAAGTGGAGAGATGGGAGAGCATGTGCCAAGGCCCCGAGGCAAGAAGGAATGAGCCTGGCCTGTGGGTCTAAGAGGATGGAGAGGACTGAGTGTGGGCCAAGGAAGAAAGCTGGGGAAGAAAGGTGGAGTCCTTGGCAGGGGTTCCACTCAGAATGGGGAGAGCCCCAATGGATGTGAGGCAAAGGAGCAATGAACAAGTCTCACCACTGTAAGAGCTGAAATTCAGAAAGGTGGCATAAGCCTGAGTAGCACACTGTGAAAAATGAACAATTAGAGAAGAAGAAAGAGTGCTTGGAAATAAAAATTATGCGGCTGAATTTTTAAAAAATCAATAAAAGATGGAAGTAAATCTCCCCAAAAGTGGAATGAAGACTGAAAGATGGAAAATCAGAGAGAACAGCCAAGAAACATGGAGATTCAATCCAAGGACATCCAACATCCTGCTACTGGAAGTTCCAGAAAGGGAGAAGAGAAGAAACAGTGATTAAAGGAAGGGCCCACTAAGAACCTGGAGCAGAAAAGAGCAGTCACTGTGTCATCATGCCCTTCAGAAAGAGCAGAAAGAAAGAGAACACTCTAGAATCCTCTCAAAGAACTAACAGGTGATTTATCCAACCATGGGCCTCTGAACAGATCAGTCTTCAGTAGAAAAAATTTATGAAGAGAGATACCTTCAAAATTGTGAAGGAAAATAAAACTCTATACCCAGCCAAAGTATCCGTCAAGGGTAAGGATACAATAAAGACATTCTTAGCCGCTTAAGAACTTACAAAATTTTTCCAAGTCACTGCAGGAAAAAAAAAAAGTATGAAATTTTCTATTACTTTTCTTAGAAGGTTCTGGAGAATGTGCTCCAGCAAAATGTGGGAGGAAACCAGGGAAAAGGATGACCCCAAAGACAAGGAGGCAGGAGGCCCTGCACAGAGAGAACAGGGGGGTCCAGGCCCAGCAGGAGGCCCTGCACAGAGAGAACAGGGGGGTCCAGGCCCAGCAGGAGACCCTGCACAGAGAGAACAGGGGGGTCCAGGCCCAGCAGGAGGCCCTGCACAGAGAGAACAGGGGGGGTCCAGGCCCAGCAGGAGGCCCTGCACTGAGAGAACAGGGGGGTCCAGGCCCAGCAGGAGACCCTGCACAGAGAGAACAGGGAGCTCCAGGCCCAGCAGCTGGCTCAGGGTTAGAGGCGTCCAGCTCAGGCAATCCAGGCAGGAGCAGAGGACAGGATACTCCTGAAGAGGCTCCCCAAGAAGAAAAAATAGACAGGACTGGGAAGAGATTCTGCAATGAAGCTTTCAAAACAGCAGCAGATCTCCAAGGAAGGTGTTGTTAGAGAACAGAGTAGAGATGCAGGAGAACCCAGAAAGGAGATGTGAGCATGGTGTACACCCTGGCTCTCTGGGGGACCTGAGCACTAGGCATAGAGGAAGCTGTGCTGAACAATTAGAGGGAGGGAAAGCTGAGGGTGAGTGAGAGCTCGAGCCTGACCTTCATAGAAAGAAGATTCTAATAGCTAAGACTGACAAGTCAAGAAACCACGTGGCCACATGTCACCAAAGAGGACCACTGTCAGGCTTGCAGGGAGTGGAGCTGGACATGCACACTGAGGCCTGGAGGCTTGTGACTATACATCGTACAGCAAGCCTGCCCCTTCACAGCGCAACTACCTTGACACACATCATCACACACATGCACACTCAGCACACATTCAGACACACCTGTACACATGCATGCACACATATAACCAACTCTTCTAGCAATGGCTACCCCCAGCTGAATGAAGTGTGAGGCTGTTCATGGAGGGGCCAGGGTAGAGGAGAGGTGGGTGAGGAGGTCACATGGAGGCCCTGGGAGGAGGGAGGCAAGGCCCAGGGGTGGAAAGAAGACAGATACAAGAGGGGATTTGGACACACAATCCCCAGACTTGGTGGCGAGCCGGATATGGCAGCAAAGGAGGGGAGTCTTCAGGAAAGTCCCCCAGTTCTGGCCTGGCCACATGTTGGCCAATGATTCATCCAAACAGAAGCAGACAGGATGACATCCAGGACCTGACAGGTTCTGAGGTGTCCACACGGAGGTTCACCTGGCAGGTTAGGCTGTAGGGCTCAGCAGGGAGTTTGGAGCTGAAAACAGAGCCTGCCGCATGGAGGTGGTACCTGAAGAAGCGGTGTGGACGAGGAGGGGAGGGAGCGGGAATGGGGCCACTCCAGGGATGAACGGAGCCTTGTAGTCCAGGAAGCAGCGGCCGGGGGTGGCGGGAAGAAAACAGTCAGGAGCTTGGGAGTCCCAGAGGCCCCCAGGGCAGCTTCAAGGAAGGAACGTCCCCTGGGTTCCATGCCATGGAGCCACAGAATTCTGCACATGGCCTGTCTTGGTGCCATGCAGCGTCCATCATGCTCCTGGCACAGGAGGGTACACAGATCAGGGACACGAGTTCCCTGCTAGACACAGAGCAAGTGTCCAGC
The DNA here is from genome assembly GCF_048565385.1 of Saimiri boliviensis. Taxonomy (NCBI): domain Eukaryota; kingdom Metazoa; phylum Chordata; class Mammalia; order Primates; family Cebidae; genus Saimiri; species Saimiri boliviensis. The sequence goes on from NC_133454.1 coordinate 131,921,814, forward strand.
AAGTTCTAGGGCCTGAGTGACTGGGCAAGGACAGGGAAGGTGGGTATGGATGGAAGCTGGCTCTGCCCAGCAGAGGGGCCGGGCCAGGGACTGTGGGCCAGCTCCCAGCTCAGTTTGTCTGCACATGAGGACGGCGCAGGAGGGGTGATGTGCTGGGGCTCAGCCTGGACAGGGCAGTACCATGCGCAGAGGCGGGGTCATGGTAGAAACAGAATCCAGAGCACATGTGAGGCACTGCTTCCCAGAGGCGGGACAGGGCTGGGGCCAGGCTTCCCCTCCGCCGCTGTCGGATATGTACCGTCGTTGCCCAGGAAGCCAGTTCCTGGCAGGGTGGGCTCCACAGCCGGGCTCCCAGGCTGCAGACCCAGATTGACGGGAGGCTAAGGGAGGCCTTCTGCAGCCCAGACCTTCAGAACCCTCAGCCTGCTCGGCTCAGCGTCCTTCCAGGGAAATGGGCGTTTCCTGTGGGAAGACGCCAGGGGCCCTGGGTGCTGGAAGAGCATGTACCACGTGGGGCGGGGGGGCAGGGGCGCCCCAGCCATCTACTCGCCAGTGTCCCTCCAGACCTCCAGCCCTCGCTGCCAGAGGCCCCACCCATGTGCCTGGAATCACACCCTGGACGCTTCCTTCTTTGGGTTAGATGTCGTCGTCTTCAACAAATATTTTCTGAATGTCTGCTATGTACTCGACTCTGGGAACACAGGAGAAAGTATGTGGGCCTGCCCTTGAGGAAGTCAGTACAGTGGGGCCACAAACAATAAACAGACAATTAATTATCCTCCACAGAGCGGCGTGGGGGCAGCCCTCCCAGAGCAGTCAGTCATTCACACTTCAGTATGAATGAGTCTCCCAGTACTTTGCTCGGTAACGGACTGGACCAGCACGGCCTCTGCACCAGGGACTGGGGCAAGAGTGGAGTTTGGAGTAGAGAGAAAGGCAGGGCAACTCCCTCCCACAGACACTTCACCACCTCCCTACATGTGCAAGCTGCCTCCCCACGGCCACCGGGAGCCCCTTCCTCAGACTCTGTCCCATCAGCATGGTCTCGGCCCCTCCTGCCCCGTCCCCCCTCCCCAAGGCTTCGTCCTCTCGCCATCCTGGAAACGATTTTGTTGTCTGCAGGGATTATGTGTAACTGCCTGTGAGTTATAAGTCTCCACAGCAAGCAGCCTGTTACCTAACCAGGCCTGGCTCATGCCAATGTCTTGAGTAATTATTGGGGGGCGGGGGCTGTCCAGCCCGCAGCAGAACCTCTCCGAGGGAGTGCTATTGTTTTTCATGTCAGCTGCATTTTAAGGCTACATTTCACGTCAGCTGTGACTTGGAAGGAAAGAGGGCCCGGCCTTTGAAAAATGAAGAAATTGAGCTGGGGCTGGGGGTGGGGAGGGCAGGTTAACCCTTTGGGCCCCAGTACTCCCCAGCTTCCCAGGGGCTCCTGGCAATAACCAGGCCAGCTGGGGGTCAGAACCCACGGCCAGGCCCGGCAGCCGCCACTTGGCAGTGCTGATGGAAACCGCCGTGCGGTTCTGCGCAGACAGTCACGGAAACTCAGGCAGACCCGCGTTGGGTGCGCCAGGCCGGTGTGGGAGCACGTCCCTCGCCCCCTCCTGCTGCTGCTTCCCCGAAGGTCTCCCCAGCAGACTGCAGCTGGGCACCCACGGTGTAAAATGCCCTGGACTGGCTGTGGCACAGAGGGCTGGTCACCGAGCAAGAACAGAGAGGGGTACAGAGGGACAGAGAAGCATGGGGCTCCCGGGGCACCGCTCATCTTGGGGCCCCTGCCCTGCCTCCACTCAGGATCCCACTGTGTGCTAGGAGCCGTGCTGAGCACTGGGGAGACACACCAACCCCTTCTTCATATGCTCACAGCCGGAGGAGACACACAGGCCAGCAGCCTGTAAACCACTGGGTGTGGGGTGTCAGGTCCTGGAGAGACAAGGACAGGGAGGAAGAAAGCCAGGCAGGTGGCCCATGAGCCATGGAGTAGGTGGGAAAGGGGACATCTCCAAGCAGGTGACATTGGAGCAATCCCCTAAGGCCTTTGGAGTCATTTTCAGTCACTCACAAGCCACAAGAGGTTTCAGCTTGAAGCTCAGAGGCAACGTGCTTGGATGTCACAGCCAGGTGGAGAGCAGGTAGGAGGCCAGGTGCAGTCACCTCGTGTTGCTGTTCCCCAGGTGGGAGACGAGAGACTAGAGTCAGGACACGTGCGAGGAGGGGAGGTTTTTGGTTCAGCTGCTGCTGAGACTGTGACCCGGTGACAGTCCCACCAAGAGCTTTGCCGCTTGCAGGGTCCCGACGTGGCAGAAGCTTCAGGGCTGCCATGTGCCCAGCAGAGCAGCCTGGCCCCAGACCTCCTCTCTCGGTTTGCTTTGCTGTCTACGCCTCAGGTCTTCTGTCCTGTGGTCCCCAGTGTTGCTCCTGTGTTCACCATCCCATCTGCATTCTAGCAGCAGGAGGGAGGGGGAGATGAAGGATGGGCCCCATTCCTGGACAGCCCTGCACAGAAGCGGCCCGCACCATCCCCCCTTCTGTCAGAATGTGACACAGGCCTGAGTCGCTGCAAGGGCCCCTGGGGACGGGTCTCTATTCCAGGCAGGACAACACCCAGCTTCATTTAGGGTGATGTTGATTAGAACAGGGGGAGAGCGGCTCTGGGGACGAGTGACTGTTTTGCCAGAGGGAAAATTCCACGTGTGGCTTGGAGTCCAGGTCAGAAGGACTCAGATAGGAGTTGGGTGCTTGAGGGAGGAGAGCAGGGTACGCCTCCGCGGCTCAGGCCAGGCTGTGAGCAGCAGGTACGTGGTGGTACTATTTTCTGGAATGAAGAGGAAGGGGAGGGGAGGAGGCGGCGAGAGCTGGGGTGTGTCGAATTCAAGATGCCTCCGAAACATGGAGGTGGTGAGGTCAGGGGCTGGGAACCCTGTGGTGGCATTGGCCCTGCGTCCAAGCCAGGCACCACCAGGCACACAGAGGTCTTCAAAGCGGGTGTGGGGAGGCCGGCAACAGAGGGCACACGACCTACAAAGGGGTGAGGGTAGGACAAAGGCTGGGTGGCACCACACACAGCAGCCAGCGAGGGAGGGGCCACCGCGGGGACTCAGAGGAGGCACCCATGGGAATGTGGCTCCTGGGAGCTGGAGGACGTCTGCAGGCAGGGACTAACACCCAAAAGGAAAGCTCTGAGAAGTCAGGACAGAAGATGGCATCGTCAGGGAGCTCCTGGAAGGTTTGGTGACCAGAGCGGCAGGTGCCAGAACTGAGAGTCCAGGGCTGTGGAGCCGCGTGCAGGCACTGGCTAAACATGATGCACAAACACATGTCTATTTCAGCTCCTTTGAGTCCCACTAAGGTGACAGTAAAGGCATGAAAAACATGGAAACATGCAAATCAACTAGGGAAAAGTGGTCAGGAGAAAAGATAAGAGGAGACCAAAAGCATGTTGGCAATGTTTTGGAAGCTGGGTTTTGGGGGCCGGATGTTTTGGGGGCCGGATGGAGGCTAGCAGAGGAGACCAGACAGGGTAGACGCCAAGCCCTGCAGGAAGAAGAGCCACCAAGAATGAGGCAGGTCCCAACCCAGGGCCCTGACAGGCAGGTCTCACCCCAGCCCATGAAGCCAGATGCTACCTGCTCTCAGCCCAGCCAGAGACAGGCTGAGTATCCAGAAAAGCTGAGCCTGAGATGTTCTGAACTTGGGGCCACCAGGAGCAGCTGTGGGTGAGGCAGGAGCTATGGTGATGAAAACAACAGGGATTCAGTGAATACGTTCAAGCTGAAAAGGAAGACCTCCTCCCCCTCTCCCCCCATCAACTCCCAGAATGCCCTGTGGTGCACACCATCGTTTTCAGAACACCAGCCATAAAGCAGACACTTTGCAATTCGAGAGAGAAAAAGTAGGTCATGCACAGAGAACTGAAAATAAAAATGGTATCTGATTTCTTAAAAGCAATTCAGAAAGCTAGCACATAGTAGAGAAATGCCTTCAAACTTCTGAGGGAAAAAAATGATTTCCCATCTAGAATTCTACACCTAGTCAAACTCTCAGTTATGACAGTAGAATAAAGGTATTTTCAAACATGCACCATCAAAAATTTTATCTATCACATGCCTTTTCTCAGAAAGTTACTTTAGGACGTACTCTAGCAAAATGAGAGGAAAAACCAAGAAAGAGAAACCCAATTCAAGAACCAGGGAGATTCCAACACCAAAAACAAAAGATCAAAAGAATTTCCAACATGATGGGTGAAAGAAGTTGTAGCATTACAACTGTTCAGCCTGCCTAGGGTGCAAACTGGCCTGCTAGCACTCCAGAAAAAAATTCCAGGAGAAAAAAATATAATGAAGGTAACAGACTGACTGCCAGTATTCTCAACAGGATGAAATAAGTTTTACAACTCTTCCAGAAAGTTCAAGAATGAATTAGTGGCAGATGCAGTAAAAAACAAGCAAAACCAAGGCCATTTGTAACCCAAGAAAAAACAAAAAGATGTAATCTTAACAGACTACAGGACATGGCTGAAAACAGTGATTGCACAGTGACATAAAGAGTTACATAATGTTTATGTAAAATGCAAACAGTAAGTACTTATTTAGCTTAGAATTCTGATTTAACTGTTTTGGAAAGATAAGGGAGTGGGGAGGGCAGGGGCATGAGAACAGAATCTTGGTCGCTCCACTTCCTTGTTAGGCAGTCATAGATAATGTCTAAAATGACCACATTGCAACGAGGAGCAATATCAGTGTGTAGTTTAGAAACACCAAGGTAAAGCCAAGAGACAGTCAATAGCAGGCGTCCCCAAACTTTTTACACAGGGGGCCGGTTCACTGTCCCTCAGACCGTTGGAGGGCCGCCACATACTGTGCTCCTCTCACTGACCACCGATGAAAGAGGTGCCCCTTCCTGAAGTGCGGCGGGGGGGGCAGATAAATGGTCTCAGGGGGCCGCATGCGGGCCCAAGGGCTGTAGTTTGGGGACGCCTGGTCAGTAGGGTTGAAGGATTGCCTCTGGGAATAGAAACTGGAGACAGAGGACCTAGAACCCAGGGAAGGCTGTTTAAAGATGGGAGGACTTCATGGGTTTTCTCACTGAGGGTGAAATTTTAAGACGGGAGTGATGTGCCAGAGAATAGGAAATTCCACCAATACCCTGGTGAGGTGGAGGAGGAGGAGGAGGAGGAGGAAGGGGTTGGCCAAGGAGCTCTGAGAGGAGAAGGTGAGGGCATGCCACCCTGGCTGGGAACAGCAGGTGCATGATGAAAAGGCAGGACCAGCAGGCCCTTTACACTGTGGGGGCAGGCTCAGGGCTGGCTGGGTGCTACACAGAAGCTCCTGACTAGCTGGAGCTGGGCTGTGCAGGAGAGGGCCAGTGAGAGAAGAGGACTCACAGGTGGGTGCCCCCTCTCCACCTTTAGCAAAGGTTTACAGGGATCTGGGCTCTTCCCTGAGCAAGTCTCCCAGAGCTGTGACCTCAATGATACCTTAGACAGACTCCAAGGCCTTGAGATCTAAGTTACTGTTAAGTCCCCTGTTAAAGGACCCAAGTCCCCCTGTAGGCCTGCAGACCACACTCGGTGTCCCCACACCCCAGCCCCAGTGTCCCAAGAACCTCTTCCTCCAGCCCTGGGAGCAGGAAGGGCGGGCTGGGAGCTGCAGGATGGGGCCTGAATCTCTCATCAACTCACAGGGTCAGCCCGGGCCAGGCAGGCTGGGGGCCAGCCCGCGCCTCCTTCCTGGGTGGAGGCCTTCCCACCCTTCCACTCACCTTCCGAGCATTGTGGGGCTTCCCAGGAACCCCCACGGCTCCGTGGCCCTCAGACCTCTGACCTCCTAAGAGCACCCCATGTGCGCACCCTCCAGCACCCTGGCCACAGGGCCACACCCTGGGCCTTCCCACCCACATCATCAGGTAACCCAGCACAGGCTGGCCCAGCCCTCTCTAGGCCTCTGCTTTTCCGTCAGGAAAATGCAGGGTTAGGAGCTGACCCGGGCCTCTTTGGGATGGCAAGGGCACCCTTGGGAGCCCTCCTGTAGGTCTTGTCAAGGCAGGACGGGGAGCGGCGATGCTGGGAGACGGCTGCCTGGGTGCTCAGCCCCACCCCAGCACCTGCCCACTGGGCCCCCGAGGGAGGCTGCCCATGCTCTTAGCGCCCCATTTCCCGGCCCCTGGCATGCAGAGGGCAGCCCTGCCTGTTTCCCAGTATGGCTGTGAAGGCCAAAGGCAGCGATCTATGGGATATTCTCAGAATGACAGGCCCACTGTGACCACCAGCAGCTGCTACAAGGGCGGCCATAGGGTGCAGGGCAGGACGCACCCTGAGGAGGCACCTCAGCAGGCACGATGGGTGCCCGTGCCACAGCTGGCCCATGAGAACAGCCCGCCCAGCACGGTCAGGGAATGCTTGGACCAGTGGTGGCTGGATATACCCATGAACAGGAGAGAGGAGGGGTGAATGCCCTGTGGGCCTGGAACACTGTGGGCTGTGCAAGGTGCTTCTCCCTCCAGGAAGCCCTCCCTGTCTGTGGAGACACCAGAGGCTCTCCAGGTCTCTGAATGCCTCTGGCGCTCTCTGCCCTGAACCCCCACCCTTGGGCCCAGATCTATTCCTGATCCTTGCCTAGACCTCGCTGTCTCCTCCCGATGTCCTGGATGGCCGGAACCACAGGGCGTCTATGCTCCTCTCTCCCCTCCTTCCTTCCACGTGGCGCCTCCTCCCCGTTCCCCATTTCCCCCCACTGTTTCCCTCCTTCCTCCAGCACCCTTCTCCCCATCGTCCTCCCCTCCCCTCCGCACTTCCTGCCTCTGTCGCCTCTCTGCTGCCCTCTCCTCCCTCCCCCACCAGAGCCCTGGAAGGCCAGGTGCAGCTAAGAAGTGGCACGCCATGACCCCAGTGACTTCACTTCTCTGAGCCTCCAGAGTCTCACCTGTCCAGGGCCCATGGGACATGCCCGAGTCAGCCCCTGGCACATTGTCTTGCAGTGGCCCGAGCTGAAGATGCCCCTGGTAGGAAGCTGAAAAGGAGGCCCTGCCTGTGTACCAGGAGCCTCTGCTCCATCGGGGTGGCGTGAGGCCCAGGCAGACCTCCACCTCCAGGCAGCCCTGCAGGTGGACAGCTGGGCCTGGGACCCCTGCCCAGACCACCCCCACCCTTCCTGACAGGTGATATCTTCATTGTCCCAGGACACACACCAGCCCAGCCTTCACCCTGCCCTCTCCCAGCACCCCGAGGGAAGGCCTGGCCCCTAGGGCACAGCAGGGGCTGCCTGGCATCTTGGCAGATGGGCAGCATTGGAGAGGCCTTGGACCCAGCTCTGCGAATGGGGGTGCCAGAGGGCTGAACTAGAAGAGGGAGTTCAAGGCCCAGATGCCTGGGCAGGGCCTGGCAGATTGAGGGCTTCTGGGCTAGGAGACCAGGACAGTGTCCCCTCAGGGGAGTGGGGCCATCAGAGCTCCGGCCACACAGCGTCATGGGAGCAAGAGGACCCAGGGTGCCCACAAGCTGCTCCCTCAGAGGAGCTCTGCCACTCCACCACTCACCTTCCCCCAGTGCAAGATGTGGGAGACGTGACACAGTCCCCGCCCGTGCCCAGGGCCTTGGCAGGGTTAGGAGAGCCAATGCAGCCAAAGCGATGAGAGCCCCACCGCCCAGGGCGCCGCCATTGTGGCAGGGAGCCCTCCTCCGGTCTGCCCGTCCTCCCGAGCGTGTTCCCTCTGTCGTTCCCGGCAGGGCTTGTGTGAAGTTTGCTGATGGCATCACTGAGCCACCCAGCCGTGGGGTGAAAGGCAGGGATGGGGCTGACGCTCCCAAAGGCAGGAGGAGACCATGGTCAGGCAGGGGCTGCCCGAGGTCACAGCGTATGAAGAAGGTGGCTACCACCACTGTGGTCCGCAGGGCCTGGCCAGGGCTCCGTGGGGCAGAGGCCGTGCTGAGCTCAGGGGCTTCCCTCCACTTGCCCACTTTCACCTGGTCCCTCTCCTCTCCCTCAGAGTGACCCAGACACACTAGCCTCTTCCCGATTGGAGACAGATGTGGGCAACACGGCCACTGTCCCCCTGCTCAGGGCAGGCTGGTGCCCAGGGACTGTCTGCTAGACCAGGGAATGAGAGCTTGGCAGCATCATGTGTGGCTGTCTCACAGCTAGGAGGGCTGTGGGGTGGGAGGACATGCGGGGCAGGGGTGCCTGCGTGCGGGTGGGAGGGCATGCGGGGCAGGGGTGCCTGGGTGTCTCTGGAGCCTGGGCCATGAGCAAAGGCCCTGTGGGAGGCCCATGCAGTAGGGCAGAGGACGCAGCCCCTCCCTGCTTCCCTGAGGGAAGAGAGGCCTGTGGACTTCTGGAGACAGTGGCAGCGTGGGGGGCAAGGACAGCTAAGCCGGCCAGAAGCCTGGAGCTGAGTCCTCCCCCGACTGAGGACCTCTGTGAAGACCGCATAGATGTGGGGGGGTCTCAGCCTTAGGGTGGGCACCTGGGTGCAGCTGTCAGGTCCCAGGTCGGCCCCAGGCACGTGGACCTGGGAGCCAGCCTCAAAGGCAGGGGTCCCCAAGCACCCCTGGTAGGTGAGAAGCTGGGTTCCTGGGGTGGGCAGGCTTGCCCCTCCCCTCCCCTCCAGTTCCTGTCTGTGGAAGTAAAATGGAGGTTCAGAGAGGTGACCAAACACCTGGTCACGCATCTGCGCCTGGCAGGGCCTGAGCTGGGGACCGTGCAGCCCATGGGCCCAGCAGCAAGAACGGGGGCACGTGCCCTGAGGTGGGACTGAGGCAATGGTGGGGAAGGTGGGCCAGGAAGTGGGGGAAGGCCAGAGCATCCAGCGCCAGGGGCCGATCCGACAGGCTGCAGAGCAGAGGGGAACAGAGCCTGCCAAATATATCCAGATGGGGCTGGAGTGCTCGGGGCCTGGCCAGGAGCCCCAGCAACTTCCTGCCCGCCCACCCTGCTCCCCCACCTTCTCATCCAATTCCCAGACTGTCAGCAGCAGGGGCTGGGGGGCAGCAGCACCCCACTTAGCCACAAGGAGTGCAGCCAGAGGCTGGCTCCAGGGAGGCATGGGCAGGGGCTGGGGTACCCCTGCACACACGGCTGTGTTCACACAGAACAGGCTTAGTGCCTGCTGTGTGCATGGCCCGGTGGGGGTGTGGTGTAGCCCATGGTGAGGCACACGGCATGGCTGGGGCTGGGGCTGGTTGTGGAGCATGTGGAGCAGCAAGGTGCATGACATGGCATGTGGCATGGGAGTGTGCGCCTCGGGGCCACGTGTCCAGGTGGAGCTGACCATGGAGGGTGCCCAGGGGCAGTGGTGAGGCTGAGCAGGCACCGGCTGGGGAAGGTGGGCAGCATCGGGGCAGAGCGGGAGGCGGCGGCAGCAACGCCAGGACTGCGGAGGTGGAAAGCAGCACTCGGCATGTGGGGTGAGGAGTCAGGGCTCCAGCAGATCCCTCGTCCTCCGGAGCTGGAGAGCCAGGGAGAGTTCTGCAGCCTGGGTCTCACCATCGCGACTCCCCCTCAAGGCCTCTAGGCACACCATCCACTGCCAGCCTCTGTGCCTCCGAGGACCTGTCTCCAAGGTCTTCTGGGGACCACCCCAGCTCCCCCAACACAGAGAGCACCAGAGCTGGGCATCCAGTGAGATGCTGAGTTGCTAGTAGAGGCAGGGAGGCACTCGATATTGGCGGGAGGAAGGGCAGGGGAGGGTGTGGGGGTCAGGGCCCTGCCAGGCTAGGGAATGGGCTTGGAAGGGTGTCCTGGTATCTGTGAGCTCAGGAGATGTCCCGAAGCCCCAGCTGGGCCTTGAATGCCAGGCAGAGCCAGGCTGGGCCCAGCAGTGGGAAGGATCCCTTGGCTGCCCAGGGAAAGCAGGTTTGGGGCAGGAATCCAGCCCCGATTGGTTGATTGGTTGAAGTCCATCCCAAGTCTCCCTCCCCATGAGGCTCCTGCTGATGCCACAAATGGGGCCAGATTCCAGATTCCAAGCCTGGCTGCCCAGCCCCCATCTGGGACCCCAGCCCAGAGCCCCCGGGCCTGGCCTCCAACCTGGCCCCAGCCTCAGGGGAGCTGAATTCAGGGAATCCTGTCCTCCTAGCGGAAGCCAGAAGCGAGGGAGGGAGGGAGGGCAGCCCTGTCCTGGGTGCAGGCCCGGGGGCCGGGGGCTGTCCGCCCGTCTGGGTCAGCGCAGCTGCAGCCCGGCCCTGGCTGAGTCATGGGGCCTCTGTCTCCAGGCCTGGCCTGAAGCGGGAACAGCAGTGAGGATGGACGTCCTGGCACCTGGAGAGTGGGCAGGGCTTCCTGGGGCTGGGGTGGCCAGTGGCACCTGACTGCCGCCCCCCTGCACCCCAGGCGTTTGGCCCCCGAGTCTCTGCCACCTTCCTGGGGTTCTGCTCCCATGTTCCTCACACCCAGCACAGAACCCAGCACGTCTCCTGTGGATGCCTGCCTATAAACTCCAGCTCACACATGTGCGCCCACACACACAGGCCAAGCCCCTCAGCCGGTCACCCCACCATCAGAGCTGTAGCTGGCCCCTGGTGACCATCCTTCATGCAGCTCACCCTGCAAGTCTTTACTGAGCACCTACTACGTGCCAGGCACTGGTACAGAAAGGGCAGAAGCCCCACCCTCAAGGAACTGACCCCCTGCCATGGCAGAGACAGAGAACAAAGCATCACAGCGATGGGGGCCCGAGAGAAAAGCGGGGCAGGAGCCTACAGCGCGATGGGGCAGGGGTGTCTTTAGAAAGGCTGCTGGGACGACTCTGGAAAGGGCCATAAGTGATTACTTAAAGGAGGGAAGGGGCGGCCTGGGAAGAGGAAGAGCCTTCCTCGCAGAGGCGGTGGCAGAGGGCTCAGCCTTCGGTGTCCAGGAGTGATGGGAAGCCCCATGGGGCTGAGACAGCAAGACCTGGGTCAGGAGAGCGCTGCGTGGGGTAAGCAGGTGACAGGACAGTGACAGGGTGCTCGGGTGTGGTCAGCGGTCTCGGGGGGCGGGGACAGATGGGAGTCAGAGTCACAGGAGGCGAATCGAAGTCTACAGGGAAACCCACCATTGGGAAGGGACAGAGCTGCTTCCAAGGAGGCCCCACGATGGGGTTCCCCGTGACGTGGCAGGGGTGGGGGCCAGGACCTTTAGCAGGAGGTAAGGACAAGACCACGAGGCAGAGGGGTGGCAGAGCGGAAAGCTACTACGTGTCACAAAGGCAGTTCTGAGGGAAAGGGACAGGACCAGTGGCTCAAATCTTTAGAAATGAGGGGATGGATCAGGTAGAGCACCCCAGATTCAAAGCGGGGGGCTTGGGAAAGGAGCAGGGAGAAGGGTCTGGAAACTGCTGCTGAGCAGGAGCTCCCACACCCGCAGAGCAGGTGCAGGGAGGCCAACTTGTCCTTCTGTCCGTCCATGGGGAGATCCGGTGGCATTTCAGCCGGAAGGTAGGAGAGCATGAGGCGGAACTACACTCCAGGGGCAGGGGGTGGGACAGCGTGGCCTGGCTGCTGCCACCAAGCTCCCCAGAAGAGGGGCCCTGTGAAGACAGACCCCTCCATGGCCTGTGGAGCTCTCGGCCTCCACGTCCACCAGCAGGGACTGGGTGGTGATGTCAGCAGTCCCTACAGGAAGGGGGCTGCACAGCCGCCCCAGCAGAGAGCACTGTCCACATGACTCCACGTGCAGCCTCCACACACAAGTCACATGGAAACAAGCAGTGGAGAGCCATGCATGTGTCACGTCACGTCACGTCTCACTTCATGCATGCTAAACCCCACTCACCAGGCAGGACCGGGCTCGAGGTGCATATTGAAGTTGCTGGAAGGAGAAACATCAGATCCCTCAGCTGGTTGCCTGGTAGGGAGGGCCCTAGAGGAAAATGGGGCAGGTGAGACCGGGATGTGTCTTTGAAGTGTCTTTAGCAGGAGAATGTCTTCATAGAGTACTTATATCATGAAAAACCCTGTGCGCAGACTAATTTCGAAACAAGTGCGTAAGGTGTCAGTAGAAAGGGTTCAGGAGGACGAGCAACCCAGCAGTGCAGAGCCCATGGGCTGGGGGCGCGGGGCATGGCGGCCCTCTCCTGGGGATGGGCGGGGTGGGACGAGCGGGCCGAGGAAGAGGCTCACGTAGTGTGCATGTTTGGGAGCACCTGGGGAGCGTCTTGAGTGTCCAGAGAGAGGACACAGTCTTCAGCCAGCAGGGACAGCCCAGGGCGCCCTGGGAGAGGCCTGGGTGGAGAGAAAACGCAGCAGGCTGTGGGCGTGGCCGGTGTTGGGGGCCAGGGAGGTGGTCAGAGGCCTCTTGGTGGTGCCCAGGGAACTGGGGACCAGGGGCCTCATCCTTCCGCTTCGCCCTTCCCGTCAGGCCCAGGGAGTGGCCAGAGGCCCGGGAGAGCCTGCCCTGAGCACTGCCTCCGTTCCCAGACACGCCCTGGCCTGAGCCCCCAGGCTGCACTGTGCCACAGAATGGACTCGCCGGCCCCTCCCTGCTGGAGAAGTGACCAAGGCCCAGGGTCGCCCAGCAAGCAAGAGGCCATGGAGCCATTGTTAGCTGCCCACGTGCCCTCAGGGAGGCAACTCTGAGAAGCAACCACCACCAGTAGGAACGGGGCAGACATTGATGGGGGATGGAGGGCAGGGAAGGTGGCCACAGCCAGACCAGGAAGGTGGAGGTGGAGGCCTCACCAAGGAGACCCTCAGCTGGGGCCAGGAGAATGAGAAGGGCCTGGACGCTAAGAAGAGGGGTGGGTGCTCCTGGAGGTGGGGCCAGCCCAGGTGACGGTCCTGAGCTGGAACCTGAGGAAACTGGCTCTGGCATGAGGAGGGCAGTGCCCAGGGTGCCACAGGGGCCCGAGATGAGGAGAGCGGTGCCCAGGGGGCCTGAGGCGAGGAGGGCAGTGCCCAGGGTGCCACAGGAGCCCGAGATGAGGAGAGTGGTGCCCAGGGGGCCTGAGGTGAGGAGGGCAGTGCCCAGGGTGCCACAGGGGCCCGAGGCAAGGGACCGTCGGCCAAGCACGGCACCATGTCTGTATCCCGGGAACAGTGGGGAAGCCTCAAGTGTCCTCACCCAGAGAGGGGACATTGTGGTGGGGAGATCAGCGGTGACAACTGCTTTCTCTGGCTGCTGGGAAGAAAGGAGGGGGTCACAAGCCCCAGAGGCCTCCGTCTTAGAGAAAAATGGAGGCAACTTGGGACAGACTGAGGGAGCCAGGGCAGAAATGTCCCGGCCGAATTCAAGAATATTTGGGGTATATCTGCTGCATGCCAAGGGCAGTTCCAGGTGTGGGCCCTACCTCAGGAAGCCAGACTGACCTCATGTGGCTCACATCCACGGGTGGGGTTGGGGGATGGGTGCAAAATGTTCACATGCTTGTCAGGCGCCTGGATGTGTAGGAAGCGCCGTGCAGAAAGAAGAAAGCAGGCTTGGGGCTGGGGGCTGGGGCACGGGGAAGCAGGCTGGAGGGTGAGGCCGAGGGTGGGGGCTGGGCCAGACCACAGGGTTGGGAGGGGACTGGCATGGATCCGGAGCCACTGGAGGTTAGCGCCCATGACTGGGGTCTGAGTTCCAGCGGATGGGGCCGCCCTGCAGGGCTGGGGAAGGGAGGAGAGATGAGGTGTGTCTCGGACCCCAAAGGAGCCAGGTCTGCTTGTGGTCTTCTGGGGATGGCAAGGGGCATTGCTGGGGTCCTAGGGGCTGGTGCGCTTGGGGGTCCCAGATTGCCCAGGAAGTGGTTGAGGGCCCAGGGGAGGGGAGGATGTGGGGGCAGCAGGGCCGATGAGGGCTGACCTGGAGCCGTGACGCCCGAGCGGCCAGACAGCCCCTGCTCCCCCTGCCCACCTGCCCCCGTGGCTGGGCTGGGGTTTGGCGGAGGCTGCAGAGCGCTCGCTGGCTCCCGGAACAAAGTGTTCTGCCTGGCGTCCCCTGGCTTCCGGGCCTCTGAGGGCTCGCCAGAGGGGGCAGCTCAGGAGGCGGCGCAGAGAATGAAATGCAGCTGGGGCCTGTGCCCGCCGCCAGCACAAACACCGCTCCTGGGCCTCCAGCGCCTTTCTCCAGCCTGCCCTACATTCCCGTCGGCCTGGCCCCCAAACAGCGGCCAGTGGAACCAGCCCTACCCGGGGTTGTGCTAAGTGGGCAGGTGGGCAGCTGCCCCCAGCTCTCGGACACAGTGGTCCCCGCCTGGCGTCTGCCAGCAGGACGCTCCTGAGGCCAGGCTAGAGATGGGCCAGGCCCTGGAGAGTCTCGAGCCCCCCATCCCAGCCTGGGGCTTCCCCACCCCTGCTCATGTGCTGGCCAGCGAGGCAGCTCCCTGGCCTCTGTGTGCCCCTGAGCCTCACTGCCCAGGCCCCTTCCAAGGCAAGGGGGCAAAGGAGCTCCAATGCCACCCAGACAGTGGTGTGCCATGTGGGCCTCTGACTCCCTCCATGATCTCTATCCCCACCCTGAAGTTGACGCAAATGTCCATACAGAGCAGCCTCTGAAGGGCCGTGGGGCTGTGTATGTGACAGCTCCGGCTCTGGTACAAATGTCAGCCCCGACCCAGATGCAGAGAGGGAGGGGGGTGGCTGATCGTCCAGGAGCATGAGGCCACGTGGCACCGCTCACATCAGCGGACACAGCACACACAGACCCCTGGGGGCTGTGACGAGGTGAGGGCTGAGCCGAGGGAGAATCCAGGAAGCTGGCCTGGCCAAGAGGAAGAGAGGGGAGGCCCCAGTGGCTGGAGCCAGCTGGGGGAGGGGAGGCAGCAGGGGCTGGGATCCCTCGGCTCTCACAGCCACGAAACAGACTCTGTTGTTTGTTCAGAGTACAAAGGGGGGGGGCCTTCTCCAAGTTCTCAGCAGAGGAGCGAGACCTCTCCGACCAGGGAGATGCAAGGAGAGGTTATGAGGTCGCCTGGGAGAGGGTGGGTTCCGGCTGCCCTCGCCACTCCCCCGCTGGACACCAGGATGAGCCTGTCGTCTCTCACCTCCAGAGAGCAGGGCCCTGGCTGCCAGCATCAAAGCGTGTACAAGAGTGTTCGTTAGAGCAGATCCGGGTAGGCTCCACAGTACAGGGAGACTCGTGGGAACCTTGTGCCGTCAACCCTCGAGCAGCACGGGGCTGGGGCAGCGACCTTCGATCTGCCAAGGCGAAAGCCCGTGTATAAGTTTTGACTGCCCAGAAACTTCACTAACAGCCTCCTGTTGACTGGAAGCCCTTCCAATAACATAAACAGTCAATTAACACATATTTGTATGCTACATGTATTACAATAAAGTAAGCTAGAGAAACAACGTTAAGCCAGTCATAAGGAAGAGAAGAAGCATTCGGTGTAAGCAGCTCATCGTAAAGGTCTCTGTCCTCGTCGTCCTCATGTTGATCTGGCTGAGGAGGAGGAGGAGGAGTGGCTGTTACTGTCTCAGGGGTGCCAGAGGAGGAAGAAACTCCATGTCGAAGTGGACTTGTGTTGCTCAGGGTCGGTAACACACAAAACGGACATTCCACTCCAGCGGGGAAAAGGTAGCCCGTTCCGTAAATGGTGGGGTATCAACAGGGTAACCCATAAAAGTAAGCCTGTAGGTCAGAATCAATCCCATGTGATTCAAAGATTTAAGTGTAAAACACAAATCGAGAAAGTGTTAGGAACAACATTTTGGCATCGGAATGGAGGAGGCCCTTCCCAGCACGCACAGGGTAGGAAGAGAGAAAGGAGAAGACGGATGGCTTTGTCCACGTGAAAAACTGAAAACATAAAACCTCTGTGTGACAAAGCACAAAACACACCAAATGCCGTAAACCCACTCACAAGACAAATAGCACACTGGGGAAAAACGTCTCTGATGCGTGCTTGGCGTCTTTCTTGACATCCAGAGTCCTTACAAATCAATGAACATGAAAAAGCCCAGTCCCGGCCTCAGCTTCTCTGCTGAGCACCCGCCCTAGGAGGCAGTGGGCGTAGGGGGCTTCTACCCCCTCATGCCAGCCTTGGGTCCCCAGGAAACTGGCCAGGGCCTCATTTACTGATCCAACAAATATTTGTGCAGCACCAACTCTACTCTCCACGTATTAACTGGGCATCTTCTAGGCTCCAGGCTCTGGGAGGCTGGCTGAGATTGAGACGGTGACTGCACGGCCTCCAGCTGGTGGCAAAACAGCAAGCAAGGAGATCAATAACCAGGCCATCTCTGGGAGGGGTGAGGGCTGTGGGGACACCGGGAGAGATGAGGCGAGGAGGCCACCCAGGATTTTGAGCTAAGGTTATACAAAGCAGCAAAGGACAGTGTTCCAGGACGAGGGAACAGCGGGGGCAAAGGCCTCAGTGCTCAAACGAGATGGGCACACTCAGTGCCAGAGAGGGGCCAGCAGAGGAGACACAGGAGACTGGGTTTTACTCCCAGTACAGTGGGAATTCTGCAGAGGAATTTGGCCCAGGCTGGGAGGGAAAACAGCCTGGCTGCTGCCTGGAGCAAGTGGGGATGGTTTGGGGGGCATAGCCACACGGCGAGGTGGTTGTGATGGTCCAGGCAGAAGATGCTGCCAGCCTGGGCAAGGGCCGTGGGGGGGTAGGCTCAGAGCACACACTCCAGACCAGAGAGCCGCAGACACCAGGTGCCCACCAGGGAGCCTGAATAGTTGGTCATACCCTGTGGATGCGGGATTCGGGCCGGTTTGCAGGGAACGAGCTCCCACTGGGACGTGCTGATCTTCCAGGCTGTTGGACTGCATGCCTCAGAGCCCTTGGGGAAAGCAAATTGCTGATGGGAAGGCCTCGCTGAGGTCCCAGGAAGGGAACCAGAGTCATGTGTGATGATCCTGAGATATCCCCCACAGCAGTCAACCAGAGACATGGCGTCCCTGAGGCACTCAGGAGGCCAAGCGTGGTTGGTGGGCAGGGGCTGGCAAAAGCGGGTGTCAGCAGCAGGGGGAAGATCTTTCATCATTCTGGCCCTCTCTCAGAGGGAAGCAACCCTGCTCCTGAGGGGTGGTCCGCAAGGGCCAGCCAGGCAGCTGCAGCCCCAGGAAGGGTGCTGGGGTGGTGCCGGCCAGGCCTCCACCATGCGCTCATGCTGTGCCAAGGACATGCTGGGGATGTAACTGACCATTAGTGGTGTGGGTCCTCAGCCGCAGAAGGGCTTCCTCTGGCTGCTTGGCTGCTCGGCAGAGAACAGCAAGATACCAGGGATGGCGGCGAGGACAAGGCTTTGGTCTGCAGCCTCTGAGCAGACACACTCAGCTCAGCACCTGCCAATTCAGCCCCTCCACGGGCGCCAATCCCAAGCCCTTGCACAGCGGCTGACACACTGTGCTCGACTTTCTGTGTCAAGACTCATCCAGCTTGGACACTGCCCAGTGGAGGGTTGCAGGGGACAGGTGGAGCAGCTGGTATGTGGGTGACCATGGGTCCCAGAGTCAGTGCCATCTGTCTCCCCGTTGGGAGAGGACACCTGGCACCTGCCCACGTACCCATGCAGTGGGACTTTCAAGCAGCCTAGTCCCAACAGCACTCCAACTCCTGTGATGGGTGTCGGGGGCTGCTCACCGCCATAGCACATGCAAAGGCCCAGGGGCCTGGGGGCACAGGCAGGTGCACCCTTGGGCAACTCAGAGAACAACCTGATGGGAAGTGAAGGGAACTGTGCCAAACCACCACAGTGGTTCCCACATTCGCACACGCACAGTCTCCCACACTCTAGAGCCACAGGCACACACATGCATGCCTCCCACGTGCACAGCAATGCTCCTTTGGCCTCAGCTGCCAGGCACACCTGTGCGACTGTGTGTGTGACCTGGAGGAGTCCCTAATGATCGTGGTCACCAGGTGGCTCCCTGGGCACCAAGCGCCGTGCTCTGTCCCTGGTGTCCTCATGCGTCAGGCCACTTGATCCCTGAAGCAGCCTCCTGGGGAAGGGGCTGCAGCCACCCCCACTTTATAGGCATGGAAACTGAGGTTCAGAGAAGCAAAGTGACTCGACCAAGGTCACCCAGCCAGGAAGTGGCAGTGACAGGATCAGACCACAGGCTGGCTGCTGCACACCCCTACAAGGAGGTGTCATGCCCTAGCCAGCCTGTGTGCCCAAGGCCCGGCAGTGGTGTGCCAGGCTCTGAGGCCATCTCACACTGGCCACAGCACAGCAAGCTCCAGCAGGCCCGACAGTAAAACCTCGGCCGTGAGAGACACGGTCGACTTTCACACAAAAACTAAAGCACTGAAGCAAAATCAAACACGATGGGCCGCACCCTGCCATGAGCTACCGAGTGCTGTGACCTGTTGCCACTCGTGCCCGGCTCGAGCCGGGGCTGGCATCTGATTGCTCAGAGCCTGGTATTCAACATTCTGGGTACTGCTGCGAGGGGAGCTTAGTGACTGTTCCTCAGAGAGGACAGGAGGAGGGCCAAGGTGACCTTTGCTCTGTGACCCTACAGAGAGCCCTGAGAAGGCCCTGCCTGGCCTTTAGACACTACCCAACAAGGATGCCAGAGGAAGCAGTGAGTTCGCTGCACCCCAGGGAGCTGCGGCCCAGGCAGAACACAGGACCCCCACCCTGGGAGCCACGGGTGTGCCCGGCCTCTCCTGCCTGTCCCTGGCCAGTCTGGCATCCATGAGGCTGGGGCCTTTGGCGGTCCTAGGCAGGGATCAAGGCCGGGCAGGTTCTGCAAAAATTTCCCTTGAAAGACTCTTTTTCAAGATTTTCTTTTGAAAACAAATTCATAACCACATCAAACAGGAATCCCCGTTGCCTTGGGTTTGATCGCCGGCCGCCCGGGGCTCTCTAACTAGCTGTTATTCTGATTGCTTTTTTCTCTTCCGAGGGCTGCATAGGTCTCTTATGGTTATTAATTTGGTGAGTGCAGGCTGGGCACAAAGCAGCTTTTGTCTGCCTTGCCTTTTAATCACTATCAAATTGCAAATAATGGTGGGGGCTGAGATCCCCAAAATTGATCTGTCCCAGCAGCTCTTGGGGAACCGGCCCCTGTGCCCAGAGTAGGCACTGCCTTCCCCGAGGGTGGCAGCTCCCTGATGGCACCTGCCAGGATGCACCTTCCTGTGGGTGGGGTCTGGCCTTGGCCATGCGAGGTACCTCTCAGGCTCCTCCATCACCACCAAAACCAAATATGCCCGTGAGACGAAGGTACCCTATGCACAGAGTGGGGGGTGGGAGCCTTCAGGGACGCGTGCCATGGCAAGTGCTTGGGTCAGAGCTGAGCCTTGGGGGCTGCAGAGGAGCCACCTGTAGCCCAGGCCTGGGCCCTTCCCATAACAGAGGCAGCATCGTGACGCCTCAGATGTGGACCCGCCCTGGGCATCCAGCCCACGTCCTGGCCCACTGCCGGGGCCTCGTATCTAGCAGTCAGGATGATGAGAGCGTGTCTCTGGGGCCAGAAACCCAAAGCCAGCCCCTCAAAGCCCCAGGCACCACAGGCCGCAGTTGAGGTGAGTCTGGGACCAGCCAGAGCCGGGTGTGCGAGGATACTGGCCCGGGCAGCTTCAGCGAGTGCCTCTGGCTCTGTGGCTGCCTCCCTACCCCAAAGGTGGCTGAGTGCCTCTCTCCACGGTGCCATAGCTCCCTGCTGAGAGGAGCTGTCACCAAGGTGGCTCAGGACCGAACGCGGCTCCAGCCACACCCTCAGCCTGTACACCCTGCCTGTGGCCCTGCCACCTGCCGCCTCCCTCCCTCCCAAGCATCCCTTGTGAAGGCCTCCATGCCCATGAGCACATGTGGGCTTGGACAGATGTTCAAGTGCTGTAAAGTGAAAATTTATGAAACCACAAATGTTCATCTGTGATGTATTTGGTGCTTTAATTAATGCCAAACCAATCGATACCCAAGCTGGGGCCTGCACAGTTAGTGACAGTAAGCCAGGCAGAGCCGACCTTGTTCGGCTGCCAGCATGCAGGGCCCAGGAGCTGGGTCGGCCCTAGGACACAGATCTGGGCTTTGCTCTGGAAGACCCAGGTTCGCTGCACCTTTGATCCGCTATGGTCTCATAGGTCTCTGGGCCTCAGTTTCCTCCTATGCACCCTGAAGACTGGGCAACCTCCCATGCCCCCTGTCAGGCACAAGCAGGTTGTGGGACTGAGAGGGACCAGGGTGTGGGTGAACGAGACAAGACCTCAGGCTGGCCCCCTCCCAGAGGCCCTGCCCCACCTTGCCCTCTGCTCTCCCCAGCTCCCTCCCTGTCACCTACACTGTGTCCCACTTCCCCCCGCCACGGCAGCTCCGTGGTCTTGAGATTGGAGATTTGGGGCAGAAACTCGGGGGACAGGTGACCCTGGCCCTCTTTTCCTGGGCCTCGGTGTCTGCATCTGTGGGGAGGGGGTGTAGACCTCTGCGGCTGGTCCCCAAGTGGCTTTTCAGAGCACTGAAGTGCTGGCTGGTCCTTGCCTGTGAGGGAGCCTGGTGTAGGGGCCCGGCCCCTGCCCCTTTGCCGCAGAAGCTCTGCACCCTTTCCTACATAGCCTGGGCTTCACATCACCACCATCAGGTTGATCTGGGAGACATAAAACATGGGGCTCCCTCTGGCCTGGACCATCAGACCTGGGACGTGCCCCCGCCCCTGGGCCCGGGACAGGGGTGTCTCAGACAGCCCATACCTGAAGGCAGAACCGCAGGGGAGCCGGAAGCCTCCACCCTACAGCCCCTGCCACCCAGGGCTGGGAGTGGGTCCCCTGGGCCCCTGCTCTGAGCAGGGCACAGTCCCACCTCCGAGGTGGAAGCTGCCCATCTAGCCCTCTAGACAGATGCTCAGCCCCACTCCGGTAAGAGTCCCCTCATCGCAGCCTCTCACAGCGCCCTGCTGGCCGCCTCTTCCCCACCCTGCTCAGCCTCCATGGTGGTGGGGAGGGCTGATGACCACAGCACCCAGCCTTTGAAGCTGACCTGGGCCTGCCCAGACCCTGGCAAACTGGTTGCTCCATTTCTGGCCACCTCGGGGCTTGTGCCCACATCACCCAGCAGCATCTTCCCTGGGGTGGTCTCACCCGCACGGCACCCAGCCCTGGCCCACATCTCACCCCGAGCCTTTCCGGCTGGATCAGCAGTGGGGACGGGCGCCCGACGGGCTAGGCCTGCCCGGAGCAGCCTGGGGTGCAGACATGGAGAATGCACGGCCAGGTGGCCCCGGCCCCCGCCTGCCGCCTGTCCTCAGGGCCAGTGGTTGATGCTGTGGCTGAGTCATCTCCGTGCCTTTCCGCAGAGCCACACTTTTCCTAGAAGCAGCTCTGCTGTGAGCCCTTATCGGGTGTGATCTGGTTGCCCCTCCCCCACCACTTCTAGGCCTTTCCAAGGCGCCAGGTGCCCGCAGTGGGGGAGGGTCTCCTTCATTCTCCACAGAGCACGCTGCTGAGGGGCTCTCCTGCAAGAACGCCACAGGCTGAAGGCCCAGCCCCATGTCCTGTGGCCACCATCAGAGCTGTTCGTCCCCACTAGACACTCACTCATGCTGGGGCCCCAGGTCCACCCTCCTAGGGAGAGGGGTCCCCAAGCTGGACTCCCGCCCCTGCCCTGGTCTGCCCTGAGGGTGGCCCTGCTCCACCCAGCACCTGCTCTGAGGGTGCCAGCCTGCCAGACAGGCCCTCCCACTCTCCCCATCAAGGTTGGATGGCCACTTCCCACCTGGGGACAAGCTCCAGCCTCATTCCCCGAGAGTGCCGTCCTAAGGAGCTCTCAGACCACCTGGCTCTCCACTCGCCTGGGGTTCTTCTGCTGCCTCCGCGGCCCTGCAAGGCCTCTGAGCACCGACTCTCTGCACCGGGTTCATGTCAGTCTCTGTCCTGCCTTGACCACCTTTGCAGGGCGGCCACCCGGCATGTAGCTGCTCACTGCAGAGCCAGTCCCTGAGAAGGTGGAGACCACGTGGCTAGGCAGAGGGTGCGTTGCGGGGCACTGCCCTGACCACAGAGCATGGATGCAGAAGGCATCTAGGAAAATAGCAGTGTCCCGGCAGGTTAGAGAAATGGGATAGAGGTGCCTGGGGGGTGACAACCCCATCCCTACCCCCTTGCAGAGAGCATCGCAGAGGCACAAGCCCTGGGTCTGCAAGTCCCTCCTGGAAGTGGCCCAGTAGAGATATCCCTTGCACACCAGGCAGGGCCCAAGGCCTCTGCCTCCTCAACAACCCCAGGCCCTGCCCATGAACCAGCCCTCTGTCCAGTTCTCCTCCAGACTGAGTAGACGAGGCCCCAGCCTCCCTTGACCCTTACCCCAAGCCTTGCCTCCAGAAGCCAAAGGCTGCCACAAACCCAGATAGTTCAGGTCTGGGTCCCTGGTGCAGACCCTATGATGTAGGGATATGGCACAGAAGGCCTAGCCAGCCCCAGGGGGCATAGGCGGAGGAGAGGAGTGCCCCAACCCTGAGCCTCCACACCTGTAGACACACACAGGCACTTCGGCATACGCGAGATGGACTCCGGTAGCCACACGTGCACACACACGGGCGTGACCAAGGGCCTCACAGACATGCCACCTGCACACAGCAGAGACGGTTGGCACCTTCCCTTCCCCGGCCCTGAGCCTAGGCCCTGAGGCTGTCTGAGCACATAGCTGCCTCCCCCACCAACTCTCTCGTCTGCCTTTGTCCCCACAGGTGACGCAGCTGGACCAGCGGCTGGTACTCATCACCGACATGCTTCACCAGCTGCTGTCCTTGCACCGAGGTGGCCCCCCTGGTGGCGGCGGCCCCCCCAGAGAAGGTGGGGCCCACATCACACAGCCCTGCGGCAGTGGCGGCTCCATCGACCCTGAGCTCTTTCTACCCAGCAATGCCCTGCCCACCTATGAGCAGCTGACCGTGCCCAGGAGGGGCCCTGATGAGGGGTCCTGATGAGGGGTTGGGGGTGGGCCTGAGAGGGGCAGCCAAGAGTGGCCCCACCTGGCCCTCTCTGAAGGGGACACCACCCGGCCATGGCCGCCTCCTGAAAGGCCCAGAGAGAAGCCCCACTCTCATAGGCCCCAATACCCTGTGGGCCATGCTGTCTGCACAGCCTGAGCCTGGGGGCTCAGCAAGGTCACCTCTTCCTGGCCAGTGGGTACTAGAAGCTGGCTGGGTGTGGGGGGCCCCGTCTCAGGTCTGAGTTCTTATCCCTAGTGCCCTGGCCCCCACATGTGATGTTGACATCACTGGTATGGTGGTTGGGACCCATCGGCAGGGCACCAGGCCTGGCCCACGTATGGCCAGGAAGTGGCAGAAGCTGAGCACAGACTCAGACTGCTGGGCCCAGAGGGCTTCCTGAGGGGAGGCAGAGCAGCCCCTGGACCCCAGCCTCAAATTCAGGACCCTGCCAGGCACAGGCAGGGCAGGACCAGCCCTCGCTGACTATAGGGCCACCGGCAATAAAAGCCCAGGAGCCCATTCAGAGGTCCTGGGGCTGGCTCCCTCACTCTCAGGAAATGCCGACCCCATGGACAGGGGACTGTGCAGGCTGTTCCTGAGCCCCCAGCTTCCGGCAGGAGGGACAGTCTTGCCATGTCCCCAGGGCACGAGGCTGACTGTGGGAAATGCCCACTTCCCTGCCTGCGTTAGACTGGCAGCTCTTGCTGGCTGGAGAGGAGCCCCACCCCCAACCCCCGCCCCCGAGCCTGCTCTGCGCGGGGGCTCCCGCCTCCAACCCCTCACCCAGTCCAGCAACCAGCCAAACACACAGAAGGGAACTGCCACATCCCCCCGCCAGCTGCCGAGCCGCTGAAGAGTCACAAGTTTCTGCAGGGAACAGGGGTTCCCTCTGGGCATTACATCGCATAGAAATCAATAATTTGTGGTGATTTGGATCTGTGTTTTAATGAGTTTCATGGTGTGATTTTGATTATTAATTGTGCAAGCTTTTCCTAATAAACGTGGAGAATCACAGGCTGGGCTGGGCACTGCTCTCACTTTAGTTCCTGGGGCGTCCGTGGGTCTCTGGGACAACCGGGGGCTCAACCTCCACACCCCCCGCCTGCTCCCGCTGATGCCTGCGGGCCTCTAGGTTGCTTCCTCCGCAGGAGACCCCACGCACCCACAGAAAGGACCCTTGCGGTTCCCCTGGAAGCAGTGCCCAGATGGCAGTGGACTAGGAACCCTATGTCGCTGTACCAAGGAGTGGGTCAGAGGGGCTGCAAGATGCCAGTGTAGGCTGTAGCCCAGCGATGTCGCTCCTGACCTGGGCTCGGGCAGCCCGCCCTGGGCTGGCCCTGGCACAGAGTGCAGTCACAGTGTGGTCACTGCCTGTCTCCCAGCAGACCCTGGGCAGATGCATTCTTCTGGGCCTCTCTGCCTACCTCTTCTAGGCCAGGGGCCCTCGACCAAGGCCCCACCCAGGCCCACTCCCCAGGATGCCAGGTCCAGATTCTGGGGGGACGGGGAGGTGCAAGGAAAGCCTTGACCCCTGGACCGCCCATATGCTCACCCCTGTCCTCCTCTGGGCCTCTGTTTCCCCATTGGTAACACAATGCTCCCTTAGCCTGTCCAGTCCTCTGAGCAGGACAGAGGGGCCACCACCCCAGCCGACCTGACCCCGTGGCTACAGCTCTCTGTGAAGTCCTCCTCTCCTGAGGTGGAAACAGCGCCTCCCTCTCAGACACGAACACACTCAGCCAGGCAGTGCCTCTGCTGTGCCCGCACCTCAGCTACGGGATGGTTTCTTGATCCTTCAAGACCTGCAGCCCCTTTCTGTCCTCTTTCCAGAGCCCACCCCGAAGTCCCAGGCCATCAGGTCTGGGGGCATCTGAGCTCTCAAAGATGGGGCTGTCCGGGGTTCACTGGAGGCAGCAGGCGGCCGGCAGCAGGTGGCGGGGACAGGAGCCCCAGGTTTCTGTTTGGAGTGGGGATGGAAGCCCTGTCAGAGGGGAAGGCCTAGATCCCACCTGGTGCCGAGCCCGCTGGGCCCATGCCCCCACCCATGGGCCTTGGCATCTGGCCTGGCCAGCACTGAGCAGGATGCAAGAGGTGGAGGGGCGGCGCGGGGCTGCCCAGGCATCCCCCGCCTGTACCCACCCGGGAGGAGCAGGAGCCGCAGTTACTGAAAAGGCAGGAGCTGTTGTTTCCTTGTTGGGTAAATATTTGTGGAAACCCCGGGATGCCGGCCGGAAAGCAGAGCCCTCCGCAGCGCCCAGGCCCCCCAGCCCCGGCCGCCCACCCCGGGACCCCAGCCCGCAGGGAGCTCCAAGGGACCGCCCATCTGGGCCGGGCGCGGCCCCGGCACCCACCCGCCTTGTTGACCGTATTATGGACTGCCCACAAAGTGCCCGAAGACTCCACTCCTGGACGGGCCATTGCAGCCCTCTCGGGTGTGAAATGCAATTTACCTGAAATAAAGCCCAATTATGGAATTAGCTAATTAAAGCCTCGGTAGAGGCTGGGCCCAGCCGGCCGGGCACTCAATGCCCGCTGGTGCCCGCGGACTGAGGGAACAGATGGCGCCTCAGCCAGCCGTGCCGGCCGCATTCCTTCACTCTGTCCCCCGATAAGTGACCTAGACAGCACACGACCATCTGGTGTGTGGCACGTCCTGCGGGCCCCGGACAATGGCCCGGCAGACCTCTCCGAGAGAGGGCCGTCGCCCGGGTAACGGTGGCATGTGCAGTCCCGGCCCATTCACGGCCCCTCCCGCAGCCCCTTTCTTCGGGCCCTTTGTGGCCCTGCCGCGGCTGCCTGGCTCCGCTGGCTGAGGGTAGCCGGGAGTGTTTGTCCGCAGAGCAGGCCTTTGTCTCCAAATTGTGCTCCCTTATTGAGGTCCTCGGGGTCCAATAGGTGCCCGGAGCATCTGCTGGGGGTGGCTGAGGGAGGGGCTGCTCCTGCTTCCTGAGCACCCACCTCCTCTGCCAGGCTCCCCTCCCCCATCGCCTGCCCTCAGATGGCCCCTCGTGGACACTGGGTGTGTCCCTGAGGAAGCCCGTCTCCAGGGTTGGCATTGGCCAAGCCTGAGCTTCGCCCAGCTTCTGGCCGGGGGGCCAGGAGGAGGCAGGGGCCGGGCCCGCCTGCAGCCCCTCGCCTCCCACTCCAGCCCTGTCTGCAAAATGGGGAACAGTAAAAGTGCCCCTGGAAGGGGTGTTGGGGACAGGGGCTTGATAGAGGTGAGACATGTCAGCTCTGGGCCTAGGCCAGGCGCGCAGTAGGCACTTAATACAGGAAGCCAGGCAACCCACCCGGGTGGGTGATGCTGGGCTCTGCTTCCTGAAGGCACTCCTGCCTGGCCAGCCTGACCCCTCGGAGCTCTTTCCCCAGGCCCCTCCTGCATCCAGCCTCACCCCACCAAGCTCCCTGCCCCTCAGAGCCAGGGCGAGCTGTCCAGCTGGCAGCTCCCCATCCTGCTCCCAGGCTGACTGTGACTTGTCCCACAGGCTGCAACCCTGCTAATCACCCTGGGCATCCCCCGCCACAAGCCCAGCTTCTCCCGCCTCACCCTGTACTTGATGTCCAGCCCCAAGCTCCCAGGCGGCACAGTCCTCCTCCCCACCCGGGACCTCCTTTGAGCACCATCTTGGCAGGCAGCTCCCCACCAGAATGGCGGTCAGGAGTCAGGCCCACCATTGGGATGTAGGGGCTGTGCTGGGCCTTTTGGGCCCCAAAAACGGGCAGGCAGCTGGCAGTGCCTATTACAGGCCTGGCCCCAGCTAGGTGCCCAGGAAGTGCCAGTTAAAGAATAAAATGAAAATGTAGATGGAGGCTGCACCGCACTGCATTCGCAGCAAAGGTACCAGGATCCAAGCAGGGCGTCACCACGCACCCCTCCAACAGACAGGAGAGGGGCCCACACCTGTGCCCTGAAGGAGGAGATCTGGCCAGGGGTTTGATCTGGGGCAGCTGAACAGCTGCTGGAGGGAGCAGGAAAGCAGTTGAGAGCCCAGGCTCCTGGGGCCGCCCCACACGCAGCACCCCCATCTCCAGGGAGTCGCCTGCAGGGATGGGGACCACCCTTCCTCAACTCTGTCAGGTCCCCACTTTGGACTGCCCGTCTGAGCAGTGCCAAAGTCCACTCCCCCCACACCCCTGCCTCCTCCCACTGTGGCCCCCTGGGCTCTGAGACCCAGGGGCTCCTTGGGACCATAAGCACGTCTCAGCCTCACCATTCTTGGTCCCTGACAGCACCAACCTTGCTCTTGCCTCTGGCCCTATTCCTGTAGCCCTGGAGGTCCAGCGAGTTGGGAGATCAGGCCTGTGGCCTGTGTCTCAGCACCCTTCACCTTTCCTGTCCCTGGGCCACTGTGTCCCCACCCAGGTTAGCCAGAGTCCCTGGCAGCCAGGCCTGGAGTATGCTGGGGGCAGCCAGAGCCAAACAGAGCTTCTATTTCTACTGGTCTCTGCGTGCAGACAGCCGGGGCAGGGCCCCTGGAAGCTGACAGGTGGAGCCCAGCCCTTTCCAACTCCTTGTGGAGCCTCGGGGAGGAGGCCTAGAGGGTCGGCAGTCTGGCAGGACAGGAGGGCTGGGGGCTGCCACCCCATCCCAAGGCCTTAGAGACCAAGGCAACAGCCCGTGCCCACCCAGGGACTGGCTGTGTAACAGGAGGCCTGTTGACCTCAAGATTCTTCTCTGTCGATCCTGCTGTGACCTCCTGGCCCTGGCTGTGTCACCTAGCCCTCCCTCCAGCACCCCTGTGAGGCACCAGCCTCTGGCAACTCCCCTGCCCTGCAGCCCCCACAACTCAAGGCACCTGAGCAAGGCAGAGGGTGGAGGAGGTGGGCAGCCCAGCCCCAGGCAGCCCTGCTGGCCTCCAGGGAATGCCTGGGTCCCCTTCCCTCCTCTTCCTTCTAGACCCTCATCCATGGCTTCCAGAGGGGACAAGGCTGCCCTTTATTCCCAGAGCCAAGCCAAGCCCTGCCCCCAACCTGTCCCCAGGCTTGGGTTTCACACGTGTCCAGGCAGCGAGCCCTAGGCCCAAGAAGACACAAGCTGGGCCCAGAGGTGGCCGGGGATAGCTCAGTGGGCAGAGTCCATCCTGGTGCCTTCTGGGGCCTCAAACACCCAACTCCTTCCACTTCCTGGGAGTGGCCCCAGGATGCAGGGGGCAATGCCAAGACGGAGCCCAGGCCTTGTCACCTGGGTACAGTGACCCCACCCGCATGACCCCTCACCCTGGAAGCCCCCCACCTTCTCTCCCCGCCGCCAGCCCCTCCACCATGCTCCCCATGGCATGCTCCTTTCTAGCCTGCAGGATACTTGTGGTCTTTCTGTGGCATCACAGCTGAGCAGCATCAGGGCAGGAGGTTCAGGTTCAGGGAACCAAGCTCACAGCTTCGCCTCCCATCCAGGCCTGAGCCCTGGGAAGTCGGCGGTGGCAGCAGCAAATCCACGTCGAGGAGGTGACAGGTGTCCAAAGACAGAGGAGACTCACGCTGAGGGGAGAGACCGAGCTCAGAAAGACCTCAGAGCTCCTGAGGCCCCCACCTGGTACAGACGGGGAGACCAAGGCGGGGGAAGGCCGGGCCAGAGCAACACCGGTTCTGTGACTTTGCTTTGGAAGAGCCTCAGAGAGGCATCTGGACTTCCAACAGCAGAGAAGTCGGTAGGTCAACCAGGAAGCCAGAGGCCAGGGAGGGACTGACTGGCTGAGAGCAGGAGCTGGCACTGCAGGACCTTGGGCTGGAGAGGCCAGTCCTGAGGATGAGGCGCTGCAAATTCGGGGTGCTCTGAGTGCAGCTCCTCTGCTGGCCCACACAAAGCACTGTGCCCGCCTGATACAGCTAAGGGTCAGGTGGGCTTTCAGAACACGCCCACTGGCTCCAAGAAGGCTGCTGTTGCACCTGCCCCCCAGAAAGTCCCAAACTTCCCAGTTGGATTCTCAAGAAACTCTGTTACAGCCTGACCATGAATGTGCTTCACCAAACCCATCTGAATGACTTCTGGTTGATTCTTAGGCACATCCCTCCCCTAGTCACCCCTGACACACACCTACACACACCCATACACAGTTACACCCCTACACACACACTTATACACACACCCACATACACAATACGCATACACCTAAACACAAACACCCCTAAACACACCACACTCACTATACACAGCCCTACACACCTGCACCCTACACACACCTACACACGCATACATACCTACACCCCTACACACACCTACACCCTACGCGCACGTACACACACACCCCTACAACACAAGAACTGCCTCCATTGTGCATACGGAGAATGGCGGGGGGGGTGAAGGAAGAGCTGGCGCCAGGAGCCAGGGATCCCCTCATTCCCAGCCGGGCTGGCACCCACTCTCTCGGGTGCAGGCCTCTCTGAGTTTCTGTGGGTCACTGCAACCCCAGCTTCACAGAGCTGACCCCAGGACATTCGGTGGAAGAGAAGATGCCACAAAAGCTGCCCGAACGCAAGAGCAAACACCAATGACAGAGCCTGCCGCGCTCGGGGAGAACGGTCCGGACCTGGGTAAAACCAAGGTTGACCCGGATTAAACAAGGCTAAACCTTGTGTGTTAAGCCAAGCTTTAACACACAAACAACTCCTGAGACAGAGGTTTCCGTGGCAAATCCACCCACGAGACACCTCTGCAGGGCAGAGCCTGACTCAGCACAGGTGACCAGAGGGGGAAAGGGCCCCAAATGCCATTCAGTTCTCCCAGAACAGCAGGGGGAGGCCACCAGTGGCCCAGGTGCCATGAGGAAGAGTCGCCCCACAGCAAGGCCAGGATGCACCTCTACCCCCTGCACCAGAGGGGCCAGAGGCTCTGTGGGAGGGGCCTTCGGTCGGGCGAACAGGGAGCACTCAGCCCAGCTATGCCCCCAGCCACCACAAGAAGGCCTGGCCAGAAGCATCTCTGCCAGGGACATTGGGAGCAATGGGCAAGAGGTGGACTGGCCAGGCTCAGGAAGAGGAGGCTCCAGCTGAGAGAGGCCACAGCCCCGGGGTGGGACCCCCAGGCACTTGGGGGTGGAGATGTGCACTGATGGCCCTGGCCTGGGCCAACCCCAGAGACCGCAGCAGAGGCCCAGGGAGCTGGACTGTAGCATCGCCTCGGAAAACACCCGTCCTGGGGATGGGCAGGAAGCTATTCAAGAGAGGCTGAGGGGCTGTCAGGATGGTGGCAAATGTCATTAAGTAATTTCAAAGGGTCTTAATCAAATCCCCTCTCTGTCCACAAGATTGTGTCAAAGGACTTTGGAGAGAAGAGGGGCCGACGATTCCCGGGGGTCTTCCACTTGACCGGCTGGCCCTGCGGCACGGGGGCCTTCGGGCTCTCCCTCCACCTGTAACTCTGTGTTCGACACCAGCCAAGCCTGCCTCCTCTCTGGGCATCTACCTTGTCCCTGGGGCAAACCCACACTGGCCAGCTCAGGGAGCAGGGACCACCCTACAGGGGGTCGGCAAGGGAAATGTCTCATCCCACTGCTTTAGGAGGAGGCCCCGGTTGCACCTCCAGACCCTCAACCATGCAGCCGCTGAGAACCACCACTTACAGAAGGGGAAACTGAGGCATAGAAGAGCCACAGGATGGGGAGGGGCTTTCACAGCTTCCAGAGCCTGAATCTTCCGGGAACTTGGGCCTGGGTTTCTCATCTACCAAACATGGCTGAGGCCACATCCTACCTCACATGCTTGGGGTGAGCCGTGAGCCAGGCAATGCAGCACATGTGATAGGTGCTTCCAGAATATTCCATGGTGACATCTCAAGCCCACAGTCCTCGGTGGTCCTGTTGGGCTCCTTTAGAACCCCCCAGATGCCCCACATCATCTGCCTTGGACTTGTTTTTGTTTTCTTTTTTCTTTTTTCAGAAACAGGGTGTCACTCTGCTGCCCAGGCCAGAGTACAGAGGCCTGATCACAGCTCACTGCGGCCTCCACCTCCTAGGCTCAAGTGATCCTCCCACTTCAGTCTCCCAAGAAGTGGGGACTACAGGTGTGCACCACCATGCCCAGCTAATTTTGTGTTTTGTTTTTTTGTTTTTGTAGAGACAAAGTCTTGCTGTG
Organism: Saimiri boliviensis; assembly: GCF_048565385.1. Classification (NCBI taxonomy): domain Eukaryota; kingdom Metazoa; phylum Chordata; class Mammalia; order Primates; family Cebidae; genus Saimiri; species Saimiri boliviensis. Next base: position 131,952,665 of record NC_133454.1, read on the forward strand.
TTGCCCAGGCAGGTCTCACTCTTGAGCTCAAGGGATCTTCCTGCCACAGCCTTCGGAAGCACTGGGACTGCAGGTGTGAACCACTGCTCCCGGCCATCTTCGGCGTTTTTTCAAGGTTTGGGAACACGCAATAAGAATGTTTTTCAAGACACAAAACGTTTATTGCATGTTCCCTAATGTGTCACAGCCAGGGGCTGGACAAAGCAGGGCCGGTCACCCCCGCCACAGCCACATGCCGCTCCCACCTGGCTGGTTCACCCGCAAGGGCTAAGGGCTCTGAAACCGCACAGCAGCAGCCTCCCGTCCAGATTGTTCTGCAGCCGGCCGGCCTTACCCGTCGGACACTATGGAGCCAGCTGTGAGACCTTCCTGCTCTCCTGACCTTCCTCAGCGTTTCTCAGATGGCTGTGACATACCTGTGTCCAACCTCCCCATGCAAATAGAAATTCATTGACCCTGGGCTGAGCTGAGGTTCACACTCACACCCAACCACCCCACATTCACCCCAAGAACCAAAGTCACTCTCCCAGAGCTTCTCCCGTCCCCATTGAGCAGGCGCGGGCAGCAGGCCAGGTTCAGAAGCTGCCTCCTCCCGGCTCCCAGGCCCGCCTGCTCCTCTGACTCCCTTAGCTACGACCACTGTTCTGGGGCAAAGGCAGCCAGATGAGCACACCCAGTGGGGCTGCGGCTGGGACGCTCAAACCAGCGCCAGCTGGGAACACTCCCAGGGAGAGGCTCTGTGCGTCCCCAGCCCTGGCCTCGCCCCTTCCCTGGCCTTGAGATGAGGAGGGTGTCTGCTGTGTGCCAGCCAGGGTCCCTCATGGCCTGCCTGAGGCTACCATGCCCCCAGCTGATGGGACCGACCAGGCCCTGGAGCTCAGCCCTTGTCCAAGGGCACCCCGTGACCAACTGCAAGTGTCGGACTTTGAACTCGGAGCTCTGTGCCACTAGGAAGTCCCCTCACCCCCAACCACTGACGATGCTCAGGAAACGCTGCCCAAAGTATGCTGCTATGGTGTGCAGACCACCTGACTGCGGGCAGGAAAGGAGGCCGCTGGGGCATTGGGCCAGGACTCTCACCTCCACCGCTGCGGGCTGCCCAGAGACAACCTGGGTCCCTAGAGACTTTTCACCTGCCTCTCAAGAGACCAGTCACTGGCGCTCCCTCCCCGGCCCTCCCATAGCTGGTGCCGCCCCTACCTCGGAAGCCCCAGCCCCTGTTCCTCTCTTTGGCTGGGAGGACATGTAAGCTGAAATCATCTCAGCCTTCTCTGGGCGTGATATGCCGTGGCTTTCCCTCGTATGTACATAATGAAAATGATTTTTTCCTACTGTTAATCTGCTCAATTTAACTTGTGGCCCAGTCAAAGAACAAGAACGGGGGAGGGGGAGAGACATTTTCACCTCCTCTGCCACCAGGAGCACCTGTGCCTCCCGAGGAGTTAGCGGGGAGGGCCAGCCCCTGCCCTCATCTCAGCAGAACCCAGGCTGCGCTAGGGAGCAGAGAGGCCAGTGGGGGTCAGTCCCCAGCCCCCTGCTGCCACGAACACACTCCTCCCTCCCTCCCCCATGGCCCCCCTGCCACCAGCCTCGAGGTGAAGCAGGCAGAACTGTGTCCTGAAAACACTCCACAGCCCCTGAGTGTGTCCAGGTGGCTTCAGTTACCAGGCGCCTGGCTGGCCCAGCCTCCAGAGAGCCCTGCCAAGGCTTGGCACCACTGCCCCCAACGGCCCCTCTTGCCGACAGCAAGCCCGAGAGGCCTCAGGGCATGGGCAGATTGCTTTCCCCTATTCGGCTGGGCCCTTCTCCCCAGGAAAAGGCTTCATTGTCTCCCTCCCCCCGGCCACCGCCTGGCTCAGGAGACACGGAGGCTCCAGGCTGTGAGGTCACCAGGCCTTGCAGAATCCACCTGCAGCCGCACCAGTGCAAGAAACCAAATCCCAGCGGCAGATGACAGCCGAGGGTGGCAGCACAGAGTGCCCATTCAGCCTCCGCTGGAGCCCGCCTGGCCCGACCTGGCAGCCACCTCCCCAACCTGAGCCCTCCCGCACCTGAGCCCAGGCCTCACTTAGCCAATGCTGCCCAGTCAGAGGGCTGGGACGTGCCCCATCCTGGGGTACCCACAAGTGTGAGGTTGGCTGGTGAAGGTGGCGGAGACCCTGCCCCACCTCCAGGGCCTCCTGCAGCCCAGAGCAGATTCGAGGGAACCTCCAAGTCAAGCATTTAACAGGGAGGTCGCCTGCACTTGCTAAACATTGCTGCCCCATTTTACAGATGAGAAGCTTGAGGCTGGGCACCAACCCATCTGCCCGCTGGGTGCAGCCAAGCTGGCCTCTCGCTGCCTCAGGGTCTCTGCTCAGTGATGGAGAGGTGGCCTGGAAGGGGCCCTGTGCTGCACAGCAAGCTGTAGGGAAGAGAAGATGGGCCGAGGCATGAGGACACATAGACCCATTTCACAGACGGGCAGCTGAGGTGGCAGCCTCGGCACCAAGGTGACAGGAAGGCGCCGGATCAACCTTTGTGTGAGTTGCACTGAGGACAGAAGACCTCCCAGGCTCCCCTCTTTAACATCCGTAGAACTGACACCACCAGTCATAGCTAGTCCCTCATCGCCTCCCCCGCCCCCAGCGCTGGCCTCTGCATGTGGGCAGAAGCTGCGGAGAAAGAGGCTTTGGCTTTTCAACCGTGGCTTCAGCCAAATCCCCCAAGCACGTGGTGGAGGAGAATGGCTGAGCCTGGGAGCCTCGTGGGCTCTGTGGAGGCCCTAAAGAGATAGGTCCTGGCCTTGGGGCAGGCTTCACACCCCTCTCCAGGCAGAAAGTGGCCATTTCTCTCCCAGTGGTTCTCCAGCTTGGAGTCTCCAGCCAGAGTGACCAGTGATGAGCCAGGTGTGAAGAGGAGGCAGAGGGGGCAGGGAAGTGGGTGTGGTCTCAGGCACTGGGGCCGTCCAGTGCTCAGCCCCAGGGACAGCCAGGCCCTCAGCAGCGCAGGGCACACCCCGATTCTGCAGCCAGGCCCCAGGGCCCAGTGCTTCCTCCAGGCTGCCCCGGGCTCCCTCCTGAGTGGCAGGCCCAGGCCCAGACTCTGGCCCCCACCCGCAGGCTCAGAGGCAGCCCTGCCTTCCACAGACCAGGCCACGAGTTGCCTGTCACTCAACTCTTCTGCCCGGCTGGTCACACTGAAAAGAGCATCCCTTGGCTGGGAGGCCTGGATATCAGCTCCAACCCAGCTCAGGAAGCAAGAGCTGGAAACCCAGGCACAACAGGCATCTCCGGGCCCAGCTCGCCCTGCGGCAGCTGCCCCAGCCCCTCCCAAACGCCACCTGCCAAACTGGCCCTACTCCCCCTCTCGATTTAGCAAACTCCTACTCATCCTCCAAAGCCCAGAGCCAAGGGGCTCTTCTTCCATGATGCTCCTCTTCCAAAAGCAGCCCAGGGTCTCCCACCCCCGGCGCCCTGCCACTCAGCACCCACTGCAGACACTGTGTCCTTGAAGCTGATCTCCCTACCAGACCAGCAGTGGCCCTCAAGGGGGTGGCAAATAGGATGTCTGACACGGAGAACCCTTGGGGATTAGGAAACGGGGTGTGCCGGAAGCCAGTGCAAGCTGGATCCAAGACCTCCTGAAGATGAAGTGCAGGGAGCTGTGCGGATGCCCACACTGGGCAGGAGGCTGGCACTGTCTGCTGAGGGCTGAGCCCCTGCCCTGGAGGATGGGAAGCATGAAGGGGAAAGAGGGGCTCCCCCACCTCCTGCTCTCTGCACAGTGCCCTCCCAGCCCCTGTCCACCCACACCAGCCTCGCTGCGGTCCCTCCGAAGCCCTGGGGGTCCACCCCATCTGTGCACCCTCTCGTTGGCTCACGCTGCTCCCCTGGGCCCACCCCAGCCTTGTGCCTATTCCTCTGACAGCCCACCCATCCCCAGAATGCCCCCTTCCCGAATCCCACACTGGTATACTTTGGAAGGCAGCACTGAAGGGGATTGCTAAACCCTCTGTGCTTCCATCTCCTCCATGGTTTGCCTCAAGATGTTGCAAGAAGGTGCTGGCGTTCAGCCCAGCACAGATAGACGAGGCCACTGCCCCGCCCACTTCGCTTTTCCAGACATCTCACACCCATAACTGGCCTGATGAACCTCGTTCCAGCTTCCAAGGAACACTGGAGTGCCAGGTGCCACCACACCCCAGGCTCCACACCTCCCAGAACCCCTGCGATAGTGGAAGGAGGGGGTTACCCTGCTCCATTTACCTACGAGAAAATGCAAGGCCCAGATGGAGAAGTGCTCCCTGCTCCAGCTCAAACGGCTTTCAGGCCAGAGACCTTTGCCCCACCGCACATGTGTGGCCCACAGACAAGCCCATGGGTCATTCAGCCACATCACAGATGGGAGGTCCCCTGCCCCTCAAGAGGAGCCAGAGTCCCCACACCTGTGATCCAGTGCCAGGCTTTAGCACCAACCCCTGTGTGCCCACACCCAGTCTGAACCCCCCACCTAAGGCACTTGGGTTTACACCCTGGTCCCTGGCCCCCCAATTTCTGAGAAAATTCCTTGGCAGAGTAATTCTCACTGGAGTAGTGCTGTCCTGTAGTTTGCTGTTTCTGACAGTATCTGCACTGCAGAAGAACCTGAAGAAGACCTTACCTGAGCTCCGAGGTATGCATTTCTGGGCAGATTTGAAACATGGTGGCCGCTGCTAGGGGGATGTAACTGAGGGTCCTCAGTCTATGAGGAACCAGCACCCAGCTGCATCCCCAGCCTCCTCCTTCATCACACCCAAGCAAAACCCCAGGTCCCAGCCCCTCACCTCTCAGACTGCAGGCTGGCCTAGTCCTTTCTGCTCCATTCCAGGCTCTGCTGTGGCTTTCCTCCTTCAGGAAACCTCCCATCACCCTCAGGCTGGGTCTGGGGCCCAGGCGCTAAGACGGGCAGCATGCTGCTGACAGACAGGCAGGACGGCACCCGAAGTCGGGCCTCACCCTAGACAGCATCATCACCACCCCCACTGGTCCACCTGGGAGAGCAGAGACCCAGGGACAGCCACACACTATCCTCTGTGCTCTCACCGTCCCCAGGTCCTTTGGGGGTCTTGGGGGTTGCTACTGCCATATAACGTGGGTCACAACCCCTAATGGGCAGCCCAACAGGGTAGGAAGCAGTTTGTAGGCACCCAGAGCTTGAGCAATGCTGCAGAAAGTCCAGGGGGGCCTTCCAGGGGCCCCAAGTGACTCAGGCATCTGACAGAGCCCAGCTGGCTCCAGGGCTCCCAGTGCTGGCCTCCTTCCCCCAGGCCCATCGGCCCTGCCTGCAGCCTCAGTGGTACCTGCTGGGGAGTCCCAGCCACCCCACACACTTGGTCCCCTACAGATCTGATCGTGAGCTCTTGCTAATCATCTGGCTGTCACCAAGCTGCACCACAACCATTTTCAAAGTCCCTGATTTTTAAGGCCCATAAAACACTGTGAAATGGCCCTTTTCAAAGATTTAGGGCATTAATGGCCATGGAAAACACAAAACCCTGTCCAGGTGGCCAGTTTTAGGATCTCCCGATACCGAATTGCCCCCACGCAGCCCCCACCTGTCCACGCCCCCTCCACTCACCCACCCAGGGATCCTAGCCAGGCCCCCTGCACCCTGAGAAACTCTTTCCAGGAGCAGGCTGAGGAATACCAGCCCAGAGGGGCGAGGACCGGGTGGGCGCAGGGACAGAGGTCGGGGTCAAGGGGCCCCGGGGCCCGGGGCTCTCCTGGAGGCTGCGGAACAAGCCAGCCGGGGTTGGGGGCGGGCTCTGACCTGCGCAGCCTGTCCTGGCCCGGCCTGGCCGGCCCCCTGCCCAGTCGCAGCACGGCCCGGACGACCGCCAGACCTCCGGGGTGCCCAGTCCGAGCCTGGGCCGCTAGGGGCCGCAGGCCGGGCAGGCGGGGCGGGGGCCGGGGTCGGGGGTCCGGCGAGCTTTAATGCGCGCACAAAGCCTCATTTGCAGGTCAATGCCGCGGCACACTCGCCTCTCCCCTCGCCCGGCGCCCTTTGTCCGGCCGCGCCCGCTCCTCGCGCCAGATGGCCGCGGAAATGCTAATTTCGGGCGCCCCTGCTCCCCCACCCCCGCGTTTAATTGCGCCTTTGCAGATGGGCCGCGAGTGTGCGCTTCATGCAGATGAGCGCGGCCTCGCCGCCTTCGGGCCGGCCGCCTCGGACCTCCGGGAGCCGCGGCCCGGCGCGCTGGGGCCTGGGGCGGGGAGGGGGCCGCTGCCCCCCAACTCGGCGCGCCGCCGGGCACGGGCGGGCACCCAGCGGGCCGGGCGCGGGAAGCGCGCTTCCCTCTTTTCATTTCTCCAAAATGGGATCTTAAGTGATTCTGAATGAAAACAAATTGGCCCGCTTTCTTCTCCAAACAGACGCGCGGCGCGGTGGGGGCGGCGGGCGCGTCTCCGGAACCCCCTGCCCGGCCCGGCCCTCGTGCCCTCTCCCTGCGGCCCGCCTTCCTGCGCCCTGGGCCGGCGGCACTTGGAGGCGGCCGGGCAAGACGGCAGACGTGGGGACCCCTCTAACGGGAGCCAGGGATCCCCGGACTTTCCGACCAGCCAGGAGCAGAAGCTCGGCCGGTCACCCTCGCCTTTCACGACTGAAACAGATTCCCAGCCCGGCTGGAGCGCAGAAATGAGCCAGGCCAGGGCCAGCCGCCCCCACCCCTCCCATCTCCAGCCCCAGCAGGAGCCTGGCCCAGGCCTCGAGCCCCACAGCGCCAGGGAGCATCCTCGCGGAGTCTAGGCCTGCCTCGAACCCTGCAGGGCGGCCATAGGGCTGGGGCTGCAGCAGGCTGGGCAGAGGGAAGGAAGGAAGGAAGGAAGGAGGCGGTTTCTTTGTGATGTGTCCACTTTACCAGCAAAATTTCAACCACAGACTTAGAAAACCTATACATTGGTGGGTGATTCAGTTGCTCCACCACCAGCTGTGAAACAGAGACAGAGCCATATTCTGGATAAGAATACTCCCAATACAAAACTCAGCCACGGACCTTTAAAAAGAAAAGAGTGCCGGACGCAGTGGCTCACGCCTGTAATCCCAGCGCTTTGGGACGCTGAAGTGGGAGGACTGCTCGGACGCAGGAGTTCAAGTCCAGCCTGCACAACATGGCGAGGCCGCATCTCCACGAAAAAAATTAAAAATTAGCCAGGGCTAGTGGCGTGTCTGTAGTACCAGATACTCAGGCTGAAGTGGGAGGATCACTTGAGCCTGGAACGTGAAGGCTACGTGGAGCCATGATTGTGCCACTGTACCCCACCTGGGTGACAGAGTAAGACCCTATCTCAAAGAAAGAAAGACAGAGAGAGAGCGAGAAGAAGAAAGAAGGAAAAAGAAAGAGAAAGAAGGAAAGAAAGAAAGAGAAGGAAAGGAATGAGAGAGAATCGTTTCTTCCTTAAACATTCTCTTGTACTTTTCTAATTTGCTCAGGCAGAGGACGGAAAGTCAGTTCAGTGGATCCCTCAGCCTTGGGCTCAGCGGGGACTGAAGTCAGCTGACAGAGTCAATCTGGTCCAACTGCCACCAGCCTGGTTCTGGTACCCTGGCCCTGGTGTGGCCTCCACAGCCACACCTCATCCCCTCACCTCCACCTCAGTATCCACCTGCCAGCTCCATACCACTGAGCCCTGCTGTGCCCTTGAGCCAATGCCCTGCCTGCCAGCTCTCCTCTGCCCACTTCTCCTCCAGGTGCCCTGAGGCTCATCAGGACACCCAGGAGCCTCACCCTTTGCCGTGGGCCACACCTCCTTCACCTGGCTCTCGAAGGAAGTCCCATCCACCTTCTCCTGAGGGTGAAGCTCAGGGTCTGGCCCACACCCCTGCTGATACTCAGGGCCCATCTGGGGGACTTCACAGGGGTTCCAGGAGACACCCAGGCCAAGACGGGAGGGCTCGCCATCATCATCACCCATCCTGCAGAGTGCTGCCCCATGGGTGCCAGCACAGTGCCATGCCGTGGGCTGGGAGCAGCTGGCCAATAGGACATGTGTGGCCAGGATGCACAATGGAAATTTCCATGGTCATGGGATGGAAACCATTTCCTATCATAAAATAGCAGGTGTCCCATCAGACTCCCCTTGCGTTTCTTTCCAGGAAACAGTTCGGATGGGATGTTTATACCCACTGGAGACAAACATCTCTTGGTCCTAACCCCTTGTGGTCGCTTCATTAACCGAGGCCTCCATCTTCCTCTGGGGAAGCCAGTGTAGCCCAGCCCCCCTCCACCCCCACACCCTGCCTGGGCTCCAGGGTGCCATGCGGACCCACTGCTGCAATCGTCACATTCACCCCACAGCAGAGGGTGGCAGCAGGGCGTTTGCACTGTACACGTCTTCCCTCTGCCACTTCTCAACAATGTCTTCCCAATCCTTAACCCGGGGGCCTTTCCCTAACACATTTGAAAGACATCAGCCGCCTTCTCCCACCTTAGGACTATGACCAGCTTCTTGTTATACTCCACTCTCTGCCAAACTGTTACTTTGTTTATCACACTCAGATTATGGGTCTCTTAAACAGTTTGTTATGGTTAAGTATTTTCAGTTAAAACAGTATATGTCTGTGTGTATGCAAACAGGTAAATAGACATTCAAATACTTTAGGTACATTGAGCTGGGTGCAATGGTGCACACCTGTAGTCCCAGCTACTCCAGAGGCAGAGGTGAGAGGATCTCTTGAGCCCAGGAGTTCGAGTCCAGACTGGACAACATAGCAAGACCCTGTCTCTATTTAAATATATATATATATGGGCTGGATGCCTATAATCTCAGCACTTTGAGAGGCTGAGGCAGGAGTATCACTTGAGCCCAAGAATTGGAAACCAGCCTGGACAACATAAGGAGACCCTGTCTCTACAAAAAAAAATTTTTTAAAGATCAGCTGAGCTTGGTGTTGCACGCCTGTGATGCCAGCCATTCAGAAGGCCAGGGCAGGTGGATCGCTTGAGCCCAGGAGTTCAAGGCTGCAGTGAGCCATGATCATGCCACTGCACTCCAGCCTGGGCCACAGAATGAGATCCTATCTCAAAAAAATATTTTTTAATTAAAATAAAATATGTACTTTGGACTTAAACAGCAAATGTGAGTCTCATCGATGTAAAACAGGGTAGCACCACAAACTGCCATCTGCACTTACCTCAGGATAGAAACATCTATCAGGGGAAATTTTTACTTTTTTTTTAATACATTCCTCTATTGTTTGCATTTTTTTTTTTACAATGAGCATATGCTATTTCTACAATCAAGGGAAATATATGGCTATTTTCATTTTGGGAATCAAAAGAAATAAAAAGCCCCATTGGCTTGCCAGCTCTGTGACCTGGGGCTATAGCAATAATGCTTGGAACTGGCCCTGGCCAACGGGGGCCCAGCCACAGCCCACGCCACAGTCCAATGTCAGGACCACCTTACGAGAGGGGCTGCCTCAGACTGGAGTCCTGGAGGCGCCTCAGTAACTAAACCCCCTTGGACAGAAGCCAAGCCAGACCCACCTGGTGCCAAATGCCACTCTGGCCTGCTCTCAGTTCCAGCAAAATTCCTAAGTATATTGTTGTTATCATTATTATTTTGCAATTACGTGACATTTTTTAAATGCCTACCGTGTTTTTTCAGCCATTTTCATTAGCTCCTTTTCACTCTGCCCAAGAGACCCTTCAGCATTGTGCCTGCCACTGGGCAGGCCAGCCAAGGCTCAGAGAGGTCAATCAACTCACCTGGGACGCACAGCCACAGAGCAGCAGGTGGGAGCGCAGATGTTAGAGCTGGGCCCAGCTCCTGCAGAGCTGTGGGGTGGATCTCACTGTTGGGCCTGCTGGCCTTTTATTCAGATTTAGGAATTTCTTGGGGGGCAGGGGCAGATTTGAGAAAGAGAAGATAAGTAGGGATGAGAGAAGAGAGAAGAAAAGGAAAGGGAAGTCCAAGGCCGGAGCAAGAGAGCAAAATAAGCAGAAGACACAATGGGCATGGGGCTGGCAGTGCCACACCAAGAGCAGGAAACCAGCCCCTGGAGGTGCCCCTGCCTTCTCCCCACACCCTGGCACAGTGCCCACTTCCAGAGGAGCCTCGTTTCTCAATGAGGGGGGTGGGAAGGGGTGAGGCAGCACCCACATCTAGATGCTCATCCTTTGAGAATGCCAGGGTCCCCAAATACCACTTGAGGTCTCTCTGAAATGCAGGAGGCCCTGGAGCCTGCATTTTTCATGAGCCTTGGTCACCATGCCTACCCCCAGCTCAGCAGCAGGTGCCACAGCTCAGCCTGGCTCCCATGCTGAACCAGGTCCCCAGAGGCCTGGATGGCGCCGCTCACCAGCAGGCGTCCCAGGCCACAAGGCAGGACGTCCAATCTGGAGCCCAGTGTTAGGGGCGAAATTGTGTCCTCCAAGAATCACGTGTTGAAGCCCTCACCCCCAGCACCTCAGCATGTGACTGTGTGTGGATACAGGTTTTACAGAGGTAGCAGCTAAAATGAGGCCATGGTGTGAGCCCTGATCCAACAGGACTGGAATCGGCATCAGGACGTGAAGACACAGGCACACTCAGAGGCACGGCTCTGCGAAAACACAGGGAGAAGATGGCATCTGCAAGCGGAGGAGAGAGGCCTCAGGACTGCAGCCCTGCCGACTCCATCAGTGTGGACTCCAGCCTCTCAGACTGTTGGAGGATAAGCATGTGCTGTCTCAGCAGCCCTGTCTGTGACACTTTGCGATGGCAGCTCCAAGACAGGAGCACACCCAGCTCCACAGACGGAAGACATCTGTCCAGGCCTGCATAGCCGGGGCGGATGGAGAGACCATGCCCCAGACCTCCAGACCAGACGCAACCCCCATGCACCCCTGGCTTATAGCCCTTCTCTGACCGAATGCATGAAGCTGCCTCCTCCGGGCTCGTTTCCCTCAGATATATCCTCCCGACACCTAGGGACACTTCATGCAAGTAGAGAGGCCCCAAAAATACCATTTTCCAAGGCGGAGACAAAAAAAAAAAAAAGCCATGTTCAGAGTCAACGTCGGTGTACCCCTAATGTTAATTGGGGACAGTGGCATTCGGATCTTCGTGGCTGAGGAGTTTGGTCCCCCGGACAATCAGGGCCTGCCTGAAGAACCAGGGGCTGCCGGAGACGCTGGGCCTCCCTCCAGGTTACCGGGGCCTTCATTAACAGCCGCGTCCAGACCAGCTGGAGTCAGCTGATTAGCCCATTCTAAGTGGCATCGGGAGTCCCCCCACCCTCGTATCTATTTTTTTCACCCGCACATGTTCAATTCAATTTTGCTTTTGTGCCAGAGAGGCCTCTGATGTGAATGTTTCTGGGGAGTTTTTCCATGTTTCTTTATGTCCTCGAAACCAAAGTCAGCCACCAAGTTTCAGAAAACACCCTTTTGGATTGGAGCGGGTAAGAGGAAAGAAAAACACACAACACAAAACAAAAGCAAAAGAAAACAAAAGAGAAAGCAGTGGCTGCCTTTCTCCAGAATCCTCCTGCGAGGAGACAATTCATTTCGATTGAAACGTTGCCATTGTTGGCATTCGGAACGCGCTCCCCTCGTTGGGCAGAAATGCAAATCCCCCTTTTTCCTTTGATTCAAATATTTAAATTTTCAAATATATATGCTGCGACAATTGAATGGCAGCTGACCTCACTTATTTTCCTAGAAGCAATACGGAAGCCATGGGCTGCAGTTAATCTGGCCAGCAGCGCCCCGCCTGCTGACAGCGGCCCGGTCAGTCCTGGGGGGGGCTGGGGAATAATCCTTTTATTCAGACATTTGGCTTAAAAGAATAACAAGGAGGAAAAGCTGGAACATAATTGCATTGCATGGAAAACAGAGAAAGATTTTTTTCTCTCTCTCTAACAAGCTTTCTCCTTTTCCTTCCTCAAAGAATCGGAGGCTCATGGCCAGAGGCTGTTTTCTTGGTAAAGAAATCAGGAGTGTTTTCCTTCCACTATTGTCCCCACTCCCGCCCACCCCCCAAGGGATTTTCATAGTTGGGTTGGCTGCCACACTGGCTCATTCATTCATTCACTCATTCACTCACTCACTCATTCTGCAAAGTTTGAAGGAAGACCCATTGTATGCACAGTTCAGCTGGGCTGGAGGCCCAGTGTAATCAGACACCCCCCTAGGCAGCCTTCCTCTCTGGGACTAGACACCCCCACAGACCATCCCTGACCCTGGAGGCACCCTGAAGCACTACTGGGCCATCCATGCCTGCAGGAGCCCCCTTCTTCCTCCTTGGGGCCCCAGAGCACCTGAGTGAAACAGTCTGAGACCGGAGGGGCAGCGGGAGGGGGTCCTGGAGTGGGGAGGAGGGACCCCTTCCCTGGGCCAGCCAGGCCAGTGTCTGCCAGAGTCACTGTTGCTAAGTCCTCTTCCTGCAGCCTGGGGATCCCAGAGGACCCCAGCCCAGTCTATCAGCAGGACTGGGTCTTTAATATTTAAAGAGCTCTCCCGGACATTTCAAGAACTCCCCGACACGATTTTCTGTGATGCGTGGGCTGTCGGGACATCTGTCTTCTATACCTAATAAAGTCGCCCGACGCAGAATGAACTCCCCGGCATCGCTTTGAATCCGGGCTCACATATGGTTGCTAATTAGCTGGCTATCTCTTGGAGTTAAATGATTTTTTTTCTCGCCCTGTTCGCATCCATAATAGACGGGAACAGAGTCGTGATTGTTCCCTGTTGCGGGACATTCTGCGCCTGAATGAGCGGGGGCTGCTGTGTCGACGCGGATTTGCCATATGGTTGCGCGGAGTCAGGAAGAATGGGCCCCTGTGTGTGCGCCCGGGACGCGGCGGCGCGGGCCGTGCCAGCCGGGCGGAGCCGGGTGCCCGACGGACGGCGCAGGACGACCGGCCGCAGCGGCCACGGGAGAACCGTCGGGGCACGGAGACCCCGGGGGCCCGCGGAGCCGGGCAGCGCGCGGGGACAGGCGCCCGGCGCCCCAGGCCCGCTCCCCGTGGACAGGCGCGCGGACAGCACCGGGACGGATGCACCGACGGGCGCGCGGACTGACGCGCAGACCGCGGGCTCTCCCGCCGCCCCGGGGCCGTCGCGCCCGCCCATGCAGGCTTCGAGCCGCGGCGGGGGCCGGCTCTGCGGCTGCAGCGGCCCCATTGTGAGGCCGGCGAGACAATGGCGGCCCGAGGAGGCACCTGCTCGCCTGAAAGACCCATAAATCGCCGCTGCGTCCAGCTGCCTTCCCGCCCCTCCCCGCGGACCCGCTATCGGAGCGCGGCCTCGGCCGGGAGGGGGAGAAGCTCGGTCCGTCATCGGGCACGGCCGCCTGGGCCACCGCCGGGCGCTCCCTCCGCCTGGGCGCAGCTGCCCACGCGCCCCGACGGGAGACGCCCAACCTCCCCTCTGGAGTCCGCACTCCAGGCTGCCGCCCGGCCGGTGGCCAAGGCCCCGGCACCACCGTCCCTCCTGTTGGGCACCCAGCATCCACTCTCCCGCCGCGCCTCTCATGGTCCCAGGTCAGGGCCCTCACTCAGGCCACCTTTGGACCAGAGTCTTGGTTTTGAAAGAGGTTGTTGCTGCTGTTTGTAGCGTCAGCTCCTACAACAGCTCTCCGTTGGGGAGCAGCAGACTCTCCCCGGTTCCCCCAGGGCCTGGGACAAACAACTCGCCTCTGCCCCCCGGCTCTAGGGCTGCAGCCCGCGTAATGAACTGAAGCCCAGCACAGTTTGAGACTCGCCCTGAGGTGACTTATGCAGCCCCAAAACCAAGACTGAAACTCCAGGCATCCTGGTGAAGCCACACCCAGCCGTCCGCGTCCCAGGCCCCAAGCACGGGGCCCCCTCCACTGCCAGCTGCTTCCCTTTCAGAGCCTGGGCTGAGCCGGCAGGGACACGTGCTCAGGGCCCTGGATTCACACTTTCTGGACACTTGCATGCATGCCCAGAACCCACCAGGCCTTCTGAGAAACCAGTCCTTCCTCAGGGTGGAGAAACCATGGCTGAGATGGGCAGGTAGTGGTCAGCACCCACCGCGAGGCACCAATTTCCCATGCTACCAGCTGGGGTGCACCTGGACTCTTGGAAAGAGCTCACCTCGGGGTGCAGCCCATCCAAGATTTCCTAAGAGGCAAGGAGAAGGGTCTTACTTTAAACAGCCAACCTCAGGCAAGCACCAGAGAGCAGGCCCCGACGTGTGCAGAGAAAAGGAAGCAGCAGCCTCTGGCTATAGACAAGGACTCTGAGGCTGTCCTCTTCCCTCTGCACCAGCAGCCCTTGGTTGGGCACTGCCTCTGTGTGTGGAAGGAGCAGGACTTGGCCCCAAGACCGTCTGGCCACGCTGTGCCCTCGGGATCAGCACGTGCTGGCACCCCGATCCCACTGGGATTCTCTTCCAGGAAAAGTCTTGCATTCAGTTCCCAGAGCTCTGCCAACACCAGCCCCGTGCTGGCTGCCTGCAGCAGGCACCCCATGGGGACCACATCCCTGGGCCTGGAGGAGCTGGCTGAGACAGGCGGGCCTGAGGCCAGGCCTTTGCCCGCTGCTGCTGCCCCAGGCGCTCCTGGAGGCTCTGAGCATGCTCCCTGGGTCTCCCAGCTGCAGGGAGGACACTCACTCCCACCCCCAGGTGGCTGGCGCTTTGATTTTCATCATTTCTAGCCTTCTAGTGCCATCTCTTATCACCCCTCCCCCATCCCCTAATAAAGGGCCAGCGCCCCCCACCTTCCTCGAGCCTCACTGACATATTAGAAGAATGTTTTCCATTTCCTTTGATGTCTTTTACAAGTTGCATCTCATTTCCTGCTTGGGCATTTTTGACCTCGAGTGACTCCGGCCGCCGTGGCTGCGTGGCTGGCCTGCCCCACCCAGACGCCAGCTTGGGAGGATTGGGTTCTTGCTGTGCCACCACCGCCAACTCCAGTGCCCCCTACCCTCCCCACTTTGTTTTCTGGGGCTCCAAGGGAGAGGTCAGGCCCTCAACCCTGTTTCCATAGGGAGGGCTCCTCGCGGGGGGCCCCACCCCTCCATGGGGTTTCCTAAATAAAGACCTGCATTCTTGATTTTTCTGGGATTACTCCCCTTTCAGTGGTTGGCCCTGTACACTCTGCCACCTCAGACAGTGTGAACCCAGCAGAGGTGTGAGGGGAGGCTGGGGAGAGACCCCAGCACCCTGAGCACACAGGAGCCAGGAAGAGCCCAGCAGAGCAGCAGGGGCTAGGGTCTTCTCCCCAAGCCTGGCTCCTTGGGACCCCAAAGAAGCAGGTGGAAAACTGAAAAAGAAAACCCCTAAAGTGAGCCACTGTAAAGAAAGCAAACAAGAGAAATGAGTCGTTTGACATAAATTAATTTTTCCATCTTCCTTCCTGCTCACCCCACCCCCACCCCGCCACAGCCACCCCATCTAGTTGAGGCACACAGCACTGGGCTTAAAGGAACCAAGAGGCCTGTCTCAGAGCAGCCTCGGAACTTGGTGCTGGGACCCAAGAAATGCTGGCAGGGCAGTGGCTGTGAGAGAGGTTTGCATAAGAAAACAGAGAAGATCGAACTTGGTTTTACCCCCCGCCCTTTTTTTTTTTTTGACAGAGTTTTGCTCTTGTCGCCCAGGCTGGAGTGCAATGGCTCCGTCTCAGCTCACTGCAACCTCCATCTCCTGGAGGCTCACCACAACCTCTGCCTCCTGGGTTCAAGCGATTCTCCTGCCTCAGCCTCCTGAGTAGCTGGGATTACAGGCCTGTACCACCACGCCTGGCTAATTTTGTATTTTAGGTATAGATGGGGTTTCTCCATGTTGGTCAGGCTGGCCTCAAACTCCTGATCTCAGGTGATCCGCGAGACTGGGCGATTTATAAATAATAGAAATTTATTTCTCACAGTTCTGGAGGCTGGGAAATCCAAGCTCAAGGCACCAGTACCGTCATGGTCTGGTGAGGGCTCTCTGCTTCCGAGATGGCATTGTGTTGCAAGTGAAGCAAACACTTCGGGAAGCCTCTTTTTTAAAAGCTCTAATCCCCTCATGGCCTGATCACCTCCTAAAGGCCCTAGTCCTTCTTTCTTTCTTTCTTTTTTTTTTTTTTTTTTTTTTTGTGAGACAGAGTCTTGCTCTGTCACCCAGACTGGAGTATAGTGGTACCATCTCAGCTCACTGCAAACTCCACCTCCTGGGTTCAAGCAATTCTCCCTGCCGCAGCCTTCCGAGTAGCTGGGATTACAGGCACCTGTCACCACACCCAGCAAATTTTTGTATTTTTAGTAGAGATGGCGTTTCACCATGTTGGCCAGGATGGTCTCAAACTCCAGACCTCAGCTGATCCACAGGCCTCGACCTCCCAAAGTGCTGGGATCACAGGCATGAGCCACCTCCCCCTGACTTTTATTTTTTTCTTTTTTATTTTTACTTTTTTGAGAGGATGTGGCTGTCTGGCTCTGTCATCCAGGCTGAAGTACAGTGACACAGTCATGGCTCCCTACAGCCTCCGCCTCCCAGGCCCGAGTGACCCTCCCACCTCAGCCTCCTGAGTAGCGCGCACCACCACACCTGGCTAATTTTTTTATTTTTATTTTTTGTGGAGAAAAGGTCTCCCTATGCTGCCCAGGCTGGTCTCAATATCCTGGGCTAGAGCAATCCACTCACCTTAGCCTCCCAAAGTGCTGAGATCACAGGCTTGAGTCACTGCACCCAGCTTCCTACTTCTATTAATACTACCACATTGGCCAGTAAGTCTTGGACGTGAATTCTGGAGGGGACGTATTCAAGCCCAGCACCAGGTCTCGGGTGCCCTCTGCAATTCCGGCTTCACCACATCCCTCGGGTTTAAGGCCCAGTTGTCTGGACCACATGCTTTTTCCCAGAACTGAGAGTGAAGTGCTGGGGTAGCATGACAAAAATCCACATGACTATGTGACAGTCAAAATGAAAGTCCCCCCCGCCGCCCCCCACCGCCAGGCATTGGGGGATGGAGGCAGGGGCTCCCTCCTACCCAGACAGACCAATTAAGGTCTTGCAGGCCTGGATACAGGCCAGGCTACAGGGATAGAGTCAGCACCCAGCCAGAGCAGAAGGGTCCGAGGAAACCAAAGGGGCTCTGGGGCAAACCTCAAACCATGGGCAAGCTTCATACAAGCACTCAAAGCACCTTCTCACTAGGCAGGCCCTCAGACACTCTGATCCTATGTTCCCCTTTCAGTGGGGGGAAATTGAGGTCCAGGGAGATTCCTGCACCCTAGACAGGCCCCACCCCTCAGAGGGATCAGTGAGGGAAAGTCAGACCCCAGCAAGATGGGAGAAGTCCCACATTGGAGACGATCAGAAAGACAGCACCAGTGCAGGTCCCGACACCCCACCTGCCCCAAGCTCGGCTCCAGTCCCCCAGGGATGAGCTGGACCCGTGCAAATTCCCTGTGTGTTTCCTGCATGTGACCACCAGGCAACCACTCTCTGACTCGAACCCCTGCCCACACACCCCAGTACCACCCAGTGATTGCCTAGAGCACCCCCAAAGGATCTCACCATGCCAAAAGTAGCCACAGGCAGATGGCAGTGTCAAAGGGAAGGGGGAAGGTGGTTTTCGTTCCTGCAGACCATAGGAGTGAAGCCTGCAGTGCCCCCAAAGGCAAGTCCACATGGCTAAGGCTGAGAGCAGGGCTCCCTAGCTGGCCTGCCTCCCACTCTCTGTGCATTTTTGTTTGCGTGTGTGGCATTTCCACTTGTATACTATTTTACTTCCCAAAAATGGACCAGTGCCTCACAAGAAGGTCCACAAAGCAGCAACATATTGACCAGTCAGAATTTTATGGTGAACGTGGGATGTCCCCTATACTCAGGGACCAGCCATCAAGTGTGACACTGGACGCAGGACGTCCTGGACTTGTCCCAGGTGGTTAGTTGCTTAAGACACTTGGCCAGATGGTGGCATGAGGCCAACAGTGGTTTTGTTTCATTTTCAAGCAAAGCCCAGGGCCTTCCCTGGAAGCCAGCATTGTTGTTTCAGAATGAGTGGAAAGGGAGGCATTCCAGGATAAAGCTGATGTGCACCACACGGAAGATGGGAAAGAGCCCATGCTGTCTCTTCCTGTCCACGTTGCACTTGTCAAAACGAAACTTACATGAGTTGCACAGAGGAAGAATTTGCAGGTAGGAGAATGCAGAGTCTGGGGTCTGCTTTTTTTGTTGTTGGTTTTTTCGGTAGAGACAGGGTCTCAAAATGTTGCCCAGGCTGATCTCCAACTCCTGGGCTCAAGGAATCCTCCTCCCTCGACCTCCCAGCTTGCTGGGATTTCAGGCATTAGCCACTGTGCTCGGCCAGGGGTCAGCTTTGCAAAACTGCAAAGAAAAAAAAAAGTAAAAGTATAGGTAGGAAACATATTGGCAAGATTGGAAAAATGTTAATGGTGGTTGCAACTGGCTGGTGATGTATTATTCTATTGCTTTTGTATATGTTTGCAAATTTCCATAAGGATGCTTTGTAAGGAAGTAGAAGTGATACTGTTACATATTGCTCAGAAATGTAAAACCAAATACAAAGTTAACAAAAAGAGATAAAATATAGACACATACATGTTACATGCATGCACATAAGATAAAAGAAGGCAGAAAGGCTGTGGGCAGATACCCTGATCAAGTTTTCGTGGTGCCATCACAGCAGCCTGGCAGTTTTTGCTCAGGGGTCCTTGCTGACATCAACTCACAGTGGTGTGCCCCTCACCTGGGCCTGCTTCTTTCTAATATGCCAGACAGGAAGCTACCCCTGGCACGTGGTCAGTTCAAACACAAGAAGCGTTTGATGATTTTTTTTATTCTGTTAATTAATGAAAATTCATGCTAGAGGAAAAAAATTGTATTGTTTTGAATTTATTTATTTATCAATACAGAGTCTTGCTCTGCTGCCCAGGCTGGAATGCAGTGGTGTGATCACAGTTGACTGCAGACCACCTACCATGCTCAAGCAATCCTCCCATCTCAGCACCCCCGCTTCAAGTTGCTGGGACCACAGGTACACACCACCGCGCCCAGATAATTTTTATATTTCTTGTAGAGACAGGGTCTCACTGTATTACCTAGGCTGGTCTCAAATTTCTGAACTCAAGCGATCCTCGCACCTTGGCCTCCCAATGTACTAGGATTACAGCCTGTTTTGATTTCTGGTAACAGCTGTTTGTGGGTCCTGAAGTAAACCCTCCAAAACAGGCTGGCTATCAATGAATCACCAGGGTTGGGATCTGGAAGGAAGGGTGTTGGGGCAAAGATGGCTGCAAACTCTTTGCCACTCACCCCACTGAGAAGCAGAGCGGATCCCCTCCCATGAATTTGCACTGGTCTCAGTCACTTGCTTGATTAGTTGAATGAGGCAGACATTATGCTGCATAGTTTCTGAGGCCAGGTTTCTAGAGCCACTTCTAGACCTCCTGGAACACCTGCTCTTGAAACCCACCGTGCTCCTACCATGCTGTGAGGAAGCTCAAGCAGGCCTGTGGAGGGAGCCATAGGCAGCAGTTCCCAGGGCTCTGCCAGGCATGGGAGTGGGCCATCTGGGAAGTTGATTCCCCAACCCCAGTCGAATTCTTCTAGCTGACACCCCACAACACAGAGCAAAACTATCCTGCCAACTGTTCCCAAATTTCTGATATAATCATAGGTATAAATAAAAACATCGTTTTAAACCACAAAGTGTTGGGATGGTTGTTTACTTGGCAGGAGATAATAAGAACAGGTGTTATCATGCTAACAGGCACCGCGTGCCTGTTAACACCTGACTTTATGCCCCAGTGTTTAACAGTAGAGTAGTGGCCATGATTTGGGACAGAAGGGGATGGTGAGGTCACACAGCTTTCTGGCACTGGAGCAGGCCAGCCCTGCTGAAAAAGCCCTGCCCCTGAGGGCTTTCAAGTAGCAGCTAAGATCAGAGCATTTCTTCCTGATGCCACAAGGCTATCAGGGGCCATTTACATTTTTTATTCCAAGGGGCTTGCCCATGGAGCAGATCCTAGTAATATAATCAATATTTCAACTATCCTGGAAGCAACCACTCCTGGGCTTAAATAAAACCATTTTTAATTTTCAGAATAAGCAATTGGGTGTTTTGTTTGGTTTGGTTTGGTTTGGTTTTTTGAGACAGAGCCTCACTCTGTTGCCCAGGCTGGAGTGTAGTGGCACAATCTTGGCTCACTGCAACCTCCACCTCCCAGGTTCAAGCGATTCTCCTATCTCAACCTCCAGAGTACCTGGGATTACAGGCACGTGCCACCCCGCCCGGCTAATTTTTTGTGTTTTCAGTAGAGACGGGGTTTCACGGTGTTAGCCAGGATGGTCTCCATCTCCTGACCTCATGGTCCACCCGCCTCAGCCTCCCAAAGTGCTGGGATTATATTCATGAGCCACTGCACCCAGCCTTTTTTTTTTTTTTTTTTTTTTTTTGGAGACAGGGTCTCGCTTTTACTCACTCTGTCACCCAGCCTGGAGTGCAGTGGCTCAATCCATCATGGCTTACTGCAATCTCTGCTTCCCAGGCTCAAGTGACCCTGCCTCCCACCTCAGCCTCTTGGGTAGCTGGGACGCAGTGCACACAAACCACCAAGCCTGGCTAATTTTTAAAATTTTTGTAGAGATGGAGTCTTGCTATGCTGCCCAAGCTGGTCTCAAACTCCTGCACTCAAGTGATCCTCCCACCCCACCTCAGCCTCCCAAAGTGCTGGGATTGCAGGTGTGAGCCGTTGCACCTAGCCAGAATTTCTTGAGGATGCCAGACTGGGCAGACAGCTCCATCTGTGAGACTTTGACCCTTCCCCAAATCACAATCATTTTATTCCTTCATCAAAGAAAAAAAATAAGATTACTTACTAGACACTTGTTAAGGCACACACACAAAAGCACACTACAGCATGACAGATGGTGACCAAGAGAGAACTCAGGACCCATCGCTACCAACCAGAAACACCTGGCCTCCAGCCTGCAATTGTGGCGAGCTGGACCCTCACCAGCAGGACACGGAGCACAGCTTGCAGGGATGGGTCTCTGCGTCATTTCTGGACATGTGTCCAAGTATCCAGAACAACTGGAAATGCCACCAGGCCCCTGCTGTCATTCCCATAAATCTCTAACAGTGAGCTGGGTATTCAAAGGACTTGTCTCTGTCAGCTTACCTTATGCTGCATAACAAACAGGCCCAAAGCTCTCGGCAGCATACACCAAGCATGGAGGATCTCTCAAGCACCTCGACAGTCCTGTCGCTAGAGGGGTGGGGTTGTGTTCCATTTTCTCTTTTGGAAGGAGCAGCCCTGTCTGAGGTCTTTCTGGTCTTACAGCACAGAGATGAAATGGCAGGACACTGGCTTTGACAGCCTCTGTTCAGCAGTGGTACATGTCAAGTCAGTCACATCTCACTGCCCAGAGCAAGGTACGTGGCCACATTTGATAGCCACATGCGGGAAATGCAGAAGCTGCCTTCGGTGGGGGAGGCAGAGATCCAGACAGCATGCAGTTGACTACAGGGCCACCTGGATGAAGAACGGCCCAGCGCTCGGGTTCTTCATCCCGAGCCAGGCCAAACCAGCCGGGGCCCTGAGATCAAGCCACCTTCATCAGCGTCCATTTGTAATTATGCCTTCTTGTTGTGTCCACGTTGTAGTGGGGTTTCTGTTTTTTTGATCCACCTAAAATTGGTGGTCGGTGCGATCCACAGATGAGAAACAGGAACTCACAACACTGCCCTTCAATAGGAGCAGCCGCTTTGGAAGATGGCTTGGTGGTTCCTTACAACAAGAAATGGACCCTCCACATACCATCCAGCAGTTGCGCTCCTTGGCACTGGCTTGGATGAGCCGAGAATGCGCATCCACACGAAAGTTTGCAGCAGCTTTGGTCATAACTGCCCAAACCAGGAAGCCACCAAGATGTCCTTCAGGAGGCGAGCAGATAAACCGCCGCACATCCGGTCAGCGGAACGCTTTTCAGAGCTAAGACAAATGAGCTCAAGTCACGGAAAGACATGGAAGAACCGTGAATGCGTGTTTTTAAGTCAAAGAAGCCGATCTGAAAGGGCTGCGTGCTGTATGAGTCCAATCCTGTAACATTACAGGAAAGGCAATACTGGAGCCAGGAATAAGATCAGTGGTTCAGGGAGTTAGGGAGGACGGAGGGATGGGTAGGTGGAGCACGGAGGATTCTTAGGGCAGTGAAACTCCCCTGTATGATACTGTAATGGTGGATACAGGACAGTAAGCATTTGTGCAAACCCATAGAATGCACAGCACTGAAAAAGGACCCTCATGCAAATGATGGACTTCAGCTAATCATATTGAGTCAAAAAATAACAAACAATAAAACAGCACCCTTCAGACACCATCACCTGCTGTGTCACCTGCTGGGAGCTGGAGGCGGAGCTTCCTAGCATCCTGTTTAAAAGGCTAGGCTGGTGCTCAGCTCTGTCCTCCTTAACACTTACCACCTTTGTATGTGCTGCAGCCCACAGGCAGGGCTTTCTGATGTCACCTCCCCCAGTGGAGAAAGCCCCCGGAGCAGGGACTTCTGGCTCTTTCTTCATGGCTGGTCTCTGGTGCCTGGAACAGGCGCTGGTATGCTGGAGCCTCTCGGATTATTGGCCCAACCCTGTGCCTCTACCCTCCGCCTGGATGGCCGAAGTGTTCTCCTGGTCCCCTCTCCCCCTTCGCTCTTGCTGGTGCTTCTCCTTCCTGACCCAGCAGCTGAGATGCTTCTGCCTCTCCCTGCTTCAGTCCCTCGGGGGCTCCCCACTGCTGGCTGACAAAATCCAACCTCTGGCACCAGCCCATCAGGCCCGGGGAGGTACAGGAGGCCAGTAGGATAGGGCAGAGAAGGGAGAGGCCCAGCAGACACACCCAAAGACACCCTTACACTGAACCATACGGATACCCCTGTTCCGGCCTCACACGCGCCAGCAGACCAGGCCCACTAAGACCCCTGGCACCAGCAGCCTCCCCTGCCTCTTCTCTCCTGCCTCACCCTGATCCTCCAGCTCCAACACATCCACCCTTCTCCCTCACCACCTTCATCCAGGCTGTCTGTAGGTTAACGGAGCACATGCCTGTCCTACCAGCTCTGTCCATGGGCAGGATCATGCAGTGGTTTCCAGGCCTGGCCCCAGAGGCAGGACATCCCTCTGGCAGGGGGATGACATGCCTCTGTTTCCTCTTCAAACAAGGAACATGGTGGGACCTGGCCGCAGCCGATCCTGCTTAGTACATGCCTGGCACAGGGAAAGGGTATTGCCGCATGCCTGGTGGTTCTGGTGTCATTGTTGGTATGATGGTCATGGATCCCCAGTGGAGCTGGGGTGTGGCTCCCACGTGGCAGACCCATGAGTGTTCTGGCCACCAATGGAAAACACAGACCCAGTGCCTGTGTTTGCAGCTTGGATGAGGCCTGGGGGCCGGGACACATGCTCGTAGCTGCTCTTCCAACAGCACGGGTGAGAAGAGGGCTTTGCAAACAGTGCCATAGGGTATTATTTCCATGGCTGTCCCCACATGACACAGCACGGGAAATAACTCTGGACCTTTCTCAGCCCAGATGGGGAAACTGAGGCCCCCAGAAGGAAAGGCCGGCTTGCCTGGGTTACATGTGCCCAGAGTCACACATGTGACTAGCAGCCCATGGAGGGTGGCTCGTGGGTCCCTGCAGCCAGCTCCTGCCCTGGGGAGAAACTCCTCCTGAGAAATGTCATTGGGCCTCACCTTCGTGTCCTCACAAAGCCCTCACATTGCTTTTGAGAAAGCTACCCTTGAGTGACACTAGGGTGCTGAGCAGCCACATGTCCCATGCCCAGGGTCCAGGACTGTGAGAAGCCAAGCAAGGTAGAAGCCCCCTGGCCCAGCCTACGGCAAGAGACCTGGCATTAGATGTGGCTGTGGATGGTGAGGGCTCACCCCAGCAGCTTGGTCACCAAAAACAGTTAACTCACCTTGTACGCCCACCAAACTGCCTGCCAGGCACCCGGTCCAGCCCTCCCAGCCCAGGGCAGAAGGCACTGCCACCCTCCTTTATCTCAGAAGGGAAAGGGCTTTGTCCTGCTCACACAGGTGAAGGCGGTGGTTTCTTCCCTAGAGGAGAGATCTGAAGGCTGAAGTCAGGTCTGTGTGGCCTGGTCCCCGTTATCAGCTGAAAGTCCCTGTTGCTGAGCGGAAACAGCAGGGCCTGCCACTCTCAGGGCCCGGGGGCATTTCCCAGAGTCTGGCCCCAGCTGGGCCTCAAGGCCAGCCCCATCGCCCTCCTCGCCCAGCCCTTCCAGGCAGCTTGGGGAGGCTGTTAATTATATGTCTAAATACATCTCCAGCATCTCGAGTCCGGCCCCCCTTTGTCCCTGACCAGGGAGGAGGGGGTTGGGGGAGTCAGCAACTGTCACGTAGGGCTCCATAAGAGTCCACCAGTTCTTCTCTTCCCCTGGGCCAAGGCACCAGCAAAAATACTGCTAGCCGTTCTGTTTTTGCTATTTTACGTCACCCTTTCCATTGTAAGCCATAATTTTCAGAGGTTTATAGGTCAGCTATTTAAAAAAAAAAAAAAAAAAAGTCTCTTTTACTAAGAGAGGGCTTTGAAAGTGGTGCGCTGCTGGGGCAGACAGTGTGGGTGCAGGGGGTGCACACAGCCCCCACCTCTTCCACCAGACCCTGGGCATCAGAAGCCACCTATCCCCATGCCCTCCTGGTTCCAGGGCGCCTCCCCGTTGTCCCCCCACATCTCCCTCCCCTCAGCGGCTTCGAGGCAGTCCCTCCTCCACTGCAGGTGTGAATAGACCTTGAGCACTTTGGCTGTCTTGTGACAAGATCTAGGGAGACCCTAGTGCGAGGCCTGAAGAAGTCTGGAGGGGTGATCTGCATTGCTGGAGCCCTGCTCCCCACCCCCACACCCCTGTGCATCCTCAAACTAGCAGGGGCTGAGCCCATCAGCGGGGGCAGAGGGGTTGTTCATGGTTTCCTTGAAACAAGCCTGGGTCTGGGCAGCAAGTCAGGGGCTGTGCTGCCTGCCTGCTGGGGCTACGTGAAGCCCACGCTTGTCTTTCTGCAGCCCCGCAGGTGGAAGGTGATAAATGCGGGGTGCAGTGCCAGCCAGCTGCCCCTCTTGCGATAAAGGGACTGGAGCAGGTGGGAGTGGGCCAGGCCCAGCCGGGAGAGAGGCTTCCCCTTTTGGATGGACTGGGGATGCCCACTTTGGCCTGCTTTCTCCTGCGTTCTAGCTCTCCAGCTTTTGGGGGTGCAGGAGAAGGGAGCTGGAGGCAGGCACAAGCACAAACAGACTGGAGTTGCAGCATTTTTCGGCCTCTTTATTTAGAACCCGGCGGACGAGGGGCCGGGGCAGTGGTACAGTCGGCTCAGGAACCATTTTAACAGATTTGTCTTCAAGTTTAAGATAAACACAGTAATAATAAGAGCGCGAAAGCGAGAGCGAAAGCGCAAAGAGACTTTAAGCTAGGTGGGCGTGTGTGGCAGCTACAGCTTGTGAGTGACCCCCTTCCCCAGAGTCAGATATGAAAATAAAGTTATACACTTGTCAATAACGGGATGGTGTGGGAGATGGAGTGTGCCTTTGGCATAACCAATAACCGAGCTAGTGCGTGGCAGAGCGGTCCACGCCTGGACATAAATAGAAAATATAAGTTAGTATAACTTTAAAAACTTTTTGTACAAATATACATGGTTTTTTTTATTTTTTACTTTTTTTTTACTTTTTTCTTTTTTTTGCACTGAGTTTCAGCAGAGATTAAACATTTTATATAAATGACTCTTAAAGCTTTACACCTTGGGACCAGTGTACCTTCTCGTGCAGAATACATTTAGATATAAAAAGACGTAATCAATACATTGCACAGTTTTCAGAATTTAAACACCGAACGCTGCTCTGCGGCAGCCGCCGCCGGTTGCTGCTACATGAACGGTCCCAGCCGAGGCCCCAGCGCCCTTCCAACGTCCGCTGCCCCGGCAGGTTCCCTCGGGGCTCTTTGGGCTCTAAACTGCAGAGGGTGAGAGAAGGGGGAGGTCAGCAAAGTCCGAGAGCACCCCGCGGGACGGCCCCCCGCGCCCCCTAGGTGCGCCGTACTCACTTGGCTCATCGCAGCCTCTTGCGCGGGGTCTGCTCCACCGAGCCCACGCCGGGGGCGCCGCTGGGAGCAGGACACGGCGGGGGGACGTCTCCCGACGCCTTCTCAGGCGCAGATCTCTTGCGCTTGGCGAAGAAATCTGCGGGCGACAGCGCGCACGGCCGGTCAGGGCGGGGCCGGCCGGGAGACCCCAGAGGGGGCCGGGAGAGGGCTTGGGGCGCGGGACGAGGGCCGGCCGGGGTGGGGGCGCCGTCCCTGCCCGCGCCGAGGTCTGCGGCGGGTCAGCTTTGTTTACGTCGCCGCGCAATGTGCTGTGTAAGCATTTCCCCTTGTCCCGCGGCCAAGCCCCCCGGGGCCACCGCCGCGCTTAACCCCCTCCTCGCCGCGACGCCCGGCCGCGCCCGGGGAGGGTCTCCCATGGCAGGGGGCGAAGGCTGCTCTCCCGGGGGGTCGCGGCCGGGGATCCTCCTCCCACCCCGCCCGCACAAGCTGCTCGAGGGCACGACCACGGGGCAGGGAGGGGGGTGCGGGCGTAGCCGCGCCCTGAGCGCTGCGGGCCCTTTAATGCCACGGGAGGAGGCGGGAACCCAGCGAGGCCCCCCGAGGGCTGGGGAGACCAGCCGGCCGGACAAAGCGGGGCCGGGCCGGGCCGGGGCGGGGCCGTGCGGGGCTCACCGGAGATCAGAGGCCCGGACAGCTTCTTGATCGCCGCGCCGTTGGCGCTGGCAGCAGCAGTGCCGGCCGCTGGACGTCCCGAAATCCCCGAGTGCGGCTGGTCAGCGACAGGCTCCTGGCCGCGCTGTCCCTGGTTCGCGCCCTGCTCGGCACTCTCTTGAGGCGCCGCGTCCGGGGCCGGGCCCGGGGCAGGGGCCGGAGCCAAGGCCGGGCCCGGAACCGGGCCCGGGGCTGGGACCGGGACCGGGGCCGGGGCTGGGGCCACGACAGGAGCCGGGGCCGGAGCCAGAGCCGGGGCCGGGGCCACGATCGGGGCCACGATCGGGGCCACGACCGGGGCCACGACCGGGGCCACGACCGGGGCCACGACCGGAGCCGCGACCGGACCTGCGATCAGACCCGGAGCCACGACTGGAGCCGGGATCGGAGCCGGGATCTGAGCCGGGATCAGACCCGGAGCCACGACCGGAGCCACGTCCGGAACCACGGCCGGGGCCGGAGCCAGGACCGGGGCTGGGGGCGGGGTGGACGCCGGGGCAGGGACCGGGACATTAGGCAGCTGCTCCGGCGCCTCCTCGAGGCCGTCGAGGGACTCAGCGGCCGGCTCGAGGGGCGGGCTGACAGCCACCGCGACCGCGACTGGCCGCGGCGCCAGCAGCAGGCGGCAGCGCCCCACCTGCACCGTCTCGCGGTAGAAGGCGGGCACCGACTCGCTATCCACTTCGGTCCACTGCAGGCGTCCGGGGCCCCGCAGCGGCATGTCCTGCTGGAAGTCGTAGTCCCAGCGATTCTGGTCCTCGGCGTTCAGCTCAGCCAAGCGGGCCTGCAGCTCGCGGCTCAGCTCCTCGTGGTCCACCGGGCCGAAGAGGCTGCGGCAGGCGCTGGTGCGCACAAGAACTGGGAAGGTCCCACGGGCGACAAGACGCTCCATCACGGATGTGCTGCGGAGGGACGCGTCGGACATGGCCCGGGACTGCGCGAACGCGGGCAGCGAGAGAGGAGAGGACAGCGAGAAGAGGGGGAAGAAGAGAGGAGGAGGGCGGAGGCCGGGCGCGAGGGAGACCCCGCGCAGCCCGACGCTGCGTGTGCGGGGGACGCGGCGGAAGGGCGGGCGCGGCGGCTACCTGGCGGTCGGGTCGGACACTCTCCTGCGTCGAATTCGCTGGTCTGGTCGGGCCGGCAGCCGCGCCCCCTCGATGCCTGCTGGCTAGCTCGCTGAGTCGGGCCTGGCTGGCACCCCTCGAGCACAGCGCACTTGGCCTGTGGAACGCCCAGCCCGCCTGCGCCCGCTTTATACGCGCGGGCCCCACCCCCGTGCGCGCGGGCCCGGCCGCGATTAGCATAATGTAGTATTTTCAGTTTCAACAACACCGCGGCGATTGGCGGCTGCCCCGCCGCCCCGCCCCTTCGCGGCCCGGCCCCCGCGCGCCGCCCATTGGCCGCGAGCACACCCACCGAGGGCGAGGCGGGGCGCGCGGCCGGGGCGCGCGGCTGATTGGCGGCCGCTGGGCGAGCGCGCTGTAGCAGGGGAAGGGGGCGGTGAGCGGGGCGGGGGCGGGAGTTAAAGGGCGCTGCGGGCGGTAACGTGACACCGCGACGCCCCGCCCCCTCGCCCCATCCCCCCCGCCGCCCCCCCCCCCGCTCCCGCCCCCCGCCGGCTCCTTTGTCTGCAGGCGGGGGCCTCGGCCCAGCGCGGCAGGGGCCGGCTCCCGGCGGGTCCGGTGTCCGGCCAGGCCCGGCTCGACCCCGGCCCGGTCCGGACCCCGGCGCCCAGCCCCGTCCCGTGCTCGCCCCTGGGCCTCCTGCGCCAGCTGACGGGACTTGGACCCACCGCTGCCAGCTCAGCCCCGGCCTGCGCCGGACGGGGTCTTCGGCTGCCCCCGCGCGGCCTGCTGCTGCTGCTGGGTTGTGTCCCTTCGAGGGGTCCGCGCACCTGGAGCCCTCACACACCTGCTGGCCCGAAGGCCCTCGAGTCGGGAGCGGGGACGGGGTCAGCTCCGCTCTTTCCCGGAGGGGCCATGTAGGACACTTGGAGAGGCTCCCACCAGCCCCCTGGGGCTGGAGAGAGAAGCCGCTATCTGCGGAGGCCCACCCTGCCCAGTAGATGGAACACAGGCTTAGCCCAAACTGGGCTGTGCCCATCATGTCACTGTCGGGGGTCCCGGCCCCCCTCAGCCTTGGGCCAGACCACTCCAGTCCTGGGATCTGCCTGTTCAGGCTGGTTGGAGGCTGTTGTACTGGGTAAAAGTGAAAGATCTGCCTGAGGTCATAGGGGAAGGGGCTGAGAAGGACCATGCACCTCCCCCACCTGCAGCCCTTCCTGGTACAGACCTTGGTCGTGCAAGCGCACGCGCGCGCACGCACACACACACACACACACACACTGCTTCACCCCAGCCAGACCAGACCCAGAAAGACCATTCTTTCCCGCTGTCTCCCCTTTGCCCCACCTACCATGAGGCAAGGAGCCCCCTCCTCAAACTGGGAGCCACCCAGGTCGGGAGGGGGACTGTCAGACACCTCTTGGAGGGTCCGGCAGTCCGTGAGCTCTGAGCCCCTGTCTCCAGTGAACCTGTGAGCAGCCAGAGACATCTGGGAGGGAGGGACGGCAAGGCCCCCTGAACCCCAAGCAGCCTGCCTGAGTCCCAAGACACCCCAGCCCCCATGAAATGCTGTGACAGCGTGCAGATGCCGCTGGGGGAGCAGGGTGGGTCTTCTGGGTCTGGGGGAAGTGAGATCTGAAGGGAGTTAACCCGGACAGGGCGTTAACCCAGGAGAGGGGCCAGGGCCCTTGATGGCGGAACCAAATGCAAGGATTTATGTCGATTTCATATTCTTCTCTGTGCACTATTTTCCAAGTTTCCCACAACAAGCACAGATGTCACAATTTTTATCTTAGGAAAACAAAGAGAAGCTGAACAAGGCTCCGCAGGCCCTGCGAACCCCTCAAGCAGGGCTCATATCAACTGGCCTGGGAGCAGAAAGAGGCAGGGTCTGGTCAGGCCCCTGCCCCTGTGCCACTGCCTCCCCAGAGACTAGGAGCAAAGGGCCAGAGTGGGTAGTGACCTAGTGGCCCTCAGACACCCACACTCCAAACACCCGGATCCGTTGGCCCTAGTGACACCCCTCGGAGGGGGCAGCTGCCTCACCCTGTGTTATAGAAAAGCAGCATAAGCAGCAGAGACTTCGCTGGCCCCTGAGGCCACACAGCTGGGAGGAAGCGGGCTCGGCTCGGAAGCTCCGGCTGCCTGGCTTTCTGGTTTGCTTTCCACTTAGGTTCCCTACTTTTATTTTTCCACTTTACCAGCTTAATTACAGACTCAAACTCGGGGCTGTGGGGACTCCTCCAGTCTTGGCCTCACTAGAAGTCGAGAGGTGACCTGCTCTAAGTCTGTCACTCTGAATTCAATCAAGGGTGGTACCCAGTAGCTTATTAAAACTGCACATCCCAGGAGCGGGCCCAAGCCAGGGACACACCCGGAGGAAGGCACCCCAGGAGCTGGGGGCTGGGAGTTCCAGGCTCTGCGAGGGGGCCCAGTCCTCCAACCCAACGGGCCCAGAAGCAAACATCTGTCTGGGTGCAACAATCAAGCTCTATTTTTGAGTTTAAAATGTATCCAAAGGGAAAAAAGAAACCAAAGGAACAATATTTGTAATCTGTGTTGCTGCAGAGAGCAGAACTGGGGAGGGGTGCTGGTCCCAAGGGGTGGGCTGTGCTGTGCTAGTGCCCCAGCTCCTGCAAATGGAGGGGGCGCTCTGTGGGGTCGTGAGTTCTGGGCCCTCGTGTGTATGTTCACGTCCTGTCATTCTTGCCCCCAGCCGAGAGAGCAGCAGCAGAGGAAAGGCAGGACATCCACTAGCCTTTGCATTCTCCTCGGAGTACACAGAAAGACATTTCCCAGCTCTCTTGCACACAAGTGGGCCTCGGGACCCGTTTTGGCAGGGAACGTTTTCAAGAACGCTTTTCACCACTTCCAGGCTGCGCAGCCGTCCAGGCAGTCCTTCTGCGCCCTCTGCTGGCCAGATGGAGGCTCGGGACCCCAGGAGAGAACTGCCCTCTGCCCTGGCATTGCCTGTGTTGGGCAGAAGAAATAAATTTTTATTGCATCTTAACCCGCTAGAAATGTAGGGTTCTCTATCACAGTGGGGCGTCACATACCCTGACACGTAGAGAAGGCATGGGTAGATTTCAGTTGGCCTTTGACAGATAAGGAACCGAGGCTTGAGACTATTGAAAACTGCAGCTGGGCTCACACTTACACCCTCAGCACTTTGGGGACACCAAGGCAGGCGGCTTGCTTGATCCCAGGAGTTCCAGACAAGGCTGGGAAACAGAGAGAAACCCCATCTCTGCAAAAGATTTAAAAATTAGTCGGGTGTGGTAGTGTGTGCCCGTGGTCCCAGCTACACAAGAGGCTGAGGTGGAAGGATTGTTTGAGCCCAGGAGGTGGAGGCTGCGGTGAGCCATGATTGTGCCACTGCTCTCCGACCTGGACAACAGAGCAAGATACCTCGCAAAACAAACAAACAAACAAACAAACAAAACGCTGCACAGGCAATTAAGGCAGGATTCACCTACAGCCTGACCACTGTGCCTTCCTGCTGCGAAAGCTCCAGAAGCCAGAGCAGCCTGGGCCCCAACCCTGGTGGAGCTTTGCACAGGAGTCGCTAAACCAGCTATTTCCCAGGGACCACCCATGGGCCAGTCCTTGCCACAACCCCACAGGTGGTCGGTGAGTGTCGTAGGCCCACTTTGCAACCGAGGTGACAGAGGTGAACGCACTGGCCCGTGGGCAGCAGGCCCGGGGTAGACCCAGGAAGCCCCCTCCTGGGCCAAGTGTGCTTTCTGGTGGATGACCTCCACCCCAGTGTCTCCGCGGCCGCCCGAGGCCTCCCTCTCCCAGGCGTGGCTGTAGCAGCTGTACAGCTGCCTTGATGGCATGTTCACAGCCCCCTCAGGAATGGGTGCCACAGGTGGCTTCACAGAGATACGGGCGCCTGTCAGGCCAGGCCCACTCCCTACCCCAGAGCCCCAGGGAACCCAGATTCTGGGACACAGGACATCCGGCCAGAGGGCCAACCGCCCCTATCAGGGAGCAACCAAGGACAGGCCGGGAGCTCTTTTCTCCTCTCTGACTCGGAAAACTGCCTCAGGTCTGTTCCCTGGGTTCTGAAGCCCTGAGCTATCTGCCTTTCAAAGAATGTTCCATGAAGCACGGGCCCACATCATCCATCGATCACAAAGGGCTGAAGAATGCAGGCACAGGGTCAAGATGGGAGGGGAGGCGAGGACTGGACACCACCTGCATCCGTCTGTGCCGCTCCGGGGCCCGTTAGAGATCCGGGTGCCCAGAGCCCACCCTCAGCAGCACTGCCCTTCCGCAGCACCCCAAGGACCCTGCCAGAGGTGTCTGTGCCCTTCCTGGCTGCCTCCCCAGCGGCTCTCCAGGTGGTACACTTTGGAGAGTATCAGAGGGAAACGATTAGCGATGGTAATACTCGCTGGCTTCATCCTGTGCCTACTCAGGGCCCTGCCCTAACCCAAGGCTGGGCTCACTGCCTCATTTAATCCTTCCAAGACCCCTGAGAGGAGGTGTGTTCATGTCGATTTTGCAAGGGAGGGGACTCAGGCTCCCGGAGGTGAAGCCACCCGCCTGAGACCACTGAGACTTGGGGCTGCCCCTGCGTTTCACCCAGCCCGAGCCCCTCCGTAGGACCTCTGGCAGGGGACAGGAGAGCAGGAGCACACAGAAGTCAAGGGCCCTGGGAATCTCCCCTGGACATCCCTCACCCAAGCCCTTGAGCCAGGACTGGGCATCTGTGCAGGGCAAAACCCTGGCCAGGGGTGGCTGACCCTGGAAGGACCACCCCTTAGACCTCAAACACCATCTCCCAGCTGCAGGTCCTCAGACAGCCCCGGACAGGCCGGAGAGACCCCCTGCCCCCTGAGCCTCCACCTTCCTGTCCATAAGATGAGGTGGGGAGTCATCCAGCCCAGAGGCCCCAGGGGCCTGGGGAGTAACAGTTTAACCCAAGGCCCCCCCTCCCGCAACAGGCAGCTCATTATACACTAGGCGGGGGCCGTGCTGGGCCGAGAGAGCTGCTCCCGCACCAGTTCCGTGCACAAGGCTCGCCCCACCCCCCAGGACAGGCTGTTCTTGGGGCGGCTGCCAGGCACGTCCTCTGCAGGTGCCGGCCCCCCTCCGGTGACGTGGCCACATGCCGCACGAGCTCTCATTACAGGGACTGCCTTGTGCTGAGGGTTCAGGCTGGGGGTCCTCACTCCCCAGGAACCGATGGGTGGAGCTGGCCCATCAGGAGGCCCTGAGGGGAGGCCCAGTGGGAACAGGGAACAGTCACCCCTGCTCCAGAATGGCCCGGGGCTGCTACCCCCGGGGTCTGGAAGAGAGGGACCCCCGATCCCAGCCTGCCTGAGACTGCTGGTTTCAGCACTGAATGTCTCAGGAAACTCAGGGTCACTGGTCATCCTGGGCTCCACACGGCCCCTTTCTGGGCTAGGAAGGGGAATCCGAGCTAGAAGGCAGGCACAGGGGAGGGTCTCAAGGACATGCAGGACCTATGGCAGACAGCCCTGCAGCCAGTTCTCAGCCCACCAGGCCTTTCCTCCCCTTCCTGCCAAGCCCCAGGACACACACTCAGAGGTCCCAGGCCCAGGCTCACTTTATCAGGGAAACAGCAGGAAAAGCGCGTCTGTGTGAGCAGGTCTCCCTTCCCACCAGGCCCCTGACTTCCTGCTGCAGCGGGGGCACCCCTGTAACCAGCATCTCCTGCCCACGGAAGGGGACACTAGGGCCCCCAGGCCTCTCCAGGCCACTCCCTGCCACCCTGCTTTCCACACTCAAGCCATGGCGTTCCCAGCAGCTCAGGGCCCGGGGAGCAGGAATGCCTCCAGAGAGGGGGCGTGAGGGCCTCGGGTGCGCTCCGCCACCCCCTTCTCCACCGCAGGAGCAGGGGCCTGAACTTGCTGAGGAAGCCCCACCCCTTCTGGGCCCTCAGGGGTGAAGGGGCTTCCCAGGCCTTGAGAGAGACTTTAGACGTTAAGCACGTGCTACATGGTGTGACCTCTCTGAATCCTGCTACCTTCCTACGTAGGAAACTGGGGCCAGAGAGGTGGAGTGACCAGCCCAGGGTCCCCCAGCAGGTCAGAGACAACGAAGCCACCTCCTGCCCTGGGCTGGGGTCCCGCCCCACTGACCTCCAGTGTGAGGGGAGGAGGGGAGTCTCCACCACTCCCTCCTTCCTTCCTCCCTCCCTCCCATTTTCCACCTCCTCCTGACCGAGTTTTGGAGCCAGGGCAGTCGGCCAGACCCAGCGCAGAGGCCAGGAGGTGACGGCAGGCGTGCCCTGGCTGCCTCCCAGGTGGCTGCGCCCCACAGGCGAGGGCTGCTCAGCGTAGATGCTCTGCCCAGAGGATGCCCGTGCCCCCTTCCCCAGCCACAGGGGCAGCCAGAGGCCAAGCAGCCCCCTGCCCGCGGGAGCCTGGCCGCCTGAGGGCTGAAGCTGGGCGCCTGCTGCCCCCTGGCGTCCCAAAACGGCACAGCCACGGGGACCCCCACCCGCCTCATTCCTGTCTCACACCTGGAGTTGATCGGGCCCTTCCTCTCTGACTCCAGCCCCTCAAGTCTGAGATGGGGGCTCTGCCCAGTATGGCCATCTGGGCTACAGCGGGCAGGAGCGCGTTTATCACAAAACCCCAAAACCCCTCAGATCTGGGGGTGGGGCGGGGTCACTCGCACCTCCGTGGGAAACAGCACGTGGGCCTCGCCCATCTTCAGGGGGTGGGGGAGAGGAGACAAGGGTCCAGCTCTGCAGCGGGGTGGGCACCCGCGCTGCCGCCCCTCCCCCATTTCCTCTCCGAACTCACTGCCCCTCCTCCCCTCCTTCCTCCTTCCTTCCCTCCTCATCCCCAGCTCCTCCTCTTCCTCTTCCTGCCATGTCCCCCTGCAGGCCCAGGCCCGGCCGGCAGCCCAGCGCCCTCTGCCTTTGTTCCCGCCATTGGAGCTGCTGCCTGGAGCCCCTAGGTGCAGCCAGCCTGGAGGCAGCAGCCTCTCTGTGGGGCCTGCACCTGCCCACCACATGGTCACTGCCTGGACGCTGTGGACACGCACACCCTTCAGTCCTATGCACAACTGTGCCCTGGCTGCTTCAGAACAAGGAATCAGTCCTGCTCCGGGCTGGGAGCTGGGGGCCGGCAGTCAGGCAGCTGGAGAAGTGGTCAGGGAGGGCGCGGCCCACAGGCCCAGCTCAGAGAGTGAGCAGGGAACGGGCCGGGGCCGGGGTGGCTGGAGAGGGCCGCAGGGCTTGGGCTGTAGCTCAGGAGCTGGCTTCACCCTGGAGGCCACCGGATTTGCTCCTCAGCTCCTGGCCCAGCAAGGGGAACAGTATGGGGAACAGTGACAGGTACTGCCTGGCCAGCAGCAAACACAGAGGCTGTGGAGTCGGGCAGAGCATCTGCCTCTTACAAGCTGCGTGTCCTTGGGCAAGTTGCTTAACCTCTCTGTGCCTCTTCTTGCTCATCTGCAAGGCTTCTGATGAGGCACGGCAGCCCTTTTCTTGAGGATGCCACTACCCTCGCCATCATCAGCCTCTCCCTCCAACCTAGAGGGGCAGGCAGGCCACAGACTTGCCACTGACGCCCTTCCAGCTGTGTTGCAAGAAAAACTGGACATTCCCTCTATACCCAGGGGCGTGGGCTGGCTGGGAACAAAGGCACCTAGACCCCCCATCACATAGTTCTCAAACAGACAGGCAGGATGAAATGGGTTTTGTGTGTGTGTGTGTTTGTTTTCTGAGATGGAGTCTCACCCTGTTGCCCAGGCTGGAGGGCAGTGGTAAAATCTCAGCTCACTGCAACCCCTACCTCCCAGGTTCAAGTGATTCTCCTGCCTCAGCCTCCCGAGTAGTTGGGATTATAGGCATCTGCCACCACACCCAGCTAATTTTTTAATTTTTATAATAGAGACGGGATTTCACCATGTTGGCCAGGCTGGTCCTGAACTCCGGACCTCATGATCCCCCCACCTTGGCCTCCCAAAGTGCTGGGATTACAGGCATGAGCCACTGTGACCAGCCTAGGATGAAATGTCATCTATATGACAAGCAGCTTGGGCAGTGAACCCCACCTTTGTCAGAGTTCAGGACAGTCCATGGGATACAGGTCACTGTGACTCTGATGCGCCAGTCTTCATGCCAGTGCTGAGTGAGCACTGAGACACACATGCCCAGCACCCAGCAGTGGCCCCATCCCCCAGCTGCTGGTCAGTACCAGCTGCCACTGCAGCACACCCTCTCTGCCAGGCAGCCTCATGCCATGCACTTTACGTGCAAATGATCTTGTCTGATCCTCACGAGCATCCTGTGAGGCAGGGACTAACACTGTCCCCATTTCACAGATGGGGAAACAGGCTCAAGAGTCCCAGGCACGTGCAAGGCCTGGTAAATAGTGAAGATACCAGCCTGGTGGGACTGACTACAGAGTGCATGTGTAAGTGCTGGGCTCTGTCACAGCACTGGCCCCTGGCACATATGCTGCCAGTATTTTAAGATTGGGCCCCCCTTGCTGAGCCCTATTTACAACTCCCCCCTTCCCTGAGTTACTCCAGGCTTTAATTTGCAGCAATTAGTGAATCGAGCTCATGTGGGATCTTAGTTGTATTTGCTCTTTAGTTTTCTGTGTTTGGGGGATTTGGGGTTTTATTGAGAAAGTCTCACTGTGTCCCCCAGGCTGGAGTGCCGTGCTGCAATCTTGGCTCACTGCAACCTCTGCCTCCCAGATTCGTAATTCTCATGCCTCAGCCTCCCAAGTAGCTGAAATTACAGGCATGTACCACCATAGCCAGATAAATTTTTGTATTTTTAGTAGAGATGACGTTTTGCCATGTTGGCTAGGCTGGTCTTGAAGTCCTGGCCTCAAGTGATCTGCCTGCTTCAGCATCCCAAAATGCTGGGATTACAAGCATGAGCCACCTCACCAGGCCCCGTATTTGATCAGCCATGGCAGCCTGTCAGATGTTGCTGAGGGTGTCTGGGCACCTGGGCCTAGGCCTAGTGAGAAGGAGCAGCATCTCCTTCTCAAATGTCAAATCGAGACCTGGACTAGGGGTGTCTGATTTGTGGCCCCACCTGTCTGCCTGTCCATCCAGCAACATCTCCCTGGGACCTCAAGGGCAACTGTGACTGCAGGGGCTTCAGGGTGGGCAGGCAGCAACAGAAATAAGTATATAAAGCAGGGCAGTGCCCAGGCTGCATGATGAGGAAAGCGAGAGGGGATTTTCAGGGCAATGACCTGTGCCAAGATCCAAGGGTAGAAGGGAAGGGACATGCAGTCAAGGGAGTCATTCCAGGCATGGGACAAAGGCACAGATCCATCCAAAGATGAGTGCAGGGCAGGCAGTGCTGAAGGTGGAGCGCTCGCACTCGCTCTCTCTCTCTCTCTCTCTCTCTCTCTCTCTCACATGCCTCTTTGGTTTGCAAAATGTGATGAGATCCAGTGGGGGCTGAGGCCCCAGGGCCCAGGAGCTGGCCACCCCCAGAACAGAGCGATGTCACCAGAGGTCTAGAGGTGGAAACAACCACAGTTTTAGAAACTCACCCAGCTAGGTCCAGGGTGCCCGGAGCAGAGAAGGGAGGCTGCTATATCTCACTGAGATGCCAGTACGGCTGCCTCCAGTGGAAACCAAATAGCCAGGCTCCCTGTAGCTGCCAGCAAGTCTTGGGGTGGGGTGGACAGGTGACAGCTGAGTGGTGTCCAAGGGTCAGAAGTAACTGCATGGGTTTTGTAACTTCTCTTGCTTCCTGGAAATCCCTCTTGCATCTTTCTGGAATCCCTACTGAATTCTGAAGGTTCTAAAAGACCCAGAGCCTGGGTGCTATGGCCCATGCCTGTAATTCCAGTGGGAGGATCGCTTGAGGCCAGGAGTTCAAGACTAGCCCGGGCAATATGGCAAGACCTTGTCTCTACAAAAAAAAAAAAAAAAAAAAAAAAAAAAGTTTTAATTATCTGGGTGCAGTGGTCTTCATGTGTAGTCCCAGCTACTAGGGAGGCTGAGGCAGGAGGATCACTTGAACCCAGGAGTTCGAGGTGGCAGTGAGCTATGATCGTACCACTGTACTCCAGCCTGGATGATAGAGCAAGAGCTTGCCTTTTACAAAATAAAATAAAGAGACCCTGGATGTGGGTTGGATGGTGAGAGCTTGGGGTTGTCCTTTGTTTCTGAGGGACAAGGGACTGGGACCAAAGGAGGCTACAGTTGGGGGAGACGTGTGTCCCTAAGAGACGGGCAGTAGCTAAGCTCCAGGCCCTCAGGTCGGAGCCCGTTGGAGGACAGAGGCACTGGTGGCCATGCCACCCACCCTGCCTCAGCTTCCCAGTTCTGGCTGGTGAGCAGGTTCGAGGCTGCTCTCTCAGGACCTTGCTTTCTTGTGAACTTCTAAGGCACATCTCTTCCTGATTCCAGACTGCCCTTCACATGCTTGCACACGCCCACATGCACACCTACACACGCGTGCACACACCCCCCACCAAGGCCCTTGCCAGGCTGGGACCTCCAGCTGCTGGCTCCTCCCCCTGCCTCCCTGGATGGACATCTGTCCTTCGCAGCGGCTGCTCTTCTATCTTCCCGAGTCCCAGAGTCGCGCAAGGCGTCCCTCAAGCGGGTCTGGAGGTCGGGCCCGCAGCCCCACAGCTCCCAGTTCCTGTGCCGCTTCCTGGCCGCCTCCGTAGCCTCCACCATCGTCCCTTCTTATCTCTAGGCCAAGGACTGGGGAGAGTCCCTGTGGCCTCCAGGGTCCCATGAGGGGAGGGTGACTCAGTTTGACCGGACCTGTCCCAATTTTAGCAGGGAAGTCCCACGTCCCAAAACTCCTCAGTCCCTAGCGAACCGGGGCTCCCCCAAGCAGTGAGTGAGCCTCCTAGAGCAGGGTGCCAGCCCCTCCACCCATCTCCTCTGCTCCCTTGGCCTGTGGGATGAGAAAGAGGACGAGGGCTACTCCAGACTACACCTTCACTGTCCCCCAAAAGCCTGGACGCCTCCCCCAGGCTGCCATCTAGGCCTTTATCTCCTTCAGCTGTGGCCGTTGGCCAGCATGAAGCCCACCATGTTGGAACCCCACGTCCAGGCCCACAGTGGAACCCAGGGACGGAAGGGCGCTCGCCCAGCCAGGACCCCAGGCCTCTCCCCAAAGCCCATAGTGGGTGGCCGCCCTCCCTCCATTTGGACACGGTGTTGGGACTGGCTCTTGGCCTTAAGCCCATCTGGGGTCCCTGGATCACTAGAGGCCAGTGGAGAAGCCCCTATTGGCAGGCAGAGACTCCTCCAGCTGCATGAGGTCCCGCCACTGTCCCTCCTCCGAAAAGTCTCTGCCCAAACTCCAATCCCAGAAGCACATTCAGAGTC
The DNA here is from genome assembly GCF_048565385.1 of Saimiri boliviensis. Taxonomy (NCBI): domain Eukaryota; kingdom Metazoa; phylum Chordata; class Mammalia; order Primates; family Cebidae; genus Saimiri; species Saimiri boliviensis. Next base: position 131,991,789 of record NC_133454.1, read on the forward strand.
CAGTTCTAGAAGGTTCCTCAGCCCCTGTCAGCCCAGTTCCTCACGTGGCACCTGCAGAGCCTGGGCCTAGCAGGTGAGAGGCAGAGTGGGCACCACCAGGCCTCTCCAGGACTACCTGACAAGCCCAGCCCCTTTGAGCTGGGGGCTGACCCCTAGGATCCAAGGATATCAGGTCGGGGGGGTGAGGGACCTTTGAACCCGGCCTCCCAGACTCTTAACCTGACACCTCCCGGATGAAGCTGAGGCCAGGTGCCCGGAGCCCACAGCAGGCTGGAAGCCCCTCATAGGCCTGTGACTCCCAGGACAACATACCAAGCCTGGGGTGCTGGGACGGAGCCCCACAGGGTGTCAGACATAGATCCCGCCATGAGGTCCAGGCAGCCCCCACCGACTGAGGCCTGCAACCTCGCCTTACCTGGCTGAGAAGGTGCAAGGTGGGCGGGAGCCGAGATTGGGGCAATCCTGCCTCAGCTCCAGTCCCGCCCCAGGCAAGACCTTGTTGACTTTGTTGAGATAGGTCCCTGGAGAATCATAGGGGCAAGAGCAGAAGGCCTGAAGGAGCACACATTCCCTGCACCCATGGAGGGTGACGAGGACCGGACCCCTCCCTCCTCCCTCCAGACGACCCCTCTGTCCTCTGTAGTATCACTTTTTACATCTGAGCTTCGCGAACACAGATTTTCTCTCTTCGTCCCACTTCCCCTCCAGCCACAGTCTCATTTCTCGGCCTCCTTTTGCTGTAAAACCCTTCAGGAGGGCGTCCAGCCCCGGCGGCTGTCCGTTCCTCTTGCTTGAATCTCGAGGTCAGCCCATGCCTATGACGCTCCTGCCAAAGCCACCAGTGAGTCCGGTGCTCGGCCCACAGAAGCTCCCAGACCTCCACTCCCTGACCCACCTCTCCCTCCAGGCCTCTTTTTATTTCCCTCCGTTTCCCTGGTCAGACGCCCGGCACCTCCTCCTCACGCTGGGGTCCAGCCTTGGCCTCTGGCCCCTCTCCTCTCTACCCCATCTACTCTGGTCATCTCATCCAGGGTCAGAGCTCTAAATAGGACCTCAGTGTGAACCACACCCTCCCGTTCAGCTCAGCTGCAAACTGCACCCTCTGCCCCCTCTGCTGGCTCACAGGCCCCTCCCTGGATGGACCTACAGGGTTCCCTCCCCCAGTGTTGCCCTCAGCCACCCCTTCCCAGCAGCCTTGCCCTGGAGGCCCCTCAATTGACCCTCTCAGCCCAGGCCCCAACCAGCAGGAAGTCAGCCAGCCCCTCCTTCCAGGGAGGTTCAAACCCTGCCCCTCGAAGCCCCCCAGGCCCCAGCCAAGCCCACACCACCACTCATCCGGACCACAGCAGAGACCCCCTGCACTGCCCCTCCCTCCGTCCCGCATCAGCATGTCACCGAGAGGCTCCCTGAGGAACAGAAGGGACTGAGAACCTGCAGCAGTGTCCATGCACACACAGGAAGGACTCCAGCACCCGTAGGGTGCGTCATTTCCTTACGTCTTGTGGCGACTCGAGATCCTCTGCCTCCCTGAAGCTTGCACACCCACGCTAAAAATGCAGCTGCCAAAGGCCGTCAGCTTTGCTGGCACAGGAAACCCGCAGAGTAGGTGTTTTGTAAATGTTTGCTGGGTTAAGATAGACCCAAAGCCATTTCAGATGTCCAGGCAGTAGTAAGGAGGGGTCAGCTCTGAGGCTGGCCTCCTCTCATTTGGGACGCTCTCAGAGCTCCCAGCCTCCAGGGTGCAGCCGTCAGAGCAACACTTCTTGGCACGGATCTGGCGTGCCCCTGCCCAGCCCTCCCAGGGCCACCCCTCTCTCTAGACTCACCTTCTGCCCCATCGCCCCACTGTACACCCTCGGCCCCAGCCCCTTCCAGTGACTCAGCTTCCCTAACACTCCAAACCTTGGCTTACCTCTAAGCTGTCATCCATGCTATTCTCTCAGCCAGGATGCCCTTCCCATACCCAACCAACCCTTGCCCACCTTTAAGACTGGCTGGGGCATTACCTCCTGCTGTGGGCTCGGGGGAGAGGCCAGGGGTCCTGGATGGGTGGCACCTGCAGAGCCGGGGCCTAGCAGGTGAGAGGCAGAGTGGGCACCACCAGGCCTCCCCAGGGCTTCCTGACAAGCCCAGTCCCTTGGTGCTGGCGGCTGACCCCTGGGGCCCAAGGATACCAGGTTCGGGGGTGAGGGACCTTTGAACCCAGCCTCCCAGACTCTTAACCTGACACCTCCCAGATGAACCTGAGGCCAGGTGCCCAGTGCCCACAGCAGGCTGGAAGACCCCATAGGGCAGTGACTCCCAGGACGACATACAGCTGTCCTCCAGTCGGCCTGGATCCTCTCACCCAGCAGACCCATCGCCATGCTTTTCTGGGGAATGTGCTGGGGCTGGGACGCTCGAGCTTCTTGGCCCACAATCAAAGTGGCTTCCTCGGAGGAGGAAGTCCAGGGGGTCCAGGACTCCTCTTGCTTCTCTCCTCACCCAACCCAAAGGGCAACCTTCTCACATTCCCTCAGAACCAGGAAGTTCACCAAAAAAAAAAGGTCTATCTGATTTCCTCTGCTCAACCAGTTCCCTGGCCACCTGAGGCCCGGCTTTGCCTGGAGGAAGACAGTGGTCAGTTCCCAGGCTTCCTGCCAGAGGAAGAAGGACCCTGGCCTCCCCTGCCTGCCTCAGGCAGTGAGGTAACTCATCCCTCCTCTCCTGCCACTTCACCCTCCAAGCCCTGCCCAGAGAACTTAGGAGGCCTCTGGAACCTCTTGGGGACAGTCCCTCACACTTGCCCCACGGAGTACGTGTCCATGTGAATGCCCACCCTCCCCCAGGAAGCCCAAATCTAAGACATGCTGAGACTCCCACCTGCCCCCGTCCCAGCTTCCGCAGCTGGCCCTTCTGTGCAGCCCTTCCAGGAAACCCTGGCTGACCTGAGTTCTCAGCTTTGGGCTCTGGGCTCTCAGCTTGACTGAACCCTCCCCACGTCCCCAGGGAGGCCAGTGGTGACTAGTCTTAAACTGAGCTTGTAGGGGATCTGGGGACACCCACCCCAGATACAAACACATCCCCACCTTTGCACTGTTTGGACTAAAATCTCCTTGGGCATGCGCTGCTCCTGTACGTTTGCTAAAAAACCAGCTGGCAGAAGGCAAATTCACTGGATAAAAGGTATGTGGTCTGCAAATTTATTGATGTGCATGCATGGGAGTCTTCAAAACGAAGACCCAAAGATACAGGGGAAATTGCCATTTTTATGTTTAGGCTCAACAAGGTATGGAGAACCATGCAGGAAGAAAAATGAACAACAGGGCGTGTGCTAACCCTTACCCTAACCCTAACCCTAATCCTAATCCTAACCCTACTCTGCTAACCCTACTCTCCCGACCCTACTGCACTGATCCTACTGCCCTGACCCTACTGCCCTGACCCTACTGCACTGATTCTACTGCACTGACCCTACTGCACTGACCCTACTGCACTGATTCTACTGCCCTGACCCTACTGCCCTGACCCTACTGCACTGATCCTACTGCCCTGACCCTACCGCACTGACCCTACTGCCCTGACCCTACTGTACTGATTCTACTGCCCTGACCCTACTGCACTGACCCTACTGCACTGATTCTACTGCCCTGACCCTACTGCACTGACCCTACTGCACTGACCCTACTGCACTGATTCTACTGCCCTGACCCTACTGCCCTGACCCTACTGCACTGATCCTACTGCCCTGACCCTACTGCACTGACCCTACTGCCCTGACCCTACTGCACTGACCCTACTGCACTGACCCTACTGCACTGATTCTACTGCCCTGACCCTACTGCCCTGACCCTACTGCACTGATCCTACTGCCCTGACCCTACTGCACTGACCCTACCGCACTGACCCTACTGCCCTGACCCTACTGCACTGATTCTACTGCCCTGATCCTACTGCACTGACCCTACCGCACTGACCCTACTGCCCTGACCCTACTGCACTGATTCTACTGCCCTGACCCTACTGCACTGACCCTACCGCACTGACCCTACTGCCCTGACCCTACTGCACTGATCCTACTGCCCTGACCCAAGTGCCCTGACCCTACTGCACTGACTCTACTGCACTGATCCTACTGCCCTGACCCTACTGCCCTGACCCTACTGCACTGACCCTACTGCCCTGACCCTACTGCACTGACCCTACTGCACTGACTCTACTGCACTGATTCTACTGCCCTGACCCTACTGCCCTGACCCTACTGCACTGATCCTACTGCCCTGACCCTACTGCACTGACCCTACCGCACTGACCCTACTGCCCTGACCCTACTGCACTGATTCTACTGCCCTGACCCTACTGCACTGACCCTACTGCACTGACCCTACTGCCCTGACCCTACTGCACTGATCCTACTGCCCTGACCCAAGTGCCCTGACCCTACTGCACTGACTCTACTGCACTGATCCTACTGCCCTGACCCTACTGCCCTGACCCTACTGCACTGACCCTAATGCCCTAACCCTACTGCCCTCACCCTACTGCCCTCACCCTACTGCCCTCACTGTACTGCCCTCACCCTACTATGCTAATCCCACTGCGCTAATCCTACTGCATGAAACCTACTATGCTAACCCCACTGTGCTAACCCTGCTATACTAACCCCACTGTGCTAACCCTACTATGCTAACCCCACTGCACTAACCCTACTATGCTAACCCCACTGCGCTAACCCTACTATGCTAACCCCAATGCGCTAACCCTACTGCACTAACCCTACTATGCTAACCCCACTGTGCTAACCCCATTGCACTAACCCTACTGCGCTAATCCCACTGCGCTAACTCTACTGTGCTAACCGTACTGCACTAACCCTACTGCGCTAACCCCACTGCACTAACCCCACTGCACTAACCCCACTGCACTAACGCCACTGCGCTAACCCTACTGTGCTAACCCCACTGCACTAACCCTACTATGCTAACACGACTGTGCTAAACCTACTGCACTAACCCTACTATGCTAACACGACTGTGCTAAACCTACTGCACTAACCCTACTATGCTAACCCGACTGTGCTAACCCCACTGTGCTAATCCCACTGCACTAACCCTACTGCGCTAACCCCACTGCACTAACCCTACTATGCTAACCCCACTGCGCTAACCCTACTATGCTAACCCCACTGCACTAACCCTACTGTGCTAACCCCACTGTGCTAACCCTACTGCACTAACCCTACTATGCTAACCCCACTGTTCTAAACCCACTGCGCTAATCCCACTGCGCTAACTCTACCTTGCTAACCCTACTGTGCTAACCCCACTGCACTAACCCTACTGCACTAACCCTACTGTGCTAACCCAGTGCGCTAACCCTACTGTGCTAACCCTACTGCACTAACCCCGCTATGCTAACCCCACTGTACTAACTCCACTGCGCTAACCCTACTGTGCTAACCGCACTGCACTAACCCTACTGTGCTAACCCCACTGCGCTAACCCTACTGCACTAACTCTACTATGCTAACCCGACTGTGCTAACCCCACTGCGCTAATCCCACTGCGCTAACCCTACTGCGCTAACCCCACTGCACTAACCCTACTATGCTAACCCCACTGCGCTAACCCAACTGCGCTAACCCTACTGCACTAACCCTACTATGCTAACCCCACTGTGCTAATCCCACTGCGCTAACCCTACTGCGCTAACCCCACTGCGCTAACCCCACTGCACTAACCTTACTGCGCTAACCCTACTATGCTAACCCTACTGCGCTAACCCCACTGCGCTAACCCTACTGCGCTAGCTCCACTGCACTAGTGCTACTGGATCGCGAGCCGAAACGCAGGGAGGGCTGTCGCTCCAGTTTTCGTGAACTTTCTGAGCAGCATTCCTTCCTTCTGGGCCTGGGACAGGACCCTCCTGGAATGGAGTCTTATGCCCTACGGTCAAATAAGGCGGGTCACATCATTTATTTAAGTCCAGTTTTTAAACAGAGAGGTGGAGGGAAAGTTAGAGCAATATTTTTAGGTTTGATGTCTGGCTGTGGGAACGGAGTCGGGGTTCAGATTTCTATGGCCTGCCTTGGGGAAAAGGGATTCTAGTGTCTCTGGCCAGCTTTGGGGAGGAATGGCGCTGAGAGACAGCAGAGCGGAAGGTCAGAGGAAAGCTCTTGCTTCTGAAGCTGCTTCTGAGGCTTCATGTTGGGGTATCTTCTGATCCCCAACACACCTGAGCTGCTGAACCAAAGGCAGTCTGACCCTCTCCCACGACGCCTTCAAATGAACAAGCCAGCAGGCCTTGGGCTACCTGGCTCTGCCCCTACCCACCAGGATTTTGGACGGCTGTCCCTCACCTCTGCGATGTCCGCCCCACCCCGTCCCAGGAACCTCCACCAGTTTTCTGCTCTGTTGAGCTATGCTTGACACAAGGCAGGGAGGCACTGGCTTTGACATTTGGGCCTGTGCCCGCCCTTGCCTGGGCAGGTGGGTGGGGCAGGCGTCCTGAGTGAGCGCCTCCTTACTTAGTGATAGAGGCGGGAGAATGGTGCCCAGGCTAGGGCAGGGCCCTAGCCAAGTGTGCTGAGCGCCGTGTGTGTGCGCACAGAAATCAAGAACGGAAATTTGGGAGCGTCCACCCAGATTCCAGCGGCTCCAGCGGCGGGGAGCAGCATGAGGCCCGTGTCCCCGTGTTCCTGCCTCTCTGCTGGCCCCTGCAAGGGTTGGGGAAGCGGCAGGCAAGGTGCCATGGGGAAAGCGGGCTCTCAGCTGCTGCCAGCAGCCTCCAGGTCTGGGGACTGAAGTGAGGAGGGGCCCAAAGCTGTTCCCACAGCTGCGCCTGTCTCCAGCCCCACACTGCCTCTCCTGCGGTCCGGAGTGGACCCCTGTGCTACCTGAGGGTCAGTGTCCGCCTCCAGAGGGCACCGGGCGGGATCCACGCTGGAAAGGGCTGGGGCGGGCGAAGCCAGGCATGGGGCGGGCCCACGAGTGGGCCGGGAAGGAGCGGGTCCTTCGGGGAGCGGGGCGGGCTCGGCCAATGAGAGCGCAGTGGCAAACGGCGAGTGAGGGAACTCGGCCCCAGAGGGGCGGTGTCTGTCCCAGGTCAGCCCCCGCGAGGGCGGGGCCGGGGCCGGGGCTCTATGCGGAAGGACCGGTGCCCAGGTCACCCAGGAGCGCTCACCCCACCGGCACCCTTGCCCAAGCCCACCCCTGCGAAGACAGGTACCCAAGCACAACCCGGCGAGGGCGGCCCCTGAGCCCCGGACCCCGAACTCCGGCGCAGCGCCGCTCCTCTGCCCAGTGAGGTGCCCCTGACGTGCCTGCTGGGGCTGCCCTGCTCCCCACAGCCTTCCCGAACCCCGGGACCGCTGCTCCCGGGCCCTCAGTGGGTCTCCCCGTCCTGCCCCACCGGCCCAGTGTGCAGTCAGGTGTTAATGCGGCAGATTTGGAGGCGGGGAGGGGAAGGGCGGGACAGACAGCACCCTGCCGTGGGAGGTGAGGCAGAGCTGCCCCGCCTGGGGAGCCTGCAAGGCTGAGCTGTCTCCCCTATGCACTCCAAGACCAATCCAGAGGCCCTTTGGCGCTCTGGCTGCTGGTCACAGGGGAAGGTAGGCCTTCCCTGAGAGCCGTGTTGGGGACAGAGCCACTGTAGGCCTAAGGAGGCCCCCGAGGCACAGGGACCCAAATCAGCCCTCTGGCCACAGAAGGCACCGATGTTTTGAGCTGCACACGGCCACCCCTCCGAGCCTCTGCCTCCCTCTACAAGTGGGGCATGGCGCCTTCCTGTGTCAGACATCTGGGCACTGGGCCGGGCACTGATGGAGCTAGGCACTGAGGCTGGCCCACCTGCAGGGGTGGGTGGAGCAGTGTGTCCCTGCCTCCCCTCCCATGGAAGCTATGTGCCTGGAGACCAGCAGTTGTCCAAAGTGGAGAAGTGGAGGCCACCTGTTGGGTCCTCTAAGGTCCAGGTGGCAGGAGAGCCCCGCTGCGGGGATCCTCTCTTGCAGGCAAGGCCAGGCGGGTGCTGCCTGGGACCCAGTGACTCAGCACCCCCGCCCAGATCAACTGGACTTTTGGCCCCTGCTCCGCCAGCCTCCCGCTCGGATCTCTCCTGGGTCTTACGCCGGTGCCTGCCCAGGATGCAGGGAGCTTGGGCTCCCAGGGACCAGGGCCAGTCCCACAGCAGGATGGGTGCTCTGAACCGGCCCTCGGTCATCCTGCTCACCTATGTGCTGGCCACCATCGAGTTTACTTGCCTCTTCATGCAGTTCTCCATCATGCCAGTGAGTAACATGCCCCAGCCCCTGCAGCCCCAGCCAGGGCTGCCCCGCTGTTCCTCCTACCTTCCATCTGGCCGGTGGCAGAGAGTGGGGGCTTCATGCTCCCATGGCCCCTCCCAGTTGGGACCCCATGCCATGCTTAAGCTAAGTAAGTTAAGGGACCCGGCCTCTGCCTCTGGACCCCCGTCAGCACATCCTGCATTCTGGCTGCAGTCCCAGCCCCCGAGAGAAGCCGTGGGGAGCCACCCCACTTCGCTCCTGGGGGCAGCACCTCCCAGAGCCCTGCTAGCACCTAGCTCCTCCTACCTCTCACCAGCAGCCTTTGCCCTCTGGAGTTCCTGCCCCAAGGGCTGTTCAGTCCTGTCTGGACTCTGGCAGATAATCCCTTGGAGAGGCTCTCTCTGCCCTGCCGCCAGCTTATGTCTGTCCCCTCCATTCTCCTGGGTCCTTGTTGTCCGCTAAGTGGTCTGTGGTGGCAAACTGATCTCAAGCTTTTTCGTGAAGGAGGGAGAATGCAGTCTTTTACTTCATTATCTCTGTTGCCACATGCGGAAACATTTCATCGGCAAATTCATGTTAGTTTGATGTATCATTCAGCGGCCTGAAGCACGGTATGTGGCTCTGAAGCTGTGATCGCAATGATTAAGTCATCTTCGCCAAGTCTGGAGAGGCTTGGGAACAAAGTCTCACATCGCCAAGAAGCGCAAGGCCCAACCTAGGGCCTTCCGATGTTTGCTTCTGGGAAGCCTGGCCGTCCTCTGAGCCCTCAGAGCCTGGACCTGGGCATCTGGGTGGGAGTGGGGATGCACCTTGGCACCATTCCGGGCCTGGCAGAGGCTTCCAGCCCAATGGTGAGCATAAGGATCCCTCTCTGTCGTGCCTCAGAGCCCAGCCCACGCCCACTAAATGGTCTGGGTCAGGCCCTGAATCTCCTTAGCAGTGGGGAAGCCTGGGCGGGAGCCTGGTTTTCTCATCATAAAACGCGTCATAGCAGTCCGTACCTGTGGGGTGGTGTGGGCAAGAGTGAGAAGTCACAGCCCTTCTACCAGCCGGGCACAGAGCACAGGTGGAGGGCTTCGGCCGGGCACCCACGCTCACGGGGAGGGACATGTATTCATTCAGTAACTCGCGCTGGGTGCCCAGGAGCTGACCCTAGTGTCAGAGCCTGCAATACTACAGAGCATCAAGTCCCAGAAACCCACACCCTGGTGCTGAGCAAGATGACCGTCAACAGCAAACACAGGGACTGCAGTGGGAAGGGGGTGGGGTCGTCCCCGTGGAGCAGGCAACCTTGGAGCAGGGCTTGAAGGAAGCAGGAGAGGCCCGGGGCAGTGGAGCAGCCAGAGTGGCTGGAGTGGACAGGCTGAGGCCAGAATGGGACCACACTCCACCTTCTGCTCAAAGGACTCGGCTGGGGATGGCTGCGGGGAGTTGAGAGGTGGCTGGAGTTGGCCTGTGTTGTCGAGGGATTGCAGGGGGTGTGAGAGGAAGCAGGCTCGGGAGCCCTGAAGATTTGGGCTTGAGCCCGCAGGAAGGAGACGTGGACAGGAGGAGAGGCAGTCTTTGGGGAAAGACGGGGGCCCAGCTGGGGACGGGTTGAGTCTGAGACGATTTTAGTGGAGAGCCGAAGGGAACTGACACAAGGCAGTTCAGCACAGAGGCTCCGGGACCCTGCAGCATGGAGGTGGTCGTGGGTGGGCCCCCCGGAGGGCAGGGAGGCTGAGGTCGGATGAGCCGAGGGAAATGGCAGTGGTGGCCGAGGTGGGGCAGGGGACCCAGCACAACTTAGAGCAGCAGGCCATCGTGGGGGAGGGAGGAAGCCACTGAGACAGTTGCCACTCCAGTGGGAGGCGTGCCAAAGCAGGCCACGAGGCAGCAGCGTGGGTCAGCGGGGACTTCGGGGAGGGGGCGGCAGCGGGAGGCAGCGGGAGGCAGCGGGAGGCAGCGGGAGGCAGGGGCCTGCTCCCAGGATGGGAGAGGAGAGATGGAATGAGAGGGGCCTTCAGGGCAGCAGGTGCTCAGAGCTCTGCCAGGGAGTATGTGGGAGTCGCCGTAGGGAAGGCCGAGGAAAGGCAGGAGAAGTAGCAGGGGGTGTGATTGCTCCAGGGGGCAACCCCTCCCAGAAGGGGACTGTGCAGAGAAACCGGGAAAGAGGAGCGCTGGGAGGAAAAGGCGGCATGTGACGCGGGCAGGATGACGTGGAAGGCCGGGACACGTGGGCATGGGATGAGGAGCATCCTCACAGGAGCAGCGCGGGGGAGGCGAGGGATGGGGGAGGAGGCAGAGGGTTACTGGGGGAACGTGGGAGGATTGTCAGGTGAAGCTCACACACAGAAGCGACCTGGTAGATGGGGGGCTTCCCCCGGGTTGTCGAGGGAGCAGGGTGGAGCTGAAGGAAGGAGTCAGGTTGGGGGAGGGAGGGGTTGCTGACTGCTCTTGGGACTGAAACGCACTAGAGAGAATCTGTGTGGACCAAGGGAGACAGAGGAAAGAAGGGGAACGGGACCCCAATACTGAGCTTAGGGAAAGGTCCAGGGTATGAGGGGGGCAGTGTACTAGCATCTGGGGCTGCTGTAACAAATTATCCAAAGCTGGGGGACTTGGAGCCACAGAAGCTTGTCTCACAGTTCAGGGGGCCAGAAGTCTGAGGTCAAAGCTCCCTCTGAAACCCACAGGGGAGGGTTCCTCCCACCTCTTCCTGCCCCTGGGAGCCCAGACATCCCTTGGCTTGTGGCCTCATCACCTCGTCTTCCCATGGGTTTTCACAATGTCATCTCTCAGAGTGTGGCTGTGTCCCCAATTCCCCTTCCACTGAGGACACCGATCACATTAGATCAGGGCCCTCCCTCATGTCTTTGCTGTAACCTGTTAACTCTGGAAGACTCCATTTCCTTAGAGAGCCGCATTCTGAGGTTCTGGGGGTTAAGACATATGAATTTGGGAGTGCACAATTAACCCATAGTGCCATCACTGGAAGGAGGGTCAGGCACTCAGAGGTAGGGGCAGTGGGGAAGACGGCCGCGGGAGCACCGGAGTCACAGAGAATGGCGGCAGTGATAGGAGGGGTGTCTCTGGGAGGGACGCTGTCACGGGCCTACACCTCCCGAGGGGCCGAGGGCTGGGGCCTCGCAGAGCAGACTGGGCATTGGGCCACCTGCTGGAGGTCACTCAGGGGCTTTGGGACAATCTGTTGCTGGCCAGGACAGTGCTGCTGGCTTCCCTACAAAGTTTCGAATGAATGAAGACAAAATGGTGGGGGTCAGGTGCCTCTCTGAGGTGAGGGGAAGGACCCTAGAGGCCACCGCAGGCTCCCACCTAGAAGAGGAGAAGTAGGGTCCCTCGGGTAAGGGCCCCTCGACGTTCACACTGTGTAGTCAGCAGAGCCCGGGCCCTCAGCTCCCTCCCCCGACTGCCCATCCGGGGAGCCCAGACTCCAGGTCCTGCAGTCTTTCCCAGCTCCTCCCCGTAGGCTCCCACCTGTGTTTCAGTACCTGTCTCGGAATCTGGGCCTGGATTCCATTGCCTTCGGCTACCTGCAGACTATCTTCGGGGTGCTGCAGCTGCTGTGTGGGCCGGTGTTTGGCAGGTACAGTGTGTGTGTGCAGGGGGCTCTCCCCACAGTGACCCGGGTCCTCTCAGACGCCATGGTCGGGACCAGCCAGGCTCCCCGACCCCACACCAGACCCCACTGGGATAATGGCACTCCTGTCGCAGCCCGATGGGAGAGCAGAAGAGCTTTGGCCCCTGGTAGGTTCCCTGGGTGTCCCACCCCACGCTTTCCACCAATCCTGGCCATAGCCAGAGAGAGTGTGTGATTGGTGAACACATCATGGCTGTAAGCAAACAACCCATAGGCCTGCCAGGGCCAGGCAGGAGGGACTCCGGGGGCCCCATACACCCCGGGTCTCAGTGCTGTGGGAACGCTAAGCTCTAGACAGGACAGGGACATCCTCCCACAAGCCACATCAGACAGAGCAGCAAGGGACAGAGCAACCCCTGAGGCAGAAATGAAGCGGCTCCTTAGGCAGCAGACCAGCAGCGGCTCCGGGACGGCTTCCGCTGGCCCGGAGCAGGAGGGAGAAAGGGGCCGGGAAACACTGTAAAACGCAGGTCCATCCCCTGGTCACCTGGGATTCTGACTTTTCTTTTCTTTTCTTTTTCTTTCTTTTCTTTTCTGAGACGGAGTTTCACTCTTGTCACCCAGCTGGAGTGCAGTGGTGTAGTGGTGCAGTGGTGTGATCTCAGCTCACTGCAACCTCCGCCTCCTGGGTTCGAGTGACTCTCCTGACTCAGCCTCCCAAGTAGCTGGGATTACAGGCACCCGCCACCATGCCTGGCTAATTTTTGCATAGACAGGGTTTCACCATGTTGGCCAGGCTGGTCTCGAACTGCTGACCTCAGGTGATCCACCCACCTGGGCCTCCCAAAGTGCTGGGATTACAGGCGTGAGCCACAGCGCCCAGCCAGGATTCCATCATTTATTTTTACACGGAGTTGGTCTTTCCCGTGGGTCAGTCTCCCAGCTCAGTGAAGCTGTCTGCACACAGCCCCACTGGGATGCTGGGGAAACTGAGGCCCTGAGAGGAGGGAGGCCTCCCAGCAGCCACCTAGGTGCTTAGGCCATTCATCCCCATCCGTGCTCCAGCCTCCCTGGTCAGCCCCTGGCTGAGGGGAAGAGGGACCCTGACTGCCTCCATGAGGGTCTGATCCGCCCTTCGGCCCCCAGATTCGCAGACCAGCACGGGGCACGGGCGGCGCTCACCCTCTCCTTCCTGTCAGCCTTGACGCTCTACCTGCTCCTGGTGGCCGCCTCCAGCCCAGCCCTGCCTGGGGTCTACCTGCTCTTCGCCTCCCGCCTGCCCGGAGCACTCATGCACACGATGCCAGGTAGGCCCAGGGGCCAGGTGGGGCCGGGACGGGGGCAACCTGGGTGGACCGGGCCACTGCTAGGGAGGTCAGCGTGCGGGTGGGGCCTGGCCCTAAGGGCTGGACAGGGGTGCAGGGGCTACATGGGCGTGGCTTGTAGAGGGGCTGGTGGGGGTGGAAGGGGTTGAGGGAGGTGGGTCGTGGTGAGGCGCCCAGTGAGGGGCTTTCACAACTCAGCCCCCATCCCCTCCCCAGTCGCCCAGATGGTCATCACCGACCTGTTGGCACCTGAGGAACGGCCCAAGGCCCTGGGCCGGCTCGGCCTCTGCTTCGGCGTCGGCGTCATCCTCGGCTCCCTGCTGGGTGGGACCCTGATCTCTGCGTATGGGTAAGTGGAGGGGCCGCGGTGCAGGCTCCGGGTTCAGGACGCCCTCGGCCCCCTCTCAACCTCGGTTTCCCCTTTTGCTCCTCTGGCAGGCTGGGCTGGGAACCAGGGGCGCAGGTGGCCACGTGGCGTGGCTGCAGGGACACCCTGGCCCCGTGCAAGGCCTAAGCCTGACCTCCCGGGCTGGCCCTCGATGGGTCTGTGTGATGTCCTATGCTGTCCAGGGTGCCACTGAAGCTGTCCATGCACAGCCTCACTGTGATGCTGGGGAAACTGAGGCCCTGAGGGGAGGGAAGCCTCCCAGCAGCCTCCTGCTGGGGACTGGGATGCTATGGCAGCCGGGCTGAGCTGTTGGACGGTAGCCAGAGCCGATGGTGGTCAGGAGGCCGGGGGGATCATGGGCATGGGGGGCAGCGGGCTTCCCACTCACCTCCTGACAGTCCCTTGCCAGCTGTCTCTGGAGGCTGCAAGGGTGGCTGCGCTCAAGAGGGTGCCCCAGAGAGGGGGGCTGCAACTGGACTCTGGCAGGAGGATCCATGGATCTGCTGTCCCCTGCTGTCAGCTCTTCCTGACTCAGTTTCCTCAGCTCTGAAATGTAAATCCTGATAGGAGGGGCATGGTCCTGGGAGGGTAGATGAAGTCACAGCTGTGCCCCTCCCCCCAGCTTTGTATTCTACACCCAGGGTCTTCCCAGGCCCTGACCCCCACCCTCTGCTGGCCTGTGAGTTTCTCTGAGGCTCCATCTGGCGTGGAGCCTTCCTGGCATCTGAAACCCCCACACACTGGGGGTGCCCCTTGGCATGAGGCCAGCACTTATGTGAACACCAGGCTCTCCAGCCCTGGGTGAGCTGATGGCAGTTCCCAGGCCAGGCACCACCTAGGGGCTGCAGCCTGGGCTCCCCAGGACCTCGAGGCAAAACCCAGCAATGGTGGAGGCAGCTGAGTGCTGGCGCAGCCCCGGCGCCGGGAGGGCACAGTGGCCTTGTTAGCACACCTCCTTCTCTGGAGGTCTCTAGGCTGTGCTGGGGGCCTTGCTTGAGGTCCTGAGCGTTCTTCCAGCATTTTCACTGGAGGCTGGGCTTTGGACTGATGGCTGCTGCTGGCTGTGAGCGGGAGGGTGGGGTGGGGTGAGCAGTTTGTCTGCTCACGGATGTTTTCTGAACACCTAATTGGTGCCCCCAGGACTCTGTTCTAGAATACGATGGCAAACAGCACAGGCTGAGTCCCTGGGCTGAAGTGAGTGTGATACGAATTACCGTAACATCAGCTGAGCTACATGGAACAGAAAGTCACAAGGCAGAACTGGGGGTTTAATGGACGGGGTCACTAGGGACTGTCTGAGCAGGTGCCGTCTGAGTCGAGGCCTGAAGCGGGTGGGAGAGGCAAAGAAGCCACGGGACAGAGACCTGGCTGTGGAAGCCAGGAGGCCATGTGGCTGGAGGGAGGCAGGAGGGGCAGGCGCCAGGCTGGGGCACCCTGGATGGTGCAGCAGGGGTGAGATGGGGGGGTGGACACCCCTGCAGGGAGACCGGTAGGGCAGCCACTGTGCCGGCCAAGGTGGGGGAGGATGGTGGCCAGACCGGAGGTGATCGTGGTGGGAGAGGGCAGAGGGCCGACTCTGGCTTGGCTTTGCCAATGGGCAGGATGTGGGGGTGAACTCAAGATGGCAATGCCAAGGCTGTGCCTACCCCTGGGGCTGGTCCCGGGGAGCCTGGCAGCCTTGCACAGAGGCCAGAGCAGCCTGGGGCACCACTGGGATTTGGGTCTTGTTCAGGCCCTGACTGGGTGCTTGCTGGGCGCTCAAGGGAGCTGCTGAGTAGGCATCCAGATAAGGGAGAGAAATGGGGCGCGTCTTCAGGTGTGGAAGGCCCAGAGCTACGCACTGAGCACTCATGTTTTGGTGCTGGAAGGGTGAGGAGGGAGTACGTTCTGCGAGTCAAGGGCTGAGGGGTCCGTGGGGGGCAGGGACCCTGGTCTCTACTGCTGGTGGCCCAGGAAGGCACAGTGGCCCAGTGGCCCCAGCAGGGCAGCCATCCCCAGGTGCCGGTGCCAGCTGCAGGAGGCTTGCGCAATAAACAGGTCCAGGGAAACAAGGAGACAGGAGAAGGGTCGGGGAGTTGAGCTAGAAACGGGGCAGAAGAGGGTCTGGGGGGGCTTTGCTCAGGGTGGGAGGAGCCCTGAGGAGGCGCCCCAGGGAAAGGGAAAGGCTGATATGGGAGCTGAGCATATGGCTGGTGGGGCGTCCCTGGAAGATGGGGCCCAGGGCACCTGTGTGGGCAGCAGTGGCAGGACGGCAGGGGCGGCTCCCCCTGAGGCCAGGAGGGTGGCAGTTGTAAGGCATGGGGAGCCCAAACCGCCCAGGGCCTGTCTTTCAAGGGTGGCTGGGGTGAGGGGGGCGTGAGGAGGGCACAGGGAGGAGTGCTCAGAACAGCCTGGGGAGCAGCGGCCGGCCGAGCTGGACAGGCCTCCTGCTGGCCTCGTGAGTCACTCCAGTCCCAGAGCCCATTTGGGGAAGGAGGAGCCGGACAGCCGCTCTCCCCTGGTGCTGCCCACCCCGGGGACTCTGCCGGCTTGGGGCCCAGCCACCTGTTGCTGTCTTCCCGTCCTCACCTAGGAAATGGGCCCTCCCCCGCCCTCACTCTCCCACAGGGATGCTTGGAGGGTCCCAGCTGGTCCTCGCAGCGAGCCGGGGCCAGCACGCTGGAGCAGTCAGCACGCACGCCTCCCAGCCTGCGGGTCCCTCCTGTCTCTCCTGCCCTTTCCCCATCCCGACTGCTGACCGAGAACACCACTCACATCCCTCTCCCTCCCTCCAGCCGCCAAGACAGCCTCTCCCCTACCCACACCTGCCAGCGCATTCCATTCGCTTCCCTGCCTCATTCATCCCAGGATCTGAGGCACTTGATAACCTCAACCTTTCGTCACCAGGCCAGCTGGGACAGTTCCTTTGATGGGGGGGGGGGAAACTGAGGCCCGGGAGATGGTGAGACTGCCTCCAAAGAGCTCCCAGTGCCTGTCCAAGGCTCAGGCGGTGTGGGACTCCCTCAGGATCCCCCACACCACACCCACCACACGGGGCACTGCATGGGCGCTGTGGGAAGGCTGGCTGCCCAGAGTGATGGGAGGGCTGTGGGGGGTGACCTCGTGGCTGGAACTCTGCCAACCGAGATGGGGAAAGGGAGGCCCACACCTCCTCTTCAGGGGCTCACCAAAGGCAGTGAGGCCAGTGCCAGCCAGACTGCAAGGCCTGGTGCCCCATGGCAAGGGCCAGCCCCCTGGCCTCCTCAGTCTGGCAGCCCCCAGCCAGCTCTGGCTCCTGGCCTAGCCAGGGGCAGGAGCCTGGTGCAGCTGTGAACGCCCCCTCCTCACAGCCTTCCTGCCCTTCCTTGATGGAAACCAAGGCACGGCATACATGGGTCTTCCTCCCTGCACACCCACCTGTGTATGCCATTCCCCTGAAAGGCCCCAGTCCTGTCTCGTCCGCACCCACCTGGGCAGCAGGTGGGAGGAGGAAGTGGACTTGGCACCCACAGGCTGTGGGGGCGGGCACTTGTATAACTGGTTTGGGCCCAGCCTCTGGAGCCCAAGGCTGAGAGACCAGGCTAGCCTGGGGAGGGACCCGAGACCTGAGTCACTGCGCACACGCTGGGCGGGGGGTGGCTCTGTGACTCATGTTCTGAGCCCAGACCCTCACAGCCGGGGGAGGGATGGCGAGAGCCATCGAGTCCTCCCTGCGTCAGACAGCGGGGAGCCCTGCAGGGTTTGCCTTCTCCGGGTGGACAGGCGGCCACCAGGGCAATGCCCATGCCATGGGGGTGCCAGTACCCAGCCAAGAAGAAACGAGGAGCCAGGGGCGCCGGAGGTCAGAGAGGCAGGAAGAGGTGGGAAGGGAGGGGAGCAGCAGCCCACATGACCCAGGGCACCCCAAGCGCTGAGCAGAAGCTGAGGGGTGCAGGGGTGTCTGTAACAGGGCACCTGCTATGCAGGAGAGGCAGGGGCTGCAGGCAGTGGAGGGGGCAGCAGGATGTGGGGGACCCGGGCCCGCCCCCACCCCAGCTGGGTGGAGCTAGGGCTGTGGCGGGACACAGCAGAGCCAGAGAGGCAGGCGCCCCCAGAGCCAGAGAGGCAGGCGTCCCCAGAGCCAGAGAGGCGCTCAGCGGCTGCTTGTCCGAGTGCTTCCCAGGGCCCAGGACACTCTGGCTCTTTCTGTTCTTTCCCCGGCAGGGAGGGAGCAGGCCCTGCTGAGATGGTCCCGGCCCTGCCGTCCCTCAGAACGGCCTAGGGAGCAGTGGCCGGCTGAGCTGGACAGGCCTCCTGCTGGCCTCCTGAGTCACTCCAGTCCCAGAGCCCATTTGGGGAAGGAGGAGCTTGTGGCTTGGCTGGAGGGCTGTGTGTTTGGGGAGTGGGGGGACCAGGTACTGGGAGACACAAAGACTGGGAGGGGTCAGGCCAGAGGGGCCTCCACTTTCTGGGGCACCCTGGAAGCCAGAAGGCAGCTGAGCTCGGCGTGTCCCTGCAAGATTCTTGTGTTCAGACGTGGTTCTAACTACGGCGTCGTGGGGCAGGCAGGGGTGACTTCTCCCAGCCCCAGGCTGGACATCAGGGCTGTTCTGGGCACCCCCTGCCCCATCCTCTTGTGACCTAGGGGTCCCATGAAGCTAGGTCCCAGATGACCCAGCCTCAGCCCCTCCTGTGGGTTCACTCCCGACAGATGACCTGGGCACCTGCTGTCACCTCTCGGAGCCTCAGAGCAATGTGAGGCTAGATGAGGCTTGTCACTGGAGACTGTGCAGGAGCTAGACCGGCAGAGGTTCCTGGAGACGTGGCTGAAAGGCAGCTCCACTCCCTGCTGTCTGGGCAGCCTCAGGTGTGGGCTGTGGTCGGTGGGCAGCATGCAGGCCGGCTGGGTCTGGCAGGTCCAGAGGGGCCCCAGGATGGGGTGAGCGGCAGGGCAGCTGCCAGCCCAGCTCTCATTTGCATAAGAGGAAATGAGGTCGCCCAGCAGGTGAGCTGAGGAGGAGGGGACAAAGACCAATTAAGCTGTCCGGCCTTCCTGATCGTGGCTCCATTGATAAAAGTGTTGGATGCGCCCCTGGAAGCCAGCGTGCCCCTTCGTCTGGGCAGGTCAGGGTGAGGTTGGGTGTGCTCAGCAGAAGGGGCTGACTGCACTGTGCGAATGGAACCTTGATTCAATGGTCCAGGGGATGGCCAGGCTGTGGGGGCGCGGGAGGCGTGCAGAGGCCCCGGGGCTGAGGCCGGCATGCCGGATGTCCTTCCCACTCCTGGCAGTTCGTGTGGGGGGAGCGGGAGAGAGCTCTGACTGGGGAAGGACAGCCCAAGTCTCCCCCAGCAGCCATCCGTGGCCACGGGCACAGTTGCGGGCCCTGACTCTCTCCTGGGGCCCTCCAGGGCTCCCCAGCCCCAGCCTCTCCTGTTGCCCACAGCAGCACTGGCCTTGGGCTCTCCCGCCACCACTCGAGGGCCTGGCTCCCTGCCACCACGCCTTGCTTGTCACCAGCCTCCCAAAATAGCCATTGAAGTGTCGCCTCTGCTCCTGTGCACTTCTGGGGCATCTGGCAAAGAAGGCAGGTTTTGCCCCTGCCCAGCCAGACCCTGAGCTGTGACGTGCAGGCCTCTGAGGCCAGGGTCCCAAAGAGGGCCCTTTTCCCTGGTGCTGGCCACAGGAGCCAGGCATCCCTCCCACACCACACATCCGTGCCTGCTGGCTGCAGGGGCAAGCTGTGGGGCCGGAGCCCAGCCCTGTCCTTTCCCTAGCATTTTCCCAAAGGAAGGGCCCAGTGGTGTGGAAATCCAGCAGCCGGAAAGCCCAAGTATCTGGCGCCCCAGAGCCATGGGTGCTGGGCAGGTGGGGGAGAGTCAGAGCTGCCTTGATGGATTGGTGGGGCAGCAGCACAGGTGGGGTGGATGTGTGCTGGCACCCCCACCCCCACCCATGTGAGCTCAGGGGTCCCACCTGAGAAATGCCCAGACTCTGTACCCAGAGGTGGCCCACTGGCTGTCCTAGTCAGCGCGGCACCACGTCCCTTCCTTGCTCTGGCAGATGGGTAGATGTAAGTGCACGTATACAAGTTTACACGTGTGTGTGCGTGCATGTGTGCGTGTGTGTGTGCGTGTGCATGTGTGTGTGTGCGTGTGCATGTGTGCATGTGTGTGCGTGCACATGTGTGCGTGCATGTGCATGTGTGCGTGTGTGTGTGCGTCAGCGTGTGCGTGTGTGTGTGCGCGTGTGCGTGCATGTGGGTGCGTGCACATGCGTGTGTGCATGTGCATGTGTGCATATGTGTGTGCGTGTGTGTCAGCGTGCGTGTGCATGTGTGTGCGTGGCTGTGTGTGTGCGTGTTCGCACGTGTCTGTGCGTGCATGTGCGTGCATGTGCATGTGTGTGTGCGCATGTGTGCGTGCACGAGTGTGCACAGTGTGTGCATGTGCACACGTGTGTGTGTGTGTGTGTGTGTGTGTGCGCAATGTGGCTGTGGTGAGGAGGGGCGGAGAAAAGGTCTTTCTTTGAACTCAGTGGGAACATACTGGTCTGTGGCTGGCTGTGTTTTCGGGTGCAAGGGCACCTTCCAGGACCCTGACTACTCATGTCTTCACCCTGAGGCCCTGACCAGGGTGGACTTGGGGGCTCCGCTGAGGTCGGGGCAGGACCTGTGCTGCCTGCGTGAACGGCTCACACGTTTGCCGCATCATCTGGTGATCACCTCGGTCTCAGTGCAGGGTCCAACCTCGCCCACCTGCCTCAGGGACCAGAGTCTAGCAGCTGGTAAATTGAGTCTTCCTCAGATGGCATGCTGTATGGGAAGGAGGGCTGGGGCCTCACCAAGAAGGGCCCTTGCAGGCTGTTTAGGAGTTTGCTCAGCTGCTGCGAGGGAAGCTGTGGTGGTCAGGCCTGGAGGCTACAGCCAGGCTCAGTGGGAAGCCCCCAGTGTCCTCCTGCCTCTCCCCGATGGGAGGCGGCTGGCTCAGCTCCCGGGAGGCAATGGTGACAGAACAGACGGCTCCAGGCACCTGTGTTTCCAGGTAACAAGGCCTGCTGGTTCCTTCTAGGGGAATCCCAGGCCGAGTTTCTAGGTGGGGACTCATGGCAGGGAAGCTGATGGGAGAACCAAAGTCACAGGCCTCTGTGGTGGCCCGGCAGGTGGGAAGGTGGCAGAGCAGCCTGAGGGGCAGATCCGGGGCTTTGTGAGTCTCTGGAACAAATCCCGGCCCGAAGCCCTCTTCAAGCCCAGCATGCCGCACCCACTCTAGAAAGTGGGGAGGGGTCCTGCCAGGAGGGGAGGCAGTTTCTGAGGGCCCGCTAAGTGCCAGGCCTGCCCTTGCCCCCGCTGGGGAGGCAGCGTGACCATCCCCATAACACAGCACGGGTGTCCAAGTCTCAGAGAGCCCCTCCCAGGGACACGCACGCCAGGCTTGCCCTTTGGAGCCTCTCCTGACATTGGCCAGTGTGGGAGCTGCTGTTCCTGGGAGGATGCGCCGCCTACGCCAGGTGCCCAGCAGCCTGGCTGCCACACTTGGCACCCACAGGGGCTGCCAGGGCCTGGGTGCCATGGCGAGGGCCAGGGATGGTGACTGCTTCACTGGTTCCTTCATCCACCACTGAGTAAATGTCCTCTGAGGCCCCGGTCCCCAGTCTTTAAGTTACAGACTGTGGGGACGTGAGAGGTCAGGCTTGAGCTGCTGTCAGCCGCTGGAGCCATAGTGTGGCTGAAGGTGCAAGTCGGGGGAGGAGGCGGGCGCCTGGGTCCTGGGACCCTCGCCCTTTGCAGCCAATGCTGTTGCCCGCAGGATTCAGTGCCCGGCCATCCTGGCTGCCCTGGCCACCCTCCTGGGAGCTGTCCTCAGCTTCACCTGCATCCCCGCCAGCACCAAAGGGGCCAGAACAGACGCCCAGGCTCCACCACCAGGTAAGCCCTGCCAGGTATGCCCTGCCCGGATGCTGGGGCAATGGGAGGCATTGGCTAGGCCTGTGTGCTCCAGCCAAGGGGCACGGGGCGGGGGGGGAATCTGGGGGCTGCTCGCACCCTCCTGCCTTCCTTGAACCCCTCCCAGCTACCGACTTCATAGGAGCCAAGTGAGGTGCGGTCGTGAAAAGGTGGAAGTGAGGGTCAGACAGGCGGGGAGATCCAGATGCGGAGGCGCTAGGAGGGGAGGCCCAGAGAGGGCTGGAGAGGACCAGGAGGGACCCCAACAGGATGGGTGGGCCAGCAAGGCTCCCGAGGCTCCAGATGTCCAGGGAGATGTGAGGGTGCTCCGTGAGGCGCACTGATTGGTGGAGGGCAGAGGATGGTCGCGTGGGTCCCAGGAGGAGAGGCCAGGGCTCCCCAGAGGAAATCCCCTCAAGGGTGGCCGCCTGCCGAGCCTGGCCCCTGCACATGGGGCACATGGCAGGGCCCGTGCCTCTGTGCCTAGGGACTAACAACCCAGCCTGGGATGGAGGAACCCACCTGGGGCCATCCTGGGACAGAGGGCTGTGATGGAATTAACCCAGAAGGTCCAGAGGAAGGACTGGGTGGAGCTAGGGCTGTGGCGAGACATAGCAGAGCCAGAGAGTCAGGAGCCCCCAGGGCCAGAGAGGCAGGATCCCCCAGGGCAATGGGCAAGGGGAATTCATAATCCCGGTGGGGGACCCGCAGCACCACGCTCAGAGGTGTCCAGTGGACCAGGGCATGGTGGTGACTTGTGAGCACAGAGCAGCATGGCATTGCCATTGTCCTCCTCTGGGCTGCTGGCCAGGTCACGCTCTGCCCCAGGCCCCAGGCCAGGACCTTACAGGAAGCAGCTGCTAGTCCCTTGTTCAGGGGCTGCTGTGCACAGAGGATGTTTTTCCTGAGTGCTTCGGGGGATTTGGGAGGCCCTAGGCACACGTGGAAGTGTGCTGAGTGGTGGTGCCCACCTCAGGGCTGGGAGCATCACAGCTCTCACACCCACGAGCGAGCAGCACTGAAGCCAGGAGAGAAAGATGCACCCCGGCAGGCAGAACAGGGGCCTGGGAGCAGTGGGGCCTGCAGCCGGGCAAGGGGCGGGCATTGGGACGATGGCCTCCGTGGGCCTAACTGGCCTCTCACTGCCAGGCAGCCCCCGGGCCAGCGTGTTTGACCTGAAGGCCATTGGCAGCCTACTGCGGCTGCCAGACGTCCCAAGGATCTTCCTGGTGAAGGTGGCCTCCACCTTCCCCTCGGGTGAGTCTCAACTGCCGCCGGCCACGGCCAGAGCCCGGTGGAGCTCCAGCTGCGGCCAGGGCCCAGCTCTTCCTCTGACCTGTGCCCTGCAGGTCCACGCAGAGGCAGTGCACAGGCAGGGGCAGGAGGAAGGCAGGAAAGGGTCTTTCCCACCCCCCTGCAGCCCCTCCACACCGTGAACCTGCAGATCCCAGGGCAGAGGACCTGGCTCTCCGCCTGTGGGGACCTGCCCTGGGATCCACAGGGCGCTCCTCAGCTCTCACCCTCATACCCTGTGGCCCCACGTCCTCTCGGGACAGCCTGAGATGCAGGGAAGCAGGTCTGAGTGTCAGCACTGCCTTCTGAAGCACGCCAGCCCAGGGCCCTCGCAGCAGACCCTACGGTGTCATGGACCAGATAGAACAGCGAGCCGTGGACAAGCCCACGCGCAGCCCCGTCTCTGGGATGCCGGGAAGCAGGGTGGAGAACGGCCCTCAACACTCTGACCGCCCCAGCCTCTGTCCCACCCAGCCGCCTGGGCAGCCTCTTTTGATTCTCAAAACTAGAGCCCAAGTCACTAACCTCAGGAACAGGAGCCTTTTTTTTTGAGGCCATTGCACAGGCTAGAGTACAGTGGCATGATCTCAGCTCAGTGCAGCCTCCGCCTCCCAGGTTCAAGCTAGCCTCCTGTCTCAGCCTCCTGAGCAGCTGGGACTACAGGCGTATACCACCACCCCCAGTTAATTTAAATTTTTGTAGAAACAGGGTCTCACTATGTTTTCCAGGCTGGTCTCAAACTCCTGGCCTTAACCAGTCCTCCCTCCTCAGCCTCCCAAAGTGCTGGGGCTGCAGGCGTGACTTTGTGGGCTTTTATAACAGAGGCCCAGGGTGGGTCTTGGGGCCAAATCCTCCCACGTGGTTAGCCCTGGGTCTCCCCATTCCAGAGCCTTCCTGCTCATAGTCCAGAGCTTAGCAACCCCTTGGCAGCGACCTTCCATGCCAGGGATCTGGCAGAATTCCAGGGAAGGGTCTCACTGGCCTGGCTGGCACCACAGGCCCCTCCCTGAACCAGGCACCGGCCAGGGCCCAGACCCCCTGATTGGTCAGGCAAAGGCTGGGGTGCGGTGGTGCTCACCCCTGCTCCTCTGCCCCGGCTCAGGGCTCTTCATGATCATGTTCTCCATCATCTCCATGGACTTCTTCCAGCTGGAGGCTGCCCAGGCTGGCTACCTCATGTCCTTCTTCGGGCTCCTCCAGATGGTGAGTGGCACACAGGGCCTGCTGGGGGCACGGCGGGGGTCTCCAGTGGGTCGGGCCTCTGAGAGTGGACGCTTCTCCTGGTGGAGGCTGGGGAGTTCTCGACCTCCCATCCGGCACATGTCAGGGTCCACAGGGAACCAGGCCAGGGAGGGAGAGCCAGCTGCAGAGATGAGCGCACGGTGAGGACAGTGGACTCTGGCCCCTGATGCAGCCGGCTGGGGTCTGTAGCAGCCCACCTGTCCACCAGCCATGTGACTAGAGCAAGTTTCCCAAATGCTCCCAATCCACCCCATGAGGCCAAAGGGCCACCTTGCAGGGTCCTTGGCAGATGAGGTGACCTGACATGGCAAAGCACTTAGACCAGTGCCAGCCCCTGCGGAGGTTCCACAGGAGCACGATGCCAGCGCTCAGAGGCCAGGCTGTCATTGTAGGTTGCCCTGAAACCCTGGCAGCTCTGACGCAGCAGGGGTCCTGTCTGCCAGCCCCCTAGAACAGCTCAGCTCCTGGGCCAGGGCGAGCCCCCTCCACCGCCAGCTCCTCTGGGCATCTGGACCAGACCCTGGGGTGGTGGGGACAGGTGATGGTGTGCGGCCACCCAGCATGGCTGCCTGACAGCCAGAGTGAGGGAGGGGCTATTCTGGGACCTGCCAGGGTGGGGGCAGGGCTCTCGGCCTCTCTGGAAGCCTGTGGCATTCCTGGCACCTCCAAGCCATCAGCTCTTCAGCCTCTGGGCCCAGGACTAGACTAGTACTAAAATAGCCTGTCCTGGAGAGGCTGAGCCCCACCGTGGGCAGCGAGGGCTTCTGCTCTGAGGGCCGGCGGGAGGCTGCGCCTTGGGGCCCCATCCAAACAGGCCGTGCCCAGCTCACCGCAGGCAAGACCCTCCTCAGACCCTGGCTGAAGCCTGCAGCCAGGATGGACATGGCAGCCCCTGGCCTGTGTCGGGGGCACTTGGGCCTGGCGTGGCTGCAGTGGGGACCCTGCCTGAGACAGACAGAGCTGGGTGGTGACCGACACCCTGGAGACGCCCTCGCAGGAACTGGGCTGGTGAACTGCCCAGGGCCGGGGAAGGAGCAGGGTGAGGCCTGGGGACCCCGACAGGCGGAGCAGCGGGACAGGAGGCTGAGGAGGGGAGGAGGGGCCCGCAGAGTAGCCCAGCCCCAAGTCCGGCCAGGGACAGGCTGCTCAGCTCCAGGTTCAGGTCAAAGCCTGCAAGGCTCCTAAGTTTAAGCTTTTGTTGACTTAATGGGTAAATGGAGACACAACACACCTAGGCGTCTAGCGCTGTGAGCTCCTCTTAGGTGCATTGTACAGAGTGAAATTTGCCAGCTCCTCCTTTAAAAAACTTTTAAAATCCCAAAACACCCTGAGATAAAGCAAGGGTGAAGGTCAGATCTTTACACCGTTAGTGGTTCGGGTGGGAAGCAGCTTCTGCTCTGCCTGGCAGGACGTGGGGAGAGTGGCTGGCTCCCTCCACAGGTTCTGCAGGCTGGGCCTGCCCTGTGGGTGGATACTGAGCCCAGGGACCCTCCAGCAGGGCCACCCCTGCATTCCAGGCACGTTGGCCCAGCGCTCCCTGCTCGGTGGAGGAGCTGAGATGGCCAGATAGGGAGCCTTGCCCTGGCCTGGGAGCTGCCCACGGCCAAGCCTGGCCCACTGAGTCCATCCCTGGGAGCAGACTGCAGCTGAGCCTGTCCCATCAGGTCCATCCCTGGTGTCCCTGGTGTCCCTGGTGTGGGCCTTTCTTTTCTCCCTTGTGGAGAGGAGCCCTGTCTCCTCAGGGACCTTGGAGCCGTCCTGACACAGTGACTGCCGGCGGGGTGGGGAGAGACCCCAGGGGCTCGCAGATGCTAAGAGGCCTTCTCTGGAGAGGGACAGCATAGGCCATTCTGGAGGTCCCCTGCTGTTGGGGCTGCCCACGGTCCAGATGCCCCTCCCTCGCCTCCCCCATCCCCACTAATACCCTCTCTGCCTGGTCTAGGTGACCCAGGGCCTGGTCATCGGGTGGCTGAGCAGCCACTTCTCAGAGGAGGCGCTGCTCCGTGCCAGTGTGCTGGTCTTCATCGCGGTGGGCCTGGCCATGGTGAGGGCTCCCCGCTGTGGCCCACTCCCCTGACCCTCTCACTGGAACAAGGCCACTTTGGTCAGTGCCATCTGTGCTTGGGCTCCTGGCCCCCTCCACACTCCACCCCCACCCAGGGCCAGCTCTTCAGCAGGGGCAGCAGCCAGGGTGGAGAGGGACGGGTAAGGCCCTAGACAGGAGCCTGGCCTCACTCAGCTCAGCCCCCACCTGCCTGTCCCAGGCCTCGATGTCCAGCGTCTTCCACTTCTGCCTCCTGGTGCCCGGCCTGGTGTTCAGCATGTGTTCCCTCAACGTGGTCACCGACAGCATGCTGACCAAGGCCGTCTCCAGCTCGGACACGGGTGAGCTGCGGCCAGCTGGTGGGCAGCCTCCTCCAGGAAGCCCTAGGAAAAGCCCAGTGGGGGTGGGATGGTCTAGGGGCCTGGGGTCTGTGTGGGGTGGGTGGGGTGAGTGGGGTGGTGGGCTGGGGTCTGTGTGGGGTGGGTAGGGTTGGAAGCTGGGGTCTGTGTGGGTTGTGTGAGGTGGGGGCCTGGGCTCTGTGTGTGGGGTGTGTGTGGGGTGGGGTAGGTGGGATGGGTGCCTGGGGTCTGTGTGGGTTGGGTGGGGTAGGGAGGGTGGAGGCCTTCAGTCTGTGTGGGGTGGGTAAGGTGGGGGGTCTGGGGCCTGCAGGAGACTCCTGCCCACCACCGAGTCCAGCTGGGGGCAGGCCAGGGGCCTGGAGGGGCTGCCCAGAGGTGGCGTTTGGCTTGGCTCTGAGAAGCACCTAAGGCCTTGCCTGCCAGGCCCAGAAGCCCAAGGGACTTCTGGGCCCTCCCGCAGCACAGGGGGGTCACGCAAGTGCTCAGGAACTTCCTGAATGAATGAGTGAATGAATGCACACCATTCATTAAATTCAGAAAGTCCCTAGGCCACTTGGGGAACACAGGTCCCCCAGATATAGACCTCCCCATACCCACTTCGGACCTAGCTTGCTTTCTTGAAGCCTAAGAAAGCCCGTCGTGCAATCTGGGGATGCCCTGGTCCCAGCAGTGCCCTGGCTCCTGCCCCACCCCAGGCACGGTATGGGCTCACACTGGCCAGTGCAGGGCGCTTCTGGGTGCTGGCGGAGGTCACAGGTCTCAGGGAGTCCTTTGGAGTCCTGGAGATTCTTCCCTCCCCAGCAGCAGAGCCAGAAAACTCAGGGCACAAGTCTGACCCTCCTTCCAGCTGCCTGTCTGGGAGGTGGCAGCCCAAGGTCTGGAGGTGCAGATGTCGGTGGGCTGCAAAGGATAGGCCTCTTCTCAGGGCTGCCTGGGAACCTTCAAGGCCTTCCGGGACTGTGACTCCACGGTGCAGGGACTGGCGAAGGCTGAGCCAGGAGGGCTTCCTGGAGGAGGTTGGGCCGAATTTTGGAGAGGCCAGGAGGAGGGCACAGGGGAGGAAGGCCTGGAGAGCTGAGGAAGAGGGCTCTGGATGCTGAAGGAGGCCAGGCCCAGGCCACTGGGCCACGTCATGCCCAGATGCCACCGTTGGCCTGGAGGGAGCAAGCACCCGGTTCCCAGCAGCAGCCTGGAAACCCACAGAAGGGGCAGAAACTGCACCCTGTGTCTGCAGGAGAGGCTACTCTTCATGGTCCTCCACGCTGGGCCCTGAGCCCGGTGGGGCCTGGCCAGCTGCTTATCACAGCTGACAGGCCAGAGACTTCCAACTCCAGGAGACCTGGGCTCTGAAGCCCCTGGAGCCAGTGACCCTCTGGGCACAGGACCAGAGGCAGAGAATCCTCCCACCCGGAGTCCTGGGAGGTGCTCCCGCTCAGTGACTGCTGCCCTCCATGCTGCCCGAGTGTTGACAACAGCCACGGATAGTGTCACATGTCTGTCCGTGCTGGGGGTAGCTGGCCAGAGGGCTGCGGAGACAAGGCGTGAGGGACTGACTTAGCTGCTGTGCAGGTGGGGGCCATCTGAGGGTCCTGGGAAGCAGCTCGGTCTTGCTGGGGCTACAGGAGGGGCAGGTGGAGGGGCCCAGTGTGGGCTCCGGAAACCCCTCTGTGGCCCCGTTGGGGGAGTTCCACGGAGCAGTAGGAGCTCTGCAGGATGGGGCTGCTGGAGGAAGGGCTGATGGCCAGGAGGCGCTGTGGGGCAGGGGCATCATGCCCACTCTAAACTCGAGCCCCAGCAGTGTCTAAGGCCAGGCTCGGCCTCCCGACTGCATCACCAGCCCTCAGTGGTGGTGTGTACCCTGGGAAAGAGCCGCCCTGACACCCTGGGCGGGAGGTTCCGGGCCCAGGCTCAGATGCCATCTCCCTTGGCAGGCTTGGCAGGGCGGGGCCTGCTGCCGTGACCTGTGGCCCTGTTCCCAGGCTCCTCCTGCACTTAGAAACTTTCTGGAGCAGGGAAGAGACAGCCCAGTGCCCTGGGAAGCACCCTGTGCCGCCTCCTGCACGGCTGAGTGGTCCTCAGGGAACAGGCACAGAGAGCTGCATTTGCTCCGGAGGCCGGGTGGGTGGCAGGGGGTGGGGGACCGGAGGTTCGAAACCAGCAGGTAGAATGGCCTGAGGGCTGTTTTCGGGAGTATTTCACCAGACTATGAAGGCTCGGACTGTGCCTCCGTGAGGATGGGGGGATTAGGAGTGGCGGGAGGCCATGGCTGTGTCCAGGAAGCGGGCCACTGCCCAGGGAGCTGCTCAGGGCCTGACTCCCCCGACCCACCCTCCAGGGACCATGCTGGGCCTCTGCGCCTCTGTGCAGCCGCTGCTTCGAACCCTGGGACCCACCCTCGGTGGCCTCCTGTACCGCAGCTTCGGCGTCCCCATCTTTGGCCACGTGCAGATTGTAGTCAATACCCTTGTCCTCCTGCTCCTCTGGAGAAAGCCCATGCCCCAGAGGAAGGACAAAGTCCGGTGACCGCTGCCCAGACACAGACTGGCAATAAACTCCTAATAAACCCCTCCGACCTCTTCCGGCCTGGTTTCTGCAGGCTCACGCAAGGCCTGCCTGCGTCCTCCGGGGAGGGATGGGGCCTCCGGACTGGAGGGCTTCCTAGAGGAGGGGGCCCACAGCTGGGCAAAGCTCTGGGGAGGACAGAACCACCCAAATTGGTTCCCAGTCATTAGCGTAGCCCTGAGCCCACTCACAGAGGCACGGCCTGCTGCCACACAGACCCTCTTGCTAACACCCCAAGCAGTGGGGAGCTCCTGCCCAACCCCCTGCCCACAGTGTGCCTGCCCAAGAGCAGAAATAGTTGCTTTAAAAGATCAATCCCAGAACTCTGGGAAACTAAGGCAGGCAGATCACAAGGTCAAGAGATCGAGACCATCCTGGCCAACATGGTGAAACCCCGTCCCTACTAAAAAAAAAAAAAAAAAAAAAAAAAAAAAAAAAAAAAAAAATTGCTGGGCGTGGTGGCTCAAGCCTGTAGTCCCAGCTACTCAGAAGGCTGAGGCCGTAGAATCGCTTGAACCCTCGAGGCAGAGGTTGCAGTGAGCCAAGATTGCGCCACTGCACTCCAGCCTGGCAGCAGAGCGAGACTCCATCTCAAAAAAAAAAAAAAAAAAATCAGGGACCCAAGGCCTTCCTACATGGAAGGGAAATTGGCCTAACTCTGCCGGACGGCACAGCACATACCCAAACCTGATCCTTGAACTAACTGCACCAAGGACAGCCCAGCACACACCCAAATCCTGGTCCCAGAACTCTACCAGGGAGGTTGCCAGCCACCCAAACCCCAGAACTGCACCAGACACACTGCCAGCCACCTGAACCCCAGAACTTCACCAGATGCTGCCAGCCAACTGAACCCCAGAACGTCACCCGATGCTGCCAGCCACCAGAACCCCAGAACTGTACCAGGGAAGCTGCCAGCCAATTGAACCCCAGAACGTCACCAGATGCTGCCAGCCAACTGAACCCCAGAACGTCACCCGATGCTGCCAGCCACCTGAACCCCAGAATGTCACCAGATGCTGCCAGCCACCAGAACCCCAGAACTGTACCAGGGAAGCTGCCAGCCAACTGAACCCCAGAACTTCACCAGATGCTGCCAGCCACCGAAACCCCAGAACTCCACCAGACATGCTGCCAGCCACCGGAACCCCAGAACTGCACCAGACGCTGCCAGCCACCTGAACCCCAGAACCGCATCAGACACACTGCCAGCCACCCAAACCCCAGAACCACACCAGACACGCTGCCAGCCACCCAAACCCGAGAACCGCACCAGACACGCTGCCAGTCACCCAAACCCTGGAACTGCACCAGACACACTGCCAGCCACCCGAACCCCAGAACTGCACCAGACACACTACCAGCCACCCAAACCCCAGAACTGCACCAGACGCTAACACCCACCCGAACCCCAGAACTGCACCAGACACGCTGCCAGCCACCCGAACCCCAGAACTGCACCAGACACACTGCCAGCCACCTGAACCCCAGAACTGTACCAGACACACTGCCAGCCACCCAAACCCCAGAACTGCACCAGACGCTGCCAGCAACCTGAACCCAGAACGGCACCAGAAACACTGCCAGCCACCCAAACCCCAGAACAGCACCAGACATGCTGCCAGCCACCCGAGCCCCAGAACTTCACCAGGGAAGCTACCAGCCACCCAAACCGCAGAACTTCACCAGACGCTGCCAGCCACCCAAACCCCAGAACTTCACCAGATGCTGCCAGTCACTGGAACCCCGGAACTGCACCAGGGATGCTGCCAGCCACCTGAACCCCAGAACTCCTCTGGTGTACCCCTCTCTCAGCCTCTTTGTTCTATAGCTCAGTGGTCCCAACATTTTCTGCCCCAGGGACCAGTGTCATGGAAGACCATTTTTCCACGGATTTGGGTGGGGGAAATGAAACTTTCCGGGTGTTAGATTCTCATAAGGACACCCTCCTAGATCCCTCCCATGCGCAGCTCACAATAGGGTTCTCGCTCCTATGAGAATCTGCCCCTGCCACTGACCTGGCAGGAGGTGGAATTCAGGCGGGAATGCTCACCCCAACACTCACCTCTTGCTTTGCAGCCGGGTGTCCTGATTGCCGGCCAGGCCACCTACTGCTGGCTTCCCAGCCTCCTGACCACAGCACTTCCTGACCCCTCACCCCCAGTCCCCGGCGCTGGGCTCTGGGGAGAAGAACTGGGCATGGGGAGCCGGCCCAGCCACTGTGACCGATTGACCCATCTGGAGAGAACAGGTTCTCCACAGCCTCAGCGAGGGTCTGCAGCTGTCCCCAAGACCATGAAGGCTACCCCTCCTCTCCCTGGGCTACCTTGAAAAGAAACTGTTAAAACGTGGACTCCCCAACTCTTAGAATTCCACTGTCCTCAGAATTTGAGGAATTCCACAATTCCTCCAACTAGAAGCGGCCTCAGAGCTCAGGCCTGATCGTGCCTCTGCTCGAAGCCCCCAGGGGCAAGGCCTCTCCTGACCTCGGACATCCGTCCAGGTGAGGCTCTGGGGGACAGCTGGGAGGTCCGGGAGCCAGGGCAGTGCCCTCAGCTGCTCTTTTCTGCCTCTTGCATGCGCCCCTGCCCCATTTGCATGGGGGCTTCACAAAGTGTGCTGGGAGAAACTTCCTGGCAGGAAATGGTTTCTTCTGCATCTAGCACCAAGACTTCCACAGGCCATGCAGCAAAGGGACAGCAAGGGACAGCTCTCTCCCCGCCCTGACCCCAGACCAGCTAAGCGACTTCGTTGGCCCCATAGCAACACAGATTAGGGCCCGATTCTGGTACTTCTCTGCCTCCCCTACCGGCATCCCTCCAGCCAGGAAGGTTCCAGAAACGAAGGCCCCATCATGGGGCAAGGAGTCATGCCTGTGCCTCTCATCAGCTCCTCAGCTTGTTCATCACCAGGAGCCCTTCTGGGCAGGGGACACACTTCCTGAGCCCTGTCTCGGACCCTCCTTGTCTTTCAGAGAACGCAGCCAGGGAGGGCAGCAGCCATGCTGCTCTGCTATCTCAGCAAGAGGGGCTCAGGCCTCTCCATCTCAGGGTCCTGGGACAGCACCTGGACGTGCAGAGACCTCTGCCTCCTGCCCCAACATCAGAGACAGCCCAGAACTCTCTCTTGTTCCCTCAAAAGCAAAGGTGACCCTGCCCACCCCACACTGCGGGCACAGGCCAGGAGCGCTGGCAGCAGGCAGCCAGAGGGCTGAGGGTTGCCCTCGGGCCTGGTGCCAGGTGGTGTGTATGGAGGAGGGGCTGCTGGGGAAGGTCCCCCACCACAGGCAGCAGCAGGGCCATGGGCCACCACCCTGTCCTCCCCGGCTCAGCTCCCCAGGACCCAACAGGGAGCGGAAGGTAGCCAGGTCAAACCCCAGGGCACTTCCTGGCCTCTGGGGAGGCTGCTTGGAAGGAGGGTGTGGACCAGGCCCAGCAGATGACACGATTCATTTATTCATTCAAAGCCGGTTGCCAGCGCCTTTCACACCAGCACGGCAGGACTGGATCAGGGTGACCTGCCCTTCCCTTCCCGGGCCTCCACCCCCGCCCCAGCAGGAATCTCACTGAACCACAGCCGGATGGTAGAAAAGTGAACTGACCAAATTTATTTGCGATGGGCGTATCAATGCAAAAACAAGGTATCAAGACTATAAAATATGTGGCTACAAAGAATCAGCGAAATAAATACATAGATATTAGATAGTCCAATAACTTAAGGCGCCCGTGCTGTGGGGCGAGGATCTGCGCGCTCGGCGAGACGTTCTGCTGCTGCAGGGTTGGCGAGCGCGGGCTGCGTCGGGACCCCGGTCCTGCTCGTCCACTGTGCGGCCCTGTGGGAAAAGGACTGGGTCAGGGGGCTGCGCCAGGGCCGGTCGGGGTCCAGCCTCAGGGGCCCCGAGGCCCCGGCGCGAGGGGAGCAGCGCGATCGCGGGGCGCCGGGTCCCCAAAGAGCTGCAGAGCCCCGCCCCGCCCCCCGCCCCGCCGTCGGGCGTGGAAGTGGCTTTTCCCCAAGGACCCCGACCCGGCTATCGGGCGCGGGCCGGCACTCACCGCGGCGGGCTCATGGCGTGCGGGGCTGGGGCTGCGGGGAGGGGTCCGAGGGCTCGGAGGGCTCGGAGGGCTCGGAGGGCGCAGCGGCCTCGGCGGGTGCTGCGAGTGCGGCGGGCGCGGGGCGCTCCTGGCGGCTGCGAAAGCCCTGCAGGGCGCGGCGGTTCTGGAAATCGATGAGCGCCAGCGCGATGGCCGCGTTCCAGCAGCTCTCGCCCGCGCAGCGGAAGTCGATCTCCTTGCGGTCGGTGGTGACGATCGTGAAGTACACGTACTTGCCCGTGCGCTCCACGCAGTCCACCTTCAGCAGCGAGTGGAAGCGCAGCTCCTTGGGGCGCGCGCGGGGGCTGGCGGGGAACAGGCTCAGGCGGTCGGAGGTGAGCACGCCGCGCTTCTTCTTCCAGAGCTGGAACAGGCTGTCGCTGCGCTTCTCCAGCTCGCCCTCGCGCAGCACCTCGTCCGGGGACTTCATGGCCGGCCGGGTTCGAGACTGGGGGCGGCAACACGGCGGCGACGAGGGCGGTGGCGGCGCCGGCTCAGCGCCTCGTGGCCCCGGCGCGGCCTTTATAGCGCCCCTCCCCGCCCCGCCCCGTCGGGCCCGCCCCGGCCCGCCCCGACCCTCGAGCCACCGCGCCCGCCTGCGCCCCGCGCGCCCCGGGCCATCCCCTCCCCAGCCCGTCCGGGCCCGCACGTCGCGTCCTCGCCACGGTCAGTTCCCGGCCGCCCCCTCCGGTCTCGGAAGCCCGCGCTCCTCTTGTCCCCGATGCCCCAGCGGTCCGACCCCGTGGGGTGACATGAGGTCCCGCCCCGCCCGGGCGCTCGCCCGCACCGTCGCGCAGGCCGGCCCCGCGGAGGAATGCGCTGCAGCCAGCCCTGCCCGCGGTGACTCACGCTGGGGAGCCCCAGGAAGCACCCGCGGACCCGGGGTCGGCCCACGGTGGGGAGACGGCAGGGACCAGAACCCCACCCGCCATGCACCCGAGGGCCAGCCCTGCCGTTCTAGGGCTGCTGGGGCGGAAGGAGGGTCGAGGCCCCCTTCCTTCCCTCAAGCCCTGTCCGCTCCGTCCTCTTGGGGCGGGGGGCGGAGGAGTCTTCCCATAGACCCTCTGAGGAACCGAGCTCCCAGCTTGCCACCCACGGGCTGCGCCCGGAACGACCTCCTCTCTTAGCCTCGGTTTTCCCTTCTGTGAAATGGGAACAGTAGCCTCTGCTGGGTTAGGTAACACATGGAAAGGGCTGGAACAGCAACCCGTACAGTTCGGTCAATGGGAAGGGAAGACGAAGGTCCCTGCGCCCTCGTGATGTCCCAAACTGGGGGACCGACTGCTCCCACCGCGCCCACGACCCGGACCCGAGAGGAGTCCCGGGAGCCGAGGGGTCCGGGCTGGGATCAGCCTGGGGGCGAGGGGCGGCGGGGGCGGCTGAGTCATCGCTTTCCAGCTGGGTAGACGGGCGTTTTATTTACCCTCTTCCTTTAAAGGGTTTAATAGACAGGAAGCGAAAGCCGGCTCTTCCCGGGTTCCCAGGGGTGGGGGTGGAGCCGGCCGAAAGGACCCCGGGACCCCGGCTGCCCCAGGGCCGCCACCTCCCCGCGCCCCCCGCCCCAGCTCTGCCCTGGGAAGGTTACAGCAGGAAGTCCCGCCTCTGGGGTCGGAATTGGCCTCAATGGCAGAGCCCACGCGAAATGAAAACGAGAGTCTCCTGATTCAAAATTTACTTAAAAGGTCAAGACAGTGGCCGCAGATCTTAAAACTCAGACCTGGGACCAGCCCTGCCTCTGCTGGCCCTTCAGGGTCGCTGTGAGGGATAAGGAGGCAGCTGGCTCAGAGGAGCCCCCGGACCAGATGCAGGGGGCAGCTGCCCGGTGGTCCCACCTGTGTGGCCAGGGGACCTGGCTGTGGGCAGGGGCGTTGTGTGGAAGGGCAGCGCCGGCAGAGGGCAGGGTCGGGCTGTGCCAGGCACTTCCCTTCCTCCCAGCCCCGCCTTGGAGAGACACCTGCCTGAGACCTGCAGGTCAACACTGCCCCCTACCTGACACCTGTCCTTCAGCCGGGCTGGGATCCTGTGGGGTGAGGGAGCAGCAGGTAGGGTGGGCGGGTGAGGGGAGACTAGTCTTCGGCGGGGAGAGGGGGTTCCAGCATTGGCCGGGAGAGGCTGCCGGAGGGATTCGGACTCGTGTTTCTTCTTTCGCTGCTGCAGGGCGCTGGGCTGCTGGGCAGTGGGGCCTGGGCAAGAGGTGTTTTGGGGCTGTGGAAGAGCAGAAGCAGCCAGCGGCAGAGTGATCTGTCACTGCCCGAAGGAGCCACTATGACTTGCAGGTACCCATAGGTGTCTGGAATACCCCCAGGCCCGGCAGCCTGCCCATCCCACCCAGGCGCCAGCCTGTGGAACCTCGGCTCCAGGAAAACCCCCAACACTCGGCCTTGCTTAAGCACCTATTGTGTGCCTGCAGGCCTGGCTGGTGCTGGGTCCCCAAAGGAGGGAAAGGAGTCCCTCTAACCCTCAGAGGCACAGCAGGTACATGAGGATGGGGATGGGGGTCAGGGGGACAGCTGGGAGGACTCTGTGGGGAGGGCATGCCCCGGAAGGTCTCCAAGGAGACCTTGAAGGGCCAGTCGTGCCTGCATGCCACCACTGTGCCCAGCCTCCACCTAACCCAAAGAACCCCTCAAAGTGGGCATCCCAGCCCCCGTTCCACAGAGGAAGAAACTGGTTCAAGATGGAGAGGGCCTTAGGGAAGGGACAGAGGACAGGCGGGAGCAGACCAGAGGCTGGAAGAAATGAGGGGGAGAACACGGGTGTGGAAACCAGGTGAGGCCAGGTGAGGTGAGCTCCCCAGCCCCGCCCAGCTCCTCTCTGGCCTGTACCCCAGGGGCCCTCTCAGGGGAGGCTGGGAAACTCACTCCCCTGAGGGCAGGAGCTGGGAGACCAGGAGGCAGGGGTGGGCAGCTTCAATTCAGAGGCCCCACCCTCCTGGCCTCCCTAGGGGGTGTCCTGCCCATTCAGCCCCTCTCTGCGATTCCCTTCACAGGTGATGTCAATACCTGGGGGCTGTGGATGGCCCTTTGGAGGCTGCTGGAAATCAGGTCCAAGCCCTGGAGGGGAGCAGATGGCCAAGGCCAGGCCTCCCCAGGCAGCTTCTCTGCCCACAGTCCCTGCCCCAGGGGCTCAATCGTAGTGGCCCTGGCCTCCCCAGCAGCAGCTAGACACCCTGGGACCCTGCTTGGCCGAACCAGCTGAACCGGGTTGCGAATGTGGGGGCTGGAGGGAGCCAGCTTCAAGCCCCACCAGCCCTGGACCAGCAGATGACTTCAGGAGCCCCCAGGGCGTCTGTATGTTCCTGGGCAAAAATAACTTACAGCCTCAGGAGGTGAGAGGCGCTTGGAGGAAACCATGGCCACCTGGCAGGTATTTGCAGGCAGGGGCCAGAGCCAGCTCCCGGCTGCCGCCCCCCCCCCCCCGTTCTCTCTGCGCCCACCGTCCACCCGAGGGCTTGATCACCACCACTGACGCTGCCCCTGCCCCTCCGAGCCACCCACCCTCTGCCAGCACCCCCCAGCCTTCCTTGCCTGAGGCCTGAGCCTCACCTGGTCCCACCTGCGGCTGAGTGGTGCCCCCAACAGGAGTACTGGCCCCAGCTGCAGATGAGGAAAGTTGGCTCAGGGGTGCAGCGGCCTGTCGGGGTCACATTGCCAAGGAGGGGCCTTATCCCCAGCCCCAGAGCAGGCTTGCCTGAGGGTGGCCTCTGGAGGATGAGGACTGTGATGCCCACTTCCTAGGTTGGGGGAGGGGAGAGGCAGCAGAGTGCTGGCATGGGCACACCACACGAGGGTCTTCTGAGGAATGTCCCTCCTAGGGCCATTTCATACATGAGCCCGGAGCCTTCAGCACGGCAGAGATCGGAACACGATGTGGATCTAGCTGCACCCCCATGGGAACTGCATTGTGAGTGGGTTCTGGGCCCCTCATCCTGGGGACGGAGGAACCACGGGCCGGAGAGACACCAGGGCCAGGCGCCCGCGGGGCAGTCAGCGTGGCACTGCCCCACGCGAGCTCTGCGTGGTCATCTCTGCCTGTTGGGGCTGATTTCTTGGGTTTGCAGGGAACACGGGGTGGGGGTTTCAGAAAGGTGGTGATTCACTCAGGTTACACAGCGGCCAGTGGGGCCACATCTGCCAATGCCCGGATGCTGCAGCGCCCTGTGGCCAGGGGCAGGAAACAGCGCTGATGTTCTGTGACTGCTTCTCAGGATGGGGAGGGGGCTGTGCCTGGAGTTGGTGGCGTCAGGCAGCACCAGTCCAAGCCAGGTTTACTAATATTTATCCGACGGGCCACATCCGAGATTCACGCGGAGCCTGAGCCAAGGGACCCACCCCAAGGCAGGCACTGGTGTCCAGTCCGGGTGCCCAAACATCTGGCCTGGGACACTGGCTGCCCTGTCCAGCTGCCTGGCCCCTTGGCACCGGAGCCCAGCTGCGCGAGGCTGTCAGCAGCTGGGGCAAGATGCGGGCACCTCTCCGAAACTCCCTGAGTGAGGTCATTTCCTTGTGGTGACGAGGCCAGGCCCTCCAGGCACTTGCCCAACGAGCCTGGCCATCCTGCCAGCCTGTGAGGAAAGTGTGTGTCACAGGGCCCGACCCAGGTGCCTGGGGCTTGGCACCGCCCTCTTGTGGGCAGGGTTGCTCAGGGACAGCCTGCGGAAGGGCCCACTGCTCTCCAGTTGGGAAGGCCCACCCCTTGCTCCTCTCACCTCCTCCCAGAAG
Organism: Saimiri boliviensis; assembly: GCF_048565385.1. Taxonomy (NCBI): domain Eukaryota; kingdom Metazoa; phylum Chordata; class Mammalia; order Primates; family Cebidae; genus Saimiri; species Saimiri boliviensis. Next base: position 132,029,555 of record NC_133454.1, read on the forward strand.
CCCTCTCAGATTACCAGGGCAAACTCTGAGGCCTGCCTGCTGCCAATCACATACTGCCAGGCTGTGGGTCTCCAAGCCTCCACCCACACGAGCCTGGGGAGGCTGGGGGAAGACCCAGACTGCCTGGAGCTGCAGCCCCTGAGCAGGTGCCACCTCACCTGAGCCCAACGTGGCCCATGCACCAGGGCCTGTGACTCAGGTCTGCTCTCGATCTATCTCCTCCCATCCGCAGCCTGAGGAGTGAGCGTGCCTGAGGCAGGACCCACCTGGTTTTCAGGCACCTGCCGTCAGCCTGCCCTTGACCTGGCGGTGTTCCCTGTTGCTGTGTCTTTCCTGAGCTCTTCTGATGGAGTCTGACACGCAGGTCCTGCTTTGCAAGGTGTTGGGAACTGGATGTGAAACCCAGAACACCCTTCTCCTTGGCCCCTGACGAGCTCCTATTTATCTCTCAGTAACCTGCTCAGAAGCTATTATCAGCTATTGTTAGCTTCTTAAATGCAGTGACAATGTTTATTCTTTGGGACCCCCAGGGACCAGCCCAGGCACTCAGGAAATGATTTGAAAACTGGGAGCTGAAAAAGCATCCTAAGGCCGGGCTCAGTGGCTCACGCCTATGATTCCAGCAAGTTGGGAGGCCAAGGTAAGCAGATTGCTTGAGCCCAGAAGTTTGAGACCAGCCTGGGCAACATAGCAAGACCTCCCATCTCCACCAAAAAAAATAAATTAAATAAATAAATAAATAAATAAATAAATAAATAAATTAGCCAGGCATGGTGGCATGCACATTATAGCCCCAACTATTTGGGAGGCTGAGGTAGGAGGATCACTTCAGCCCAGGAGGTCGAGGCTGCAGTGTGATCACTCCACTGCACTGCAGCCTGAGTGACAGAGCAAGACCCTGGCTCAAAAAATAAAGGTATCCATGTCATTGCCCAAAAGACCCCCTCTGCACGGACCACAGAACGTGGTGCAGACTGTCAGCTTGAGCATAAGACCTGACAGCCCCCGGCCGCCTCGGGTGATTGGGAGTCAGGACCGGCAAGCTGAGGGGGGCTGTGAGGCAGAGTGGGGCCTCCGTCAGGCTGGTGTCACCTCCACGGGGCTGCTTGTGGGTGGTCCTGGAGCCTCCAGAGGTTGGGAGATGGGGCCAGGACGCAGGAAGCTCAGGGGAGGGCCCTCTCAGCAGTCACTCACAGATGGGAAAGAGCAGCCACCATGACTGCCCTGTGCCTGGCTTGCGGGGACACCTCCAGAAGCTTGAAGGAGTGAACCAGTGAACAAAGGAACAAACAAAATGCAGGAAGGGAGAGAGGCAGGACTGAGGTGGCCCATGCTTTGCCCAGGACTCAGATTGCAGAGTTGAGAGGGCAGCCTTCTCCCAGCACAGAGACTGCATCTGCTGCCCACCCTCCCGGCTGGAGCTTCTCATTTGGCAGGACTGGGGGAGCCCTGGGAGGTGTTATGTCATTAATTCTTTCCAACATTAAAAAAATTGTTAAAAATAGGCCAGGCGCTGTGACTTGTGCCAGTAATCCAGTGCTTTGGGAGGCCCAGGCGAGAGGATTACTTGAAGACAAGACTTCAAGACTAGCCCGGGGAAGACAGCAAAAACCCATCTCTCAAACAAAAACCTACCAAAAATAGCAACCAACTGTTGATGTAAAAAGTAAAAAAGGCTCAAATCATTTCAGAATTGATGCTGGGTGTGGTGGCTCATGCCTGTAATCCCAGCACTTTGGGAGGCCACGGGAGGCAGGTCATTTGCAGTCAGGAGTTCGAGACCAGCCTGGCCACGTGGTGAAACCTCATCTCTACTAAAAATACAAAAAGTAGTAATAATAATCAGCCGAGCATGGTGGCAGGTGCCTGCAATCCCAGTTACTTGGGAGGCTGAGGCAGGAGAATTGCGTGAACCTGGGAGGTGGAGGTTGCAGTGAGCCAAGATTGCACCACTGCACTCCAGCCTGGGCCACAAAGCAAGACTCTATCTCAAAAAAAAAGAAAACAAAATTGAGTGCATCTCTCTCACGTCCCCACCTAGGGCCGTTCTCATCCTTTTTTGTCTGTCTGTCTGAGATGGGGTCTCGCTTATTGCCCAGGATGGAGTGCAGTGACACAATCTTGGCTCGCTGCAACCTCCACCTCCCAGGCTCAAGCGATCCGATCACTTCAGCCTCGTGAGTAGCTGAGGAGACAGGTGCGCACCAGCATGCCCAGCTAATTTTTTTATATTTTTGTAGAAACAGGGTTTCGCCATGTTGCCCAGGCTGGTCCTGAACTCCCGAGCTCAAGCAATCCACCCATCTCAGCTTCCCAAAGTGCTGGGATTACAGGCATGAGCCATTGAGCCTCGCCTTTTTATTATTAATTTTTGAGGCAGGGTCTTCCTCTGTTGTCCAGGCTGGAGTGCAGTGGCACAATAATGGCTCACTGCAGCCTCGACCGCTTAGGCTCCTGAGCCTCCCACCTCAGCCTCCTGAGTAGCTGGGAGGGACTACAAGGCCCACGCCACCACGCCTGGCTAATTGGCATATTTTTTGTAGAGATGGGGTCTCACTATGTTGCCCAAGCTGGTCTCGAATTTCTGGGCTCAAGCAATCCCCCTGCCACATCCTCCCAAAGTATTGGGGTTACAGGTGTGAGCCACTGTGCCTGGCCTCATCCTTTTTAAAAAGGCATTTACATTTCCTTTAACACATTTTTTTTTTTTTTTTTTTTTTGAGACGGAGTCCCATTCTGTCATGCAGGCTATAGTGCAGAGGCATAATCTCGGCTCACTGCAACCTCCGCCTCACGGGTTCAAGCAATTCTCCTGCCTCAGCCTTCCAAGTAGCTGAGATTACAGGCACTCACCACCACACCCAGCTAGTTTTTGTATTTTTAGTAGAGATGGGGTTTCACCATGTTGGCCAGGCTGGTCTTGACTCAAGCGATCCGCCCACCTAGGCCTCCCAAAGTGCTGGGATTATGGGTGTGAGCCACCACGCCCGGCCTCCTTTAACGATTAAATATGGGATTGCCCTGTGGTCCAGCAATTCCACTTCGCATTCACATGCTCACAAGAACTGAAGTAGAGTCTCTCTGAGAGATCCACACACACCCACATTCTCACGACTCACAGGCGTCAGGCATCCACGGACAGATAGGCACCCACGATGGGATCTACCCACACAGTGGAATAGTCACAGCCTTAAAGTAGACAGGAATCTTCACACAGGCTACAACTCAGATGGACTCTGAGGGCACTGTGCTGAGTGAAGTAAGCCCTCAGGGGACAAAGACTGAATGATTCCACCTGCACAAGGTCCCAAGAGTCGTCAGATTCAGACAGGTAGGAGGGCAGAGGCCAGGGCTCGAGAGGGGAATGGGAAGTGAGTGGTTAATGGGGATGGAGTTTCAATTTGGGAAGAAGAGAAATTGTGGAGGCAGATGCTGGTGACAGATGCACAAGTGTGAACATGCTTAGTGGCACTGACCTGTGCACTTTAAATGGTGAAGATGGCAGCTTTTGTGATGTGCCTGTACCACAGTTTCCAAATGCGCTTCCATCTGAGTGTCCATGCATGCAGGGGCATGTTGCATCTCTTCCTGTGTCCGGGCCATTTCTCAGGAAGCCCCCCACCCCTCCCTCATTCTGTGGAATCTTCCATGTCTCAGCCACCCCTCGAGATGAATGGGCTTGGGCTGGGTCCCCTGTTGCCATCATCATACACGGCACTGCCTTCCTGCACACCAGACGTGGCACTGCTGGGCTAGCGGGGTCCCCAGATGTGTAGTGACTGCCAAGAGGACCCCCAGCGGGGCTGTGCCTATTCACCCTCTCCCCGAGGGCTGCAGTGCCAACGTCACCACAGCCAGGCCAATGGTGGGCACTCTGTACTTCTAAAAAAAACAGTCAACCTGGGCTGAGCACCATGACTCACACCTGTAATCCAGCACTTTGAGAGGCCAAGGCGAGTGGATCACTTAGGTTCAGGAGTTTGAGACCAGCCTGGCCAACATGGTAAACCTCTTGTCTCTACTAAAAATAGAAAAAATTAGTCAAGTGCGGTGGCATGTACCTGTAATCCCAGCTACTCGGGAGGCTGACGCAGGAGAACGGCTTTGCCCTGGGAGATGGAAGTTGCAGTGAACCGAGATGGTGCCACCGCACTCCAGCCTGGGCATACAGAGTGAGATCCTGTCAAACAAAACCAAAAGCAATCGCGTCGAAACCTGGTGTCCTGTCTCCATGCACATCTCTGTCCTGGGATGGGGCGGCCGTCTCTCCAGGTGTCTGTGGCCTTTGGCATGGCTCTTTCCCCTCTTCATATGCTTGGGTCTGTTTGAAAGGCCCCTTTCATAGGCTGAATGGTGGCCCCCAAAAAGACGTATCCACGTCCTACTCCCCAAAACCCATGGATGTGACCTTTGATGGCAAGAGTGAACATGAGCTCAGTGGCTAGGGTGTGAGGGAGACAAGGCCCCTGAGAGCTGGAGCTCACCCTGGACTCCCCAGGTGGGCCACTGCATGTGCCTCACAAGGGAGAACCATGGAGCAGCAGGCACAGGGGGAGGGGCCTCATAGGACAGAGGCAGAGATTGGAGGGAAGTGGTCACAAGCCAAGCAATGCCTGGAACCCCCAGATGGCGAGGAAGGGTCCCTGTGTAAGGTCTGGTGTTCTGGTCCTTGGGGGGGGGGCAGTCCGATGTAAGGGGGGCAGGTTGAGACCCAGGGATGGCCTCAGGCCCTCGATGGCGGCCCCCACGCTAGGGCAGCAGACCCTATTGACTCTGGCCAGCACCTGTGCCCGAGGCCCCATCTCCAGACATCGCCTCTTGTCCTCCCGGCCCTGCACCCGCCTTGCTCAGTGAGGCACTGTCCTTCTACCTCAACTGGCTCCAGCCAGGCGGGCCCTGGTGAGGGCCGGTGTGGGCAGCCATGCCCAGGGTCTGGGTTCCGAGGATGTGAGGCTTCTCCCCACGTCTCAGATGCAGAAACCAAGACCTAGGGAGATCTGGAAACTTGATGGACACCACAGGCTTCTTGAGGAGCCTGACAAGGGTGACCTGAGTGGGTCTGCCGAGTGGTGTCCTGGACAGTTGTAGCTGCCCCGTTTCTCCTGGCTGGGCTGGGCCAGGCTGTTGGGTTGTCATGGAAAGTAACATCCGGCTGCCTCCCTCAGAGCCGAGTCAGCATCGCCAGGATGGCCCAGTGGTTGGCACCTTGGGGACAGCCTGGCAGGCGGGGCCTCCCCGAGGCACAAGGTGACCTGGCCTCGGCAGGAGGCATCCAGGCCTCGCCCTGCAAGCTCTGGGCCCTGGCTTCCGTCCTGAGCCTCGGGTCTCTGTCTCTTACATGGGGAAGGTCCCAGGTGTGTGAGGTGCCTGGAAATCCACACCAAATCCAGCACGTCGGCTCAGCCAGGGCCAGCCTCAGGAGGCGCCCTTCCCAGAGGCCCTGCCATTGGGGGCCACTGCTCACCAGTGTCTCCCAGTGGGCAAGACCCACACAGCTGGAGCTGGGGTCCCTCAGACCCTCCAGTCCACATGGGGATACTCCCAGGGGCAGGCTGTTCTGAAGGCTTCGGGGCAAAGCCCAAAGTCCACCACGCCAGGTGAAAGGGAGCCGCAGGCCTCTGCCCACAGCAGCCCCTTGTGCAGGCCCAGGGCTCCTTCAGGGCACCGCAGCTGCGGGTGGCTGAGTCTGAAGCAGTCTTCTCCCACGGCTGCCCCAGACTGTTCCTCTCATGCTCACTGGTTGCCCAACCCTGAGCCCGGACTCAGAGCCAGGCAAACCGAGAACCCACCAGGGCAGGTCAGACGTTGGAAATACCAGGGGCTCCACCTACCCACCCTGGCTGTCCCCTGCCCAACCTACCCCTGCCTCCCACCTCAGGGGCAAGCTTGGATCCTGGCAGGCCAGGCTGACTCAGCCCACCCAGTGATGGGGTTGGGGGCGGCCGGGGCATTTTGCGGGAGGGACAAGATGGGTGGGTGGCAGGAAGCCCTGGACCTGGGCCTTAGGGAAGGAGGCTCTGGTCCCAGGAGTGGCCCTTGGGCCTGGAGAGCTTTGCTAGGCAGCAGGACGGGAGCAGGACGGGAGGTCCGCTTGGTCCCAGCTCCACAAAAACAGGAGCCATGAGCCTAGAGAGCAGACTGGCCAAGTAGGGGGACCGGGGGTCACACCACCCGAAGACCCGCACGCAGGCAGCTATGGACGAGGGGCTCGCGTGGCCCTACCATCAGCAGCAGCCGTCAGGTTCTGAGGAGACACAGCTCCCGACTCAAGGGAAAAGCCAGAAGTTTAAGTGGAATCACCCTGTTCTGGGGGCTTTTGAAAAATGAGCTTCAGGCTGGATGCAGTGGCTCATGTCTGTAATCTCAGGACTTTAGGAGGCAGAGGCGGGCGGATCATGAGGTCAGGAGCTCAAGATCACCCTGGCCAACATGGCAAAACCCCATCTCTACTAAAAATACAAGCATTAGCCCGGCGTGGTGGCGCACATCTGTTCATTCCAGCTACTTGGGAGGCTGAGGCAGGAGAACTGCTTGAACCCAGGAGGCGGAGGTTGCAGTGAGCCAAGATCGTGTCACTGTACTCCAGCCTGGGCAACAGAGCGAGACTCTGTCTCAAAAAAACAAAAACAGAGCTTCATTGACAGCTAATTTACATACATCCAAATATACCCATTTTTGAGGTAACTCAATGAGTTCTGACAAAAGTACACACCTTTGTAACCACTTCCATCACTCTAAAGGGTTCTTCGGTCAGCCCCCTCCGTCACCCTCCACCCCCGCCTCCCAGGCAGTCATAGCTTTTCGGGCTCTAGAACCACACAGAAACGGCCCCTCCAGCCGCCATCCTCAGTGCCTGGCTATTTGCCATGCAGATTCGTTCCCTCCTTGCCCAGAAGCACCCATGTGATGGCAGCCAACAGAAGCGTCTGAGCCACCAACGCAGGGGGTGCCCTGCCTCCTGCCATCTCCTGGGCTGCTCCCCAAACTCCTGCCCTGATCTCAGCGTCACTGGTTTGGAGTCTCAGTTCCCCCACGAGGTGAAGAGCCACAGGGAGCCCCTTGGCTCCCAGGACCAGGAAGGGAGCAGCCACCCTTTACCCAGACGAGGCCGGGGTGCTGCCGGAAGCCCCTTCCCAGCTGCCTTCCAGATGGCGGACCTCTCAACTGCTCAGTGACTTTGTGACAACTGGTCTCTCACTGAGGTCCCTGAGGTGACAATGGCCTGGGCCTGGGATGGTTCCTGGGCTCCGTGGGCACTGGAGAACCACCTTCCCCTTCCTGAGACCCTGGGGAGCAGGCAGGACACTGTGGCCATGCAGGGGTGACAGGCCAGAAGTGCTGACCCTGGCAGGGGAGGCTGGGCTCCTGGAGGCACCACCTGCACCCTGGGACCTCCACACTCTCCAGGCTGCACATGGAGGTCCCGCACCCAGATGCCCCTGGAACTGGGCAGCATCCATAAACCATGCACCCCCAAGGTCAGACTCAGCGGGGGACACAGGAGCCCAGTTCTATGAAGGATGCATGCAGGGTCCTCACACACCTCTCACTCAAAAGGGAAAACCCAGATGCCCCAGAGGCCACAGTATTATCCCTTCCCCGACCTGTGCACATCTTAAAACCGCCCAGCTGGTTGTGAGGGGCGCTCCCTGCACTTGGGGAACCCTTCCTCAAAAGACACTCCAGACGCCCAGCACAGGGCAGGGTGCAGGGCTTGGTCTCTGCAGCTGAAGGCAGATCACTGTAAAATGGCCCCTTCCCCTTGGATTATGGGGTCTGACCCGGAGCAGACCAACTAAGGCCAGGGTGCTGCTCCCCTAGGTACTTCGTAGGATGGGGACAGAGGAATGGGAGCAGGAAGCATGGCCATCAGGCCCGGCAGCCCTTAGGGGTATGTTGGAAGTGTGTCCAAGCCTGCACCTCCCTTCCTGCTGCTCCCAGGGAGAAGGCAGCCTATGGGTGAGCTGGAGGCAGCAGGCCCGGGGCAGCCACATGGGGAGCAGGGAGCCCGCTCCACAGCTGCCTTCTCATGACGCCTGCCGTCCGCCAGGGGGCGCTGCCAGGGCTGGGATTCCCGCAGCCAGGTCAGGAAGAGCCAGCGTGGCAGGTGTCTGAGCCTCCTCTCACTGGGGATGGATGAGACACGGGGGAAAACCATCGAGCAGCAGACTCGACACGGGCTTTATCAGTAAGTTCTCCTCTTGGAGCCTTCTGGAGCTACAAGCCGTCGTCCCACTAACTCTGAGAAATGAACCCCTCTTGGGGGCAGGAACAAAGTCTTTCACGGGACCACAGTGAGGCCGCCTGCATGCAGCAGCGACTCGGGTGTAGAGGGGTGGCTACAGCGGCCTCTGCCTGAAACGGGGCTTTCAAAGCCTCAGAAAACAAACTGTACAGTCGGTCCTGGAGCCACCAAACCCAGGGCTCAACAAAGTCCAGCAGGGTGTGCCGCACATCCGAGCCGCTGGAGAGGAGCAGAGGGTGCCCCCGCAACCTCCCCACCCCGCTTCCCCCGCCACATTCCCCTATAAAGAATCACAGCACAGCGTTGACTCCAGGTTTCACAACTTTTAATAGAATACTCTTAACTATTCTGTACAAATTGAAAACACTGTATTGAGTTACAAATGTGTTCTAAGGTTAGGCTGTGCGGACACGGCCATCCCCGGCTGCCGGAGAGCGCCACCACCCACTGGAAACCCCACCCGCCAGCCGCCAACAGGTCACACCAAAGCCAGGACCCTCAGACAGGATGAATGGTGGGGCCGAGCAATGGGGCTCCTGAGAAAGCAGGACTTGACGCTCATACGCTCAACTCAAACACAGGGCTTCCTTCCCAGCCCAGCTCCCCGCCGGAGACGACCACCAAATGCCGGCTGCGGCAGCAGGGCGGCGCCTGCATCCCAAGTCTTCAGTCCTGGTGGCAGGGAGCAACGTTTCTTCTGCACAGGCCTCACTCCTGCTAGGAAGTGGCACATCTTCCTGCCCAGGTCACCAAGGTGGTTCAGAAACGGTAAGGACAAGTGACAGCAAAAGGCCACAGTCCTCACAGGTAAGAAGGGATCAATAAATATGAGGTGACTTGCGGCAGCTCTCGCCCGAGCTAGTGTGCCACAACCCTGACCCACCCCTAAAAAAAGAAAATCAAGAAGCAATGACCTAAGCAAAACGCGCCCTACTCTACGCAGCCCTTCTGAGATGATTAGCACACAACTCGGCAGACTCAGCGGCTGCAAACAGCCAGTGGGTTTCTTCAAATAAAAGGGAAGAACTCAGTCCAACTGCAGGAGTGGTAGGAGAGGTTCTAGATCCCTGGAATCGCATCACCAGACTCGGCCCTTTTTGCCAAGTGACCCCCACCCCACCCCACGTGGTCTATGGGGCCCCCCCAGAGGGAAAGGCCCAGGCAAGTCCAGAGCTACAGGCACCAAGGTTGCTGAGGGTGCTGGACGAAACCTCCTATTTCTGAAATGCATTTCAGTTGCCACTGTACAAGTTAAGCAAAATAATAAGGAAAAAGGAAAAGTGAAAGTGAAAATCATGCACTTGAAAACGAGTTAGATGGAGCAAGCGCCGCTGACGGGCTGGTGCTGGGCAAGGACCGAGGCCCCGCCCACGGGCCTGGAGTCACCACAGTCCGCCAGGTGCCCGCCTCCGCTTCCTACTGCTGCTTGCATTCCGCCGGCTGGCTGGGTTCCTTCTGTCAATGAAAGAGAAGACAAGGCTTGTAGAGAGCAAAGCCAGCGCCGCTCACCAATGAGCTCCAATCAACAAAGAAAACCAAGACTGAATGAGTTCTTCCTCATTCAAACAAATGGTTACTGCAAATATACTTTTAAATAAAACAGGGACAAGAACAAAGCTAACTGTATCCCTGCCAAGTCAAAGCAGGGCTGCCTAAAGATATGCCCGTGAGGCACTCAAATTCGTGGTGTGTTCAGCAGGAGGGTTCTGAGGCCCCTTGGGGTGGTGGAGCTTCAGGGGACTGCCCATAAAAGGGCTGGGAAGCAGCCGCCCCGCCCACACAGAGCAGCTCAGCCAGAAAGGCCACCTCGAGGCCACCCCTCCTGGTGTCAACAGTCCTCATCTCTCAGGTGCACGTGTCTCTGGGTAGGCTGGACCCTTGGCGCTCACAGGAAGCAAATATCTCCTCTAGTGGGTTCCTGCTCTGGACTAGTGGGGAGTGCCCTGGCAGAGCCATCCTCCGGGGCACCAACAAATGCTGAGCTGCCCCTCCCAAGAGCTGCACCTGTCACTCACCCTCCCAACAGTCTCACCGACGGGGGAATGCTATCCTTCCCGCGATGGCATCCGGGAAGGATGGATCCTTCCAGAGGAATGGATTAACTCCAATATTACCTAACACAGATCTCACACCCCTTAGACCACATCCAGCAACTCCATGGATTTGTGTGGAGGCCAACAACAGCCTATGAAAGACATCACGATCTTGCCAATGCTTCTGAGCTAGTAACTTTAGGAATCTGTAACCCATGATTTCTGGCTGAGATTACGAACTGCTCTAGATTTAATCCAGTATGCCTACAGAACCTAAGAACATTCAGGGTATGGGGCAAAAAAGACCCCTGGGTTCACTAACTGTCATCTTCCATGCTGTAAGCTGAGGCAACAGTTCATTTTTTGGGAAATCACATTTAAGGGATGACAAAAGAAATGTATCAGGGATGCATAAAACCTGTCAATAACCCTGAACCCTGGTCTAAGCTCCCAATCTCAGCCACCCCGCAGGCTGCCCAAGAGCCTGGCCGAGAAGAGGAGGCTCACGGAAAACGCTAGCCAAAAAGATGCCAACTGAGACCTGCCAATCTGACATTCGAGGGTAGACTGAAGGTGGCCCAATGCAGTGGCCAAGGACACTGAACCACTGGCTTTAAGAGCGTGGGGGATGCAGGGTGCCCCGGGCAGGTGCACTGAGGGGAGGGGTGAGGGGAGGAGTGGGACTGGCCTAGAAAATGGGAGGTCAAATAAGGAAGCTGTTCAGGGCCAGGGAGGACTGAGGCTGGTCACAGGATGACAGAGACTCCATCTTTATGGACATTTAAGTTATACAAACACAATGTCATGTCATACACCCGATTTTATAATTTATCCTACCACAGACCGAGCATCCCAAATTCCAAATCCGAGATACTCCAAAATCTGGAACCCTCTGAGTGCCAACAAGACAAAGAAAATGCCCACAGGAGGATTCCGGATTTGGAATGCTCAACCAGAAATAAATATAAATTGTCCTAAGTTGTAAATATTGTAATAAATATTTTCAACCATGAGAATGTAGTTTCTATTTGTCCTAAATAAAACCAATAGCCAGGAATGGTGGCTCATCCCTGTAATCTCAGCACTTCGGGAGGCCAAAGTGGGTGGATCACGAGGTCAGGGGTTCGAAACCAGCCTGACCAACATGGTGAAACCCCATCTCTACTAAAACTACAAAAAGTAGCTGGGTGTGGTGGTGCACGCCTGTACTCCCAGCTACTCGGGGAAGCTGAGGCAGGAGAACTGCTTGAACCTGGGAGGCGGAGGTTGCAGTGAGCCAAGATGGCACCACTGCACTCCAGCCTGGGCAACAGAGCAAGACAGTGTCTCAAAAGAAAAAGAAAAACAAAAAAACAAAACCCAATATCCTGGGTGATGAAGACTGCTGGAGAGAACAGAGTCTGCACAGAACCCAGAGACCCTCAGGACTGGTGTTCTGACCCAGTGCCTTGCTGGAGGGGAGCAGGCCAGGCACCTGGCTGTGGGAAGAGCTGCTTCCCCTGTACCCGAGGAAGGACAGCACACGGCCCTCCCCTGCCACGCTTTGGTGCTCACACAACATGATGGAGCGTCTGCAAGTGAGTGACAGGAGTTTCAGAGGTGACTTTTATAAATGAGACACCAATTGCTTTTTCACTTGTGATCACACGTCAAAGGATGACTGCAAATTGACTGACACATGCTCTATTTCACGTCACAAGAATTTAAGGACAGTTTGGTCATTAATAAATGCTGACCTGATTATCAAGGGAGGGAGAGTTGGCATTTTAAAAGGCACCAACTAATAGGAAAAATCTTGTCTCTCATGGGACCGTTTAAAAGGTGGGTTTTTCACAGACCTGAGAAAGGCACAAAGACATGCCTCTGAACACACTGGCCCATGACAGCTGCGCCGCAGGAGCAGCAGCCCTCAGTGCCCAGAGCGCTACAGCTGGAGAGGCCTCAGTGCCACAGTCCTGGGGGCTGCTGCTGTCACACCCTGCCCTTCTCTTCCAAGGACGCATGCTGAAACAGAGAGGTGGCAGGCAGCGAGGATTCTCTTCACAATAGCTGGTGGCATGGGGGGAGTGGGGGGGGGTACCGGTGACGTAAGAGTGGCTAAGCTCTTCAGACATTCGGGGACAACAGGACTCATGGCAGCTCAACACAATTTTAAACATGCAAATTCTCAACCCTGGCCCTGGAAAACAAAATCGCTCCATGAGCTGCACCTGCCCCACGTCCTCTCATCACTTTCCCATGGAAGCGGCCTACATGGGGAAGGGCAGAGGGCGGTAGTGCTCAGACCTCAAGGACATCTGGTCTAGGGGACTGCCAGCATTGTGCTGCCGCTTTGTGACAAGACCTTTAACAACGGAGTGCCTACTAACCCCAGCATGCAGAGGCCCCGCCACGGCTGAGGTTTCTCAGGCACCTCTTGTTCCCACCTCTCTGCTTTCTCCCACTACCTCCCAAGGGTGCCACGAGAGAACAGGTCTTGTCACAGGCAAGAGCCTCTGTCCACGTATGGGCCTGCTGTCAGCCATTCCAGGACAGGGCAGAGCTACAGGAACTGAAGAGAGTGGGGGTGGGAGCGGTTCCCAGGCTCACTGACGCTCACTTTCATCTACGACTGGTTCTGGCCTCATTCAGTTACAGCACTCTCCACCAACCTCACAACAGTACCTTCTACTGCGGACATCCAAACAGACGCCAGTTCATGTTTTAGGTAAAAAATGCTGGCACAGTAAAAGCTCAGTCACCCCTTTGTGTACCTACTGGTCTGCACAAGACATGAATTCAAAAAGTATAAATATTCAACAGACACGTGTTGGTAATGACAGTGGGCCTATTTCAACTGCCAGAGGGGGTGTTCTGAGCACAGCTCGGATGCCAACCGTGTTATGCTCTCTGCAGAGACTGTTTGCTTATGGTGGTCTGTGTATGTCACCCTGCAGGCTGCTGACCATCCAGGGCCCTCTTGCTGGAAAACAGTACCATCCGCAATGAAAATACCACCCAAGTTACATCTTTGTTACTTAGCAAGAAACACTGGGCTCAGAAAGCGGGGACCAAATCTCGGTTTGGTTGATTTTAAAAGTACATGTAACACACACCTGTAGAAAACACTGTGCTTTCGAAAGCCCCATGTCAGACCTAAGCCACAGTAAGTCTGCCTGGACAGCAGCTTCCTCTTTATTCAAAGTCAAAACAATGCATTGTATAAAGTATAGGACACAAGTTTGGAAGTTAGGTATGAATGGAATTCCACCTTACCTAGAAACGTATGAATGATTAACAGACAAAAATTACACCTAAATGGGGAAAAAAATTGAAAGGAACTGTCAGCATGAAAGAAAATGAAATGCACAAAATTATACAGGAGGAAATGGCCACAATTTCTCATGATACAGACGGGCTGTGAGCTACCGCACTCGGGGTGAGCAGCATCCACACCAGGTCACACCTTCAGAAACACGCAGAAGCATGACTCTCGCTTCTATCAGATGCTTGATACAGAAATCTCCCTTCCTGCCTTGTTTTCGTTTGCCTGTGTAGCCTCTAACACCGCCAATCTCTCTGGAGAGGTGCATGTGACAGGGACAGCAGGCGGGGCCTTACCAGGCCACACATGCCTGGCAGTCTCTGAACTTCACACCATTAGCCTCAACAAGTTTTTAGTCCTTTCTCCCCCAACCAACACAATATGTCAAAGGCCTCCTGGGTGTTATTATGTGTCATCCACCACGGTGTGGTCTCTACAATGGCTGGTGAGAATGCTCCTATAGAAACCTGGGACGTGAAAGGAGACTGAAGGTTGTCCAAGGTGACAGAACAAACAGAGGGCAGGAAAAGAGAAGCCGAGGCACAGAATACGGGGGAGGGAAAGACGAGGACAAGCAGCAAGGACAGAGGCGGCTGTGCGCGGCGTCTGAGGATGGCCCTGCCAACTGTCCCCAGTCCTTGCTTTACGGCTGCAACCTTGAAACATGGCCCAGGAAGCACACGCAGCCCTTGGGGCCAGCAGACACCTGCGAAGCAGTGATGGGCAGCATTTATTCACCCAGAGCTGCTCGCTGGCTGGCTGATAGCCCTCATTTTACCTGCCCCCACACTGCGATCCACGCAAGGCAGATCCAGGCCTTGGTCTCTGCCGCCCTCGCCACCCACCACCATGGTGCTGAGCACAGGCACACTTTCAGCACAGAGTCCTCTCACATCAACAGGCCAACCTTTAGAAGATGAACATTTCCATGAGCATATTCCCAGAAGGGCATTTATGACACTTTTTTTAAAGTTTTAAAAGCTCTTCTCCCATCCCTTCCCTCAAGGAACCAGTACTGTGAACATGCATTCATGGAAATACCGGGTTTTAACCAATTGAAGACAGAACCACGTTATCATGCCAACAGCTTTTAGTGCACACTCCAAAAAACAAAGGTAAAAACAAGCAGAAAACATCTAGTCGGACAGACACATTACAAAAACACCAGGTAACGTTAGTATTCCGACAGCCCATAATATACTTAAAGAGGCAGGTGAACTACACATTTCATGTTTTACAAGAGTAAACTCTTATGACAGCTTCAGGATAACATTAAAGCAGTTCTGACTCTAAGATATGTCACATGGTCAGAGCACCCTGATTTAAGTTACTCTGAGACCACAAATAAAGATCTAAATTTGCCGGGCGCAGTGGCTCAAGCCTGTAATCCCAGTACTTTGGGAGGCTGAGGCGGGTAGATCACAAGGTCAAGAGATCGAGACCATCCTGGTCAACATGGTGAAACCCCGTCTCTACTAAAAATACAAAAAATTAGCTGGGCATGGTGGTGCGTGCCTCAGCTACTCAGGAGGCTGAGGCAGGAGAATTGCCTGAGCCCAGGAGGCGGAGGTTGCGGTGAGCCGAGATCGCGCCATTGCACTCCAGCCTGGGTAACAAGAGCGAAACTCCGCCTCAAAAAAAAAAAAAAAAAATCTAAATTTGCAGTTAAAATTAATGGGCTTGCCCACTCATTTTAAACTCAGTTTTCTTCAGTAAACCTTCCAAATTAGTCTTAAGTTATCTGAGACAGATGAGCTACCTAGACACACCACCTGGGCATGCGCGGTCCAGGTGCGACCGTACAATGACGCCCACAGTCACAATCCCATTATTCTGTTTCTGAACAAAAAGAGCCCCAAGATCCCTTCTCTGCACCATTTCCAAACAGGCACAAAGAAAAGTTTATTTATGTTGTCAGCTAAATCATCACCTTACCTTAAAAGAATGAAACATCTGGAAAATAAAAGTTGCTCTACTGAAAGAGTCTGTGTAAATAAGACACAGCTTGAGACAGCTGGAAAAGCTTTTACCGAATATGTACACTTGACACTCAATTTTACACTAAGTATCTGAATAATCATTTCAGTATTTTTCTGACACATTTTAAACTTTCTAATTAAGGAATAATGAATACTGTTAACACTACTGCCTCAAAGTGGGGAACATTTTAAAAACTCTAACTGCAGCATAATGAGGAGGTCTGGGTGGCCCCAAAGTTACCAACCTTGGGGTTAATGTCCGCATCTTCCTCATCTTCTCCCTCCTCATCACCTTCTAACTCCTGTATTAAAAAGTAAGAATTAGCTGGAAAGACACTGAAATTCTTGTGGCATTCACTATCCACAAGCACAGGAGAGCAATGCACTGCCTTAGAAGGAAATTACGGCTACCTACAAGCGACTCACCACTTCCTCTGGACGCTTACAATTATTTCTAGGTATCTTTTTGTTCTCACAGATAACCCTAAAAGAAACACATTTCTGAAAACGTAGATTTTGTTTGTTAAATGATTATTTTCTAAGATACATTTTCTGTAGGGTCAAATTCTAGAAACTGTCCCAGCATTTGCTATGCATTTCTGCTTAGCAAATATGTTGCAACAACACTGCTAGAGTCAAAGGCAGGTTCACAAAAACCGGCTGTAACACAGCCCTGAGTCACAACCTTCAAGCAGAGAAAGCCAAAGAAACGACATCACGGAAGTAAGCAAAGCCGCATAAACCTGCTTCTTACCTCCTCTTCTCCTTCTTCACCTTCTTCAAACTGGAAAAACAGAGAAAAACATTTTTAGGTTTACAAAACATGAGACCGACCTGCCAGAGACACCGGCCCCATCGAGTGGCTCACTGATCCAGCCTAAGAGCAGCAAGTCCAGCCATGCTGCCTGCCGGGCCTCGCCTGGCTGAGGAACCATTCGCTTGTGAGCACTGCATTTTAAAAGCATGCCAGGACACTGAAAGTCACACAAAACAAGGGACAGGATAGGAAGCTGGTCAGCCAGGGTGTGCCCTGGGCACAGCTGGGAACCTGGCACCACAGCTCTGCCCTGGTTGTTCTCACACTGAAGGGCAGGCACAGGAAAAGATTTTTGTAAACTCATCAATCTGCTATCTAACCAGGAGCATAATGTTACTGGATACTGGAATTTGGGTATCATTTTACATCTCACACAAGATTAAAAGAAATCTTAGTAGAAATCTATTAAAACTTGGGCGCTTTTTAAAATAAGTAAAAACCAAGGTACTCAAAGGCAAGCCTCCAGCATTAGTCAATTGTCTTGAATCAGTTTCTCCTACATCCAAAGACATCACTGGACTGAAAATCAAGTTTCAAACATGAGACTTACACCAAAAGCAAAACCATCTTATTACTACCGGCTGCATCACCAGGGCAGTACAGGAAAACGCAATTTCATTTCTCCACATCTCCCTTTTGTTGAGCCCATACCACGTACTCCTCAGAGCCAACTTCAGTGGAACTTAGAAGGATCCTACTGCGGTGGCGTGACCCAGCCTAAAACAAGAGTTCACACAGCCTGCGCCACGTGGCAGCCGGGATGAGATCTGACCACAGCGCTGTACCTTCACTCTAAGGATCCTAACTGGCCTCAGGCAGGGAAAGATTTAGCAGTCTTCTGGTTCAGGTCGGGCTCCAGTGCCTATCCTGAGGCTCTGAGTTCAGCGATTCACCCTTGAGGTGCTGTGCCCAGGGGCTCCTTCAGATGCATCTCCTGCCTGGGCAGAGCAGAAGCTGTCGTGTGCCGAGACAGGACCAGGGCTCCCACACTCACTTCCTCCTTCAACAACTTTCTAGTGTTGGGGTGCAGTCTAGAGTGTAACATCATCAAGGACTTTTTACGCCAACACTTACTGAGTCACTGCTCCGTGCCAGGCGCTATGTGAAGGGCTTACCCAGTAACCAGTCTTTCCCATGAGCTCTACTTACAGCTGAGGAAAGTGAAGCTCCAAGAGGTGGTGGAGCTACTAAGAGGGAGAATGGGGATGCAGGTCGAAGCTGTCTAGTCCGAGCTGACACTCTAGCCTCTCTACCACTGCTCGTCGGCAGTGCCTGTGCTGAACGTATCACCAACACAAACGTATACGTTCACAAGCCACGGTGCTCACCAGCAGCACAGACACTGCACAGAAGCAAGCAAAGAGCACACACGCATATTCAAGTCTTTTAAATTGACGGTCTATGATCAAAAATGTATGAGATAAGCTTTCCAATGTGTGGCCACTAGCCCTTGGCTCACTATTTCAACTTAATTTAAATGGAATGTTCTGTTCCTCAGTCACAGCGGCCATATTTCAAGTACTCAAGTGGCACACACAGTCAGTCCTACTGCACTGGACCAAAGAGCCAGAGGACAGTTCCATCAAGAGAAGGTTCTACCGGAGAAAGTGCCAGCCTAGAATCCATAAAAGTAAGTCGTGGCAGCTGCTTGGGTGTCCATGTTGTCTGACCTACAATCACCTCCCAGCCTAGGGATGAACAAGCAAGTTGTGTTTTACAAGTTTCACACTGGTCTATTCTCCCCACGGGTAGAACTCAATACAATGGGAGAAGTGTGAGGAGATGCTGGCGTTTACTGCCACAGGGGGCTAAGGCCCCTGAACCTGCCGAAGCTCTTGCTGCCCTGTCTGAAGGCCCCACAGACCAGGCCTTCTAAGAAAGGAAACCCAGCATAGCCACAAACCCAAGAGCTCTACAAGGAAGAGATCATCATCAGAACATACCTCTAGTGACATTCTATACAACAAAATTTTACTTTCCACAGATCAAGATGGCTCCAAGCTGCCCGAGCCTTGGCGAGGGGCTTCTAGGCGGTGCTTGGGCTGTGCGCCCACAAGTTCTGACCATGGAAAAGCTGCTTCCCTCAAGCCCAGAAAGGAAAGTGACATGCAATCTTGTTGTTTTCTTGGAGAACATGGGTTTTCTTTTTTTTTTTTTTTTTCCTTTTTACCTAATCAGATAAAGTTCAGGAATTTCTATTTCTTTGGGGTTGATGAGCCATAGGGTAGCATGAGTCCACTGTCAGCAGGTAAATGTTTGCAGGGGCAAGACCTCCATGAAAGAAATTATCCTCATGTTTAGAAGTTCCCTGAAGCTTAGGTTTTTAGAGAACACTGTGAGTCACTGGCAATCAACTCTGAGTCTGCCTCACTTTCCCTGCTGTGTTCCTCAGACTTCTCCTCTTCCAAGTATATGTCCCCCACAAGGAGAGCAGCTGGGACTACATATCTGGCTGATGATGTAATAAAAAGATTAGGTACTGGGATTTCCCAAGCCACAATTCAGGGCCACTCTGCAGCAACAGAGGTAAACACCCAGGTGGGGGCTCCCCGCTTCCCCAGCCTCATACATTGTCATCATCCTCTATGGCCTCCCCAGTGAAGTACAGCACAGCCCGTGGGACTATCCGCTCACGGAAAAAGTGTCCAATTTCAAAATCAGAGGCCAATGTGAACTCAGAATCTTCATCCTAAGGAGGAAAAACCTACATGTTAACTAATTAAAAACATTTGCTTCACGACCCTCAGCCAAACCTCAGCCCCTCACTTTTGATTTACTTGACTTAAAACACCAAATTCCTGCACTGCTAGGGGACAGTCACTAGACACTCAAAGTCCCTTTAAAACGACTTTAAGGGCAGTTACAGTGGCTCACGCCTGTAATTCCAGCACTTTGGGAGACCAAGGTGGGCGGATCACCTGAGGCAAGGAGCTCAAGACTAGCCTGGCCAACACGGTGAAACGCCATCTCTACTAAAAACACAGAAAATGAGCCAGGCATGGTGGCACATGGCTGTAATCCCAGCTACTTGGGAGGCTGAGGCAGGAGAATTGCTTGAAACCAGGAGGCGGAGGTTGTAGTGAACCGAGATAGTGCCACCCCGCACTCCAGCGTGAGTGACAGAGCAAGACTCCCCATCTCCAAAACAAAACAAAACAAAACAAAACAAAACAAAACAAAACAAAACAAGCAAACGAAAACAAAAAACCAACTTTGAAGCAAAACTAGCAGAGAAAGTAGGAAGCGAGGGCCACGGCTCCTCTGCTTGTCCAACGGTCTCCGCCAGAGGAGGGAGCGCCAGAGCCTCACTACAGGACCACACTTTTGCTGCTGCTACCAACATACGAAACACATACTTTTACTCAGATGTGTAATGATTTCAAATTAATCCCAGCGTTTCTAGAAACAGAAAGGGATTTGTTATTTTTAAGAGACAGGGTCTCACTCTATCACACAGGATGGAGTGTAGTGATGCAATCACAGCTCACTACAGCATCAAGCTCCTGGGCCCCAGTGACCCTGGAACTACACAGTGCATCACCATGCCTAGCTAATTAATTTTTTTATCTTTTGAGACAGGGGTCCTGCTGTCACCCAATGGAGAGTGGCGGTGTGATTATCAGCTCACTGCAACCTCCTCCTCCTGGGTTCAAGAGATTCTCCTGCCTTAGTCTCCCAAGTAGCTGGGACTACAGGGACTCACCACCATGCCCAGCTTTTTTTTTTTTTTTTTGCATTTTAGGTAGAGGCAGGGTTTCACCACGTTGGCCAGACTGGTCTCAAACTCCTGACCTCAGGTGATCCATCCGCCTCGGCCTCCCAAAAGTGCTGAGATTACAGGCATGAGCCACCGAATTCGGCCAGCTAATTTTTCGTAAAGATGGCGGTGTTTTGGTATGTTGCCCAGGCTGGTCTCAAATTCCTGGACTCATGCAATCCTCCCACCTCAGCCTCCCAAAGCATTAAAATTACAGGCATACTGATTCCATACTCAGCCAGGACTGGACTTTTTTAAACAAGTAGACATTCACTCAGGAAAGTCTTTAATACAAAAATGAGACTATTAACAACATAAATCTTACCAGTGATTCTCCATCCCCAGATGCTAGAAAAAGAAAAGACAAAACATATTCAAGTTACAGTGACAACTCCTCAGAATTTTAAAGCCCACACAGAAGGCAGCTTTGCTGGTAGACAAAATATAACATTTCTTACCTTGAGGTTTAAACTAGAAATTCCCAAAGCCTTGCATCTCCTTACAGACATCTTTGCAAGCTCCATCCACCACTTCTGAAGCTGGTCCCAGGGCCCCTAGCCCCCCTCCCTTCTCCTCCTCCATCATGTGCCATGGACTGGCACTCAAGCTTGAGAAAACCATTTGAGAGGGTTAATGTTTTAACATGAGGAAAGGCAAACAGCCCCAGACTGTGGCCATTCAGTTTACTTGTGCTTTATGGGGCAATTTAACTCATGCCCTGCAGAACTATACATGATGGCGCAGAAGAGAAAGTCCTTATGCCTTACAAGCTATGAGTGTCACTAGGGCACTGCATCTCAGGGAGGTGGAAATTCCACTTCGTTCGGAGGCTGCTGAAACGCCCACCAGTGCCCCCTGGAGAGTGGCACAGCTCCTCACTGAAAGTCGATGCTTGGATGGGCTAAGCACAGCAAGACAGGCAGGTTCTAACCACAATGAAGCTGTGCAACGTTCAAGTGGTATACGACCCAAACCCCTGATTCTAGAAACATTTCCTACAAGACGCGGCCCTTCATCAGGAGCTGAGTGTTTACTCTTGCTTAGTCTCATACCTGCCTGTTCAATCTCCACTGGGATCTTCTGAGTGTCTCTTTCCATTTAGCCACCACAACCGTGGCAGCACTTTCTGCTCGCTGCTGAGACACAAGTGTTGGGTGCATAAACACCACCCATGAGCAAGGCAGGGTTCCCAAGCCCCACCCAGAGGTTTAAGACATGAGTTTGGAGCAAGGCAAGGTGTCTTAACGCTGGAGCAGCATGCTCCCCAGGGGTCTCTGGCCCGCGCCATGAATCAGCACGAGGATTCTCAGCACTCAAGACTTCTGGACTGGCTTTGCAGCCTGAAGGACTGAGACAGCGCTGGACTCACTAACGTGTCCTTCACTTCACACCACGGAGTCCATTTTGTTTGTTCCCTCGCTACCCTATTACCTACCCCCAGCCATCCTCAATGTTTTTCATAGCATTTATCATATTTGATATTAAGTTATGTGTTTGATTAGTTTGAAAGTGGCTTTACTGATGAGATTTACATACCATAAAAGGCATATACTTTAAATGTACAACTTTATGACTTTTAGTGCATTAATTTTAGAGTTGTGCAACCATCATACCATGAAAGTTTTAGAACCTAAAAAAAAAAAACAACACTTAAAAATTCCCTTGAGTCCACTATCAACTCTTTCTATTCTAAAAACTATTTTTAAATCAGTTTTAAGAAAAGTACCTATACAAAGTCAGTGATTCCAGAAATTAAAGCCCCCTGGCTTCATGGTGGATTCACAGATCATCTCCAGAACGCCCAACCCAAGTGTCTAAAAGGAATCTTCCCAAAAATGGAAATGTAATATCTAAACTTATGACTGCTCTTATTCCCCAAACCATATATATTTGCACCTTCTAGGTTCAAGGTCTAATTGCAGAAAATAGGCACCACAATTAAAATGGCAGACTAAACTCTGAAAGGTAGCTTGATAAATAAAGGTGCTAAGCTTACCGACAAAACCAAAAAAATCAAACATTCAGATTGGAAAAGAGAGCCGTTTTGAGGCCCCACATACAAGCAAACGCTCAATGATTATCTACAGCAGGGGCTGACATCTCTTCACTTGTTTTTGTTCATGGGAACTGAAGAGAATATGAGTACTTTAACACTAACAAGCAGCTTGACTTCCACATTCTCTCACGATTAAGAAAACCATATGAAAAATCCCAAGAAATTTACTCTTAAAATCAATTGGTCAACTTTTACTAGCTTAACGGTTTCATCTTTATTTTACCACTTAGGAAAATAAAAATAAAAAATAAAAAAAAAAGAGCTTCCAAGCTGTGATTCTGCCGATGTTTTTCAAAAATGAAAATCTCAACAACTTCTGTTTATCACAACACATGAATTCCAAAAACTTCTTTCAAATGATGCATGGACAAAATTACGAGAAAAGGGGAACTGAGCAGATAATCCAAAAACTGCATAACTAGACCAGGGTACAGCAGTAACGGGTACCTGGAGAGCAAACCCAGCAGCCCTCCACCAAGGCTGGGAGCAGTCCCTGGGGACACAACAGAGGGGCAGAAATGCCAGCTGGTGGAGAAGGGTGTTCCAGATGTCCAGGTGAGGAAACATTCCTTTGTTTTCTTAAAACAAACCTGCAAGTTTTTGCCTGGGCTGTAGCCAAGCAAGTAAAGCTCCTCCCTCTCCTGCAGAGGACGACACTCCTACCCTTACTGTCCTTACTGCCTCTGACCCCGGCACACACTTGCCAGCGCACCAACAGAACAGCCTGCGACACAGCAAATGTGCCCCTACTGACCAAAATTGCCTGAAAGAACAGGACTAAAGTCTCCGAGTGTTAGGAGTCTACCAGGTGACCAAAATTATTTTATACAAGTACAAAAGTACAAAATGTATATTAACAACCCATCAGACTTGCCTTTCAGTGGATTGAAGAAGTTGAAAAATGACTCGTTGGGTACTTGCTTCGTAATTGTTCTAACAGTGCCTCGACCCTTATGCTTCTGCTTTTTCTTGATGGTTTTGACAGTAACATTCTTTCCTTTCTTCCAGTCAATAGTACACCTACCAGGACAAGACAGCTGTCATGAGCACACGCTCCATGAGAAAAATCCATTACAAAAGCAGGCGGGAAGCAAACCACAGCTCTATGCCAAACCTGGAACACTACATAAAACCAATCTGCAAACCAAATGCAGGGGCCCATAAAGTTCACTCGGAGGTTGGCAAAAGAGAAATGGCCTGGTCCTCTTGCAACCTGGGTGTGACCACTGCCTCAAACTTCAGACATCTGGAACAATGGTATCATTTTCCCAAGACATTTCATCAGGACTCTGAAATGTGTATTCTGTGGCAAAGCCCTGTCAAGTCTGCATGATACACAAGCGCTTGTCCGCGATTTCCCAAGGAAGCAGGAGTTGCTGCTGTTCAAGGCAGCCAAGTGAGCGGGATAACCTCAAGAACGGAAACAGGTGGCCACTGGGAATCCTGAAGGCCAGTGAGGACCACAGTAGCCCTGGGTATGCCAGCTGAGGGCTGAGCATCGCATGCTCTCTAATGCTCTATAACCGTGGACCCAGGAAATGCCTGGCAGCACCTGAGTACTGCCTGCTTAGGAACATGCTTGGAAAGACCAGGCCTTTTTCTCACATGATGGCCTGGCCCTGAAAAATAATCTTTCTCAATTACTCCAGAAGGACTTTTAATAAAGTCCTGAATTAACAATTAGTACTTGGTTCTGGTAAAGAAGGATAATTGTTTCAAGTCAAGACCAAAACCATTTCTCAATCAAACCAACCTTCAGAAATTAATTCTAAACCAATTTCTCTCTGTAGTGATCTACAAAGACTGAACTCAGTATGAGTCAAACAAGAGCTACGCTGCCCCCACCTATTTCCTAAGCAACTAACTGATCAATACAGCCCTGGAATGAGGCTCATTCATTCAACAAGTATTTATTTGCTAAAGGTAATCCATCAGTTCAGTTTTAAGAACTTCAATTCATGGCGTCTAGACAACCTAATACTTTCATTAAAATGAAGAAACCGCGGGCACTGTCCCAAACGCCTGCATCTGCAACCATCTGACTCATTTCCAGGCTCAGCCGTCAACTCCAAGCTCTGCACTACAAGTAATCCCAAACTGAAAGACAAGTAAAGTATTTGTCTACCAGGCTTCCAAGAAGATTCAAGACTGCACTTAATTCCTTACTTCTATCTTACCCATAAAGTTACATAATTATCTCATGATTTTGTTGCAGAAAAACAAGGTAGAATGACATTTTCTTACCCATCACAGTCCACGATCTCAGGACCCTCAAAGGAAAAGGGATCAGCCTTATCTGGTTCTGATTTCATCTTGTAGGTTTTTGTCAGGACTGAGTTGGTAAAGTAGTCGTTGGGTTCAAAGTGGAACTCTAACACAAAAGACTAAAAGCAGAAACTCAGAGTAAGCACTAGTTAAAATCAAAAAATAACAGGGACAGAATGCTTGGAGCACACAATACTTACTAGAAGCTATTTTGGAAAAACTCAACAGATAGGACCATACATCAAGTAAAACTTCTCCATCGCAAAAACGATCAGGATGACGTTAAAGAAACAAATGATGGACTGAAGGGAATTATTTGTTCAGTTCACGAGTAGAGGCATGTCCTCCTCCAACACCTCCCCACCAACAGGGGTCAAGCTCTCCTAAGGAACCCTAGCTTCTCTCAGCTGCTCCCAGCCCTTGCTTACTGGAAGGAGGGAAGGTGACTAGGGGAAGGTGGGGGCACCGGCAGCCCATCCCCTCCTCTCCTTTTCCATTCAGTCAAAGCCCCCACCCTACCGGGGGAAGCCAGGGTTTATAATCTGTGCTGTGCAGTAAAAGTGGTGACCCCACAGCTTTTCTCCTAGGAGGTGGGTGGGAGGAAAGGACAAATCTCTACAAGGATAGAAAGCTCATCCTTCACTTACAAAGCACACTACAGACCTGGAAGAGAGGTGAGCACACCGGGAAAAGGATGCAAACGTGAACGCAGACACAGACAATATCCAACAGCCAACAGCAGCAACAAGACATTCATGCTCACAGGTAACACACACAAACACCAAAATGAAATGCCTTTGAGGCAAAATGTACAAAAATAGGTAGTCCCAGCCAGGATTTTGGGGTACTGGGTACACTCTTATGCTGTCAACAGATTTATGAAGGATAATTTGATAGTATCAAAAAAAATAAAAGGCACATTCCCTGACTCAGTAATTCTGTTTTGAGGAATTTGTTCTACTTAAGGAAAATACCTGGATGGATGCATCAATATGTGCCGAGACATCTACCTCATCCCTATTTATAAAAGAAAAACATGGAGGATGAGCTTGGTTGAGTAATTTATAGACAGTTTACAAGACCAATTCTGCACTCAGCCTGGGTTCAAATCCCATCTCTGCCTATAGTGCTGGGCAATTTGCGGAAGCTACTCAGTCTCCATGCTCTAGTTTCCTTATCTGTACACGAGAAATGACACGCTCTCTGAGTTCATGGTTAATCTCTATCACTCAGAACAGAGCCAGGTTTACAGGCAAGGCTGGCTAAATGGTAGCTGTTTCTATTTTTTCATTGTAATGGTAAGACCATCAATGGAGGGAAAATTAAGAGGACTAATAAAAAAATATATATATATAGCAACATTTACACACACACACACACACACACACACACACACACACACACACGTATATACATTCAAACAAACCACTTCCACAAAGGAGAAGTGAAAAAATAACTCCCAAAGAAAGGCAGAGGAGGAGAGGGGGCATGAGGCTTAGGAAATCAGAATCAGGGAGACTAGTCGGTTTCTGAAGGGACAGCGGCAGGATCTGGTGAGGAGCTCTCCACTGGCCTGTGCAAGAGCAAAGCGGGTTAGGGCACTGCAGATGAACCACACAGAACAATGCAAAGGCCAGTCACCTGCCTGGCAAAAATCACAAGGAAAGGCAGGCAGCTACAAGGAATCAGCATCAAATAAGATTCGATTTCTCTCCCACCCTCCAGGGCTTAAAAAGAAAAAAACTGTAACAAAGAGGGAAGGCAAGCAGCCAACCAATGGAGAGACTGCTACGATTCCAGAACTGCTCAAGGCTGTGACCAGTGTGGACAACCAACCCAGGGCACGGGGTGACCCCAGAAAACAAACGATACTATCATACTTGCGGACCTTCACCATGCCCGACTGTTCCCCCTCCCTTTTTTTCTCTCTTTTAAAAACCAGGTCTCCCTATGTTTCCCAGGCTGGTCTCAAACTCCCAGGCTTAAGCCACGTTCCCACCTCAGCCTCCTAAAGCGCTGGATTATAGGCATGGACTACCACGCCCAACCTACTTTTCTATGGAGAGATTCTTATTTCTTCCTACTTTCCTTTTTTCCTCTCCCCTCTGCCTTTGTTTAGTCAATAGTAACTGAAACACAACTGAAGATGATTCAACTGTTTAAGTGCCCAACCGAAAAGCGGCTTGAAGATAAGACTGCTCCATTCACACACACACTACAGCCAGGCAAGACATAAATATGCTCATCATGCCCACTCTTACTGGCAACTGTTAAGCAGGGCCTGAGTGGCTCATGCCTTTAATCCCAAGTGAACAACCTTTCAGCCTTCTAAAGCTTCATCCTCTTTGACTCAGTAATTACAACGAAAGGAATCTAAACTAAGGAAATTATCAAACATTTCAACACGGCTGGGTGCAGTGGCTCACACCTATAATACTAGCGCTCTGGGAGGCCAAGGCGGGCGGATCATCTGAGGCCAGGAGTTCAGGACCAGCCTGGCCAACACGGCGAAACTCCATCTCTACTTAAAATAGTTGGGCATGGTGATGGACACTTGCAATCCCAGCTACTCGGGAGGCTGCGACAGGAGAATCGCTTGAACTCGGGAGGCGGAGGTTGCAGTGAGCCAAGATCGTGACATTGCACTCCAGCCTGGGAAACAAGAGTGAAACTTGTCTCAAAACAAAACAAAACATTTCAACACAAATTTGGGTTCAAGTATGCTGATCATAATGCAACAATTTACAATGGGGGAGGTGGCACACATAGGGGAATGTTAAACCATTTTCTATCTGACGGCTGCAGTAACAGACATTCCCCCAGCCAAGCCCGTGCCACAGGGCAGCAGGTGACACTGTGCACACGCCATGTGGTGTGGCAGAAGCCATGTGGCACACGCATGCACTGTGTGTCCAGGTGGGCAAGCACTCAAGGGAAGGGCATGAGGCATGGTTGGGAGCTGCAAAAACACCAGCCAAGATTCACTTTGAAGTCTCATTTCTCTTTATAACTTAAAATGCCTTAGATGCTTCATCAGAATTTTACAAAGGAAAAAGTGTATGGGGAAATTCAGGAAGCTGCTGAGATTTACTTTTAGAAGACAGATTTGTACAGCGTTCTTTACACTTGCCTGTCTTTTCTAAATTTTCTAGAGTAAGCACATATGACTTTTATAATAGAGTAGTCCCCAGTCTACCACAGCTAGAGCTCTAGTCCAGAGTCACCAAGAGATGGAGGAAATAAGATGACAAGCTGAGAAGGAAAACTGACCTCAGAAATCATCAAACAGGTGTCCAGTAAGAGAAAAGAAAGGGAAAAAAAGGAACTGACCCAAAAGAGAAAAAAAGTTAATTGAGTCTGGATGAATCACAGGTAAGAAGTACAAGGAAACACAGAATCTTAAAAGCATCATACATACACCACACCCAATGAGGGCAAACTAGGCAGAAGTGCCCAGGCAGCTCCGAGGGGCACTGTGATCAAGCCCTAACAAAAGTGACGCAAGCCCAGGAAGAAGGACCTGCTATAACCCACATGGAAAAGGGAAGATGGGGTGTCCCCTCTGGAGGGAGCCCCCCAGCTGGTGAGCAGGTATCACTCCTGGCTCCCAGTGCCTTCCCCCAGAGATGGACACCTGAATGTCACCTTCC